>NW_026047571.1:7990658-8297971 GCF_023864345.2 Schistocerca serialis cubense
ACTCTGTACGCAGTAGAAGCTTCTAAGTTGTTGCAGTCCCCAAGATAGGGGCACAGAAATTCAACTTTTAGTTTTTGAAAATTCAGTTTTTGGCTGTTTTTGCTGCCTTGTAGTTGACCTAGGACATTAAGATTTTGCATGAATCGAACCCTGGCAGCCACATTACACGAGAAAAACGAATAGTGGTAACGGGTAGTAAATACCGCAGAAAACCTAATGTTTTCTACATTTGTTTTCGTAATGACGTAACTGAAAATCGTCACATTGGACGCATTGCTCTCAGAAACCTTTACATTTATCGTCTGGCAACAAATGCCGCGTTACGAGGTCGGAGGTCGCACCACTCTGTACGAAGTAGAAGCTTCTAAGTTGTTGCAGTCACCAAGAGAGGGGCTCAGAAATTAACGTTTTAGTTTTTGAAAATTCAGTTTTTTGGCCGGGATTGCAGCTTTGTAGTTGACCTAGGACCATAAGATTATGCATGAACCGAACCCTGGCACCCACACTAAACGAGAAAAAGCGAGAAGTGGTAATGCGTAGTAAAAACCGCAGAAAACCTAACGTTTTCTACATTTGTTTTCGAAATGACGTAACTGAAAATCGTCACATTTGACGCTTTTCTCTCGGAAACGTTTACATTTATCGTCTGGCAACTAATGCCGCATGACGAGGTTTGCGGTCGCACCACTCTGTACAAAGTAGAGGCTTCTAAGTTGTTGCAGTTACCAAGACATTAGCACAGAAATTCACGTTTTAGTTTTTGAAAATACAATTGTGGCCACTTTTACAGCCTTGTTTTTGACCTAGGACCTTAAGGTTTTGTATGAACCAAGCCCTGGCAGCCACATTACACGAGAAAATGCGCGAAGTGGTAATGCGTAGTAAAAACCGCAGACAGCCCAACGTTTTCTACATTTGTTTCCGAAATGACATAACTCAAAGTCTTCACAATTTACGCATTTCTCTCGGAAACGTTTACATTTATCGTCTGGCAACTAATGCCGCGTGACGAGGTTTGCGGTCGCACCACTCTGTACGAAGTAGAAGCTTCTAAGTTGCTGCAGTCACTAAGAAAGGAGCACGGTATTTCAAGTTTTAGTTTTTGAAAATTGAATTTTTGGCCGGTTTTGCAGCCTTGTAGTTGACCTAGGACCTTAAGATTTTGCATGAACCGATCTCTGGCAGCCACATTTCACGAGAAAAAGTGAGAAGTGGTAATGCGTAGTAAAAACCGCAGAATACCTAACGTTTTCTAGATTTGTTTTCGAAATGACGTAACTGAAAATCTTCACAATGGACGAATTTCTCTCGGAAACGTTTACATTTATCGTCTGGCAACTAATGCTGCGTGATGGCTTTTGCGATCGCACCGCTTTGTACTAAGTAGAAGCTTCTAAGTTGTTGCAGTCACGAAGAAAGGAGCACAGAAATTCAAGTTTATTTTTTGAATATTCGATTTTGTCCGCTTATTCTGCCTTGTAGTTGACCTAGGACCTTAAGATTTTGCATGAATCGAACTCAGGCAGCCACATTAAACGAGAAAAAGCGAGAAGTGGTAATGCGTAGTAAATACGGCAGAAAACCTAACGTTTTCTAAATTTGTTTTCGAGATGACGTAACTGAAAATCTACACAATTGACGCATTTCTCTCGGAAACGTTTACATTTATCGTCTGGCAACTAATGCCGCGTAATGAGGTTTGCGGTCGCACCACTCTGTACGAAGTATAAGCTTCTAAGTTGTTGCAGTCACCAAGAACGGGGCACAGTAATTCAAGTTTTAGTTTTAGAAAATTCAGTTTTTGATCGCTATTGCAGCCTTGTAGTTGACATAGGACCTTAAGATATTGCATGAACCGAACTCTGGCAGCCACATTACAAGAGAAAAAGTGAGATGAGGTAATGCGTAGTAAAAACCGCAGAAAACCTAACGTTCTCTACATTTGTTTTCGAAATGATTTAACTGAAAAGTTTCACAATGGACGCATTTCTCTCGGAAACGTTTACATTTATCGACTGGCAAATAATGCCGAGAGATGAGGTTTGCGGTCGCACCACTCTGTACGAAGTAGAAGCCTCTAAGTTGTTTCAGTCACCAAGATAGGGGCACAGAAGCTCAAGTTTTAGTTTTTGAAAATTCAGTTTTTGGCCGTTTTTACTGCCTTGTAATTGACCTAGAACCTTAAGATTTTGCATGAACCGAACCCTAGCAGCCACATTACACGAGAAAAAGCGAGAAGTGGTAATGCGTAGTAAAAACCGCAGAAAACCTAACGTTTTCTACATTTGTTTTCGAAATGACATAACTGAAAATCTTCACAATAGTTGCATTTCTCCCGGAAACATTTTCATTTATCGTCTGGCAACTTATGCTGCGTGAAGAGGATTGCGGTCGCACCACTCTGTACGAAGTAGAAGCTTCTAAGTTGTTTCAGTCACCGAGACACGAGCACAGAAATTCAAGTTTTAGTTTTTGAAAATTCAAATTTTTGTCGCTTTTGCAGCCTTGTAGTTGACCTAGGACCTTAAGATCTTGCATGAACGGAATCCTGTCAGCCACATTACACGAGAAAAAGCGAGAAATAGTGATGCGTAGTAATATCTGCAGAAAACCTAACTTTTCTACATTGGTTTTCGAAATGACGTAACTGAAAATCTTCCCAAAGGACGCATTTCTCTCGGAAACGTTTTCATTTATCGTCTGGCAACTAATGCCGTGTGACGAGGTTTGCGGTCGCACCACTCTGTACGAAGTAGAAGCTCCTAAGTTGTTGCAGTCACTAAGAAAGGAGCACGGAATTTCAAGTTTTAGTTTTTGAAAATTCAATTTTTGGTCGCTTTTGCAGCCTTGTAGTTGACCCAGGACCTTAAGATTTTGCATGAACCGAACACTGGCAGCCACATTACACGAGAAAAAGTGAGAAGTGGTAATGCGTAGTAAAAACCGCAGAAAACCTAACGTTTTCTAATTTGTTTTCGAAATGACGTAACTGAAAATCGTCACAATGGACGCATTTCTCTCGGAAACGTTTACATTTATCGTCTGGCAACTAATGCTGCGTGATGGCGTTTGCGTTCGCACCACTCTGTATGCAGTAGAAGCTTCTAAGTTGTTGCAGTCACGAAGAAAGGAGCACAGAAATTCAAGTTTATTTTTTGAAAATTCGATTTTGTCCGCTTATTCTGCCTTGTAGTTGACCTAGGACCTTAAGATTTTGCATGAATCGAACTAAGGCAGCCACATTAAACGAGAAAAAGTTAGAAGTGGTAATGCGTAGTAAAAACCGCAGAAAACCTAACGTTTTCTAAATTTGTTTTCGAAATGACGTAACTGAAAATCTTCACAATGGACGCATTTCTCTCGGAAACGTTCACATTTATCGTCTGGCAACTAATGCTGCGTGATGGCGTTTGTGATCGCACCACTCTGTACGCAGTAGAAACTTCTAATTTGTTGCAGTCCCCAAGATAGGGGCACAGAAATTCAACTTTTAGTTTTTGAAAATTCAGTTTTTGGCTGTTTTTGCTGCCTTGTAGTTGTCCTAGGACCTTAAGATTTAGCATGAACCGAACCCCAGCAGCCACATTACACGAGAAAAAGCGAGAAGTGGTAATGCGTAGTAAAAACCGCAGAAAACCTAAGGTTTTCTACATTTGTTTTCGAAATGACATAACTGAAAATCTTCACAATGGTCGCATTTCTATCGGAAACGTTTACATTTATCGTCTGGCAACTAATGCCGCGTGATGAGGTTTGCGGTCGCACCACTTTGTAGAAAGTAGAAGCTTCTAAGTTGTTGCAGTCACATGGGAAGGGGCACAGAAATTAAAGTTTTAGTTTTTGAAAATTCAGTTTCTGGCCGCTTTTGCTGCCTTGTAGTTGACCTAGGACATTAAGATTTTGCATGAATCGAACCCTGGCAGCCACATTACACGAGAAAAACGAATAGGGGTAACGGGTAGTAAATACCGCAGAAAACCTAACGTTTTCTACATTTGTTTTCGAAATGTCGTAACTGAAAATCGTCACATTGGACGTATTGCTCTCAGAAACGTTTACATTTATCGCCTGGTAACAAATGCCGCGTGACGAGGTCGGCAGTCGCACCACTCTGTACGAAGTAGAAGCTTCTAAGTTGTTGCAGTCACCAAGAAAGGGGCACAGAAATTAACGTTTTTGTTTTTGAAAATTCAGTTTTTTGCCGGGATTGCAGCTTTGTAGTTGACGTAGGACCATAAGATTATGCATGAACCGAACCCTGGCACCCACATTAAACGAGAAAAAGCGAGAAGTGGTAATGCGTAGTAAAAACCGCAGAAAACCTAACGTTTTCTACATTTGTTTTCGAAATGACGTAACTGAAAATCGTCACATTGGACGTATTGCTCTCAGAAACGTTTACATTTATCGTCTGGCAACTAATGCCGCGTGACGAGGTTTGCGGTCGCACCACTCTGTACCAAGTAGAAGCTTCTAAGTTGTTGCAGTCACCAATCAAGGGGCACAGAAGTTCAAGTTTTAGTTTTTCAAAATTCAGTTTTTGGCCGCTTTTGCAGCCTTGTAGATACCTAGGACCTTAAGATTTTGCATGAACAGAACTCTGGCAGCCACATTACACGAGTGAAAGCGAGAAGAGGTAATGCGTATTAAAAACCTCAGAAAACCTAACGGTTTCTACATTTGTTTTTGAAATGATGTAACTGAGAATCTTCACAATGGACGCATTTCGCTCGGCAACTTTTACATTTATCGTCTGGCAACTAATGCCGCGTGATGAGCTTTGCGGTCGCACCACTCTGTACGAAGTAGAAGCTTCTAAGTTGTTGCAGTCCCCAAGAAAGGGGCACAGAAGTTCAAGTTTTTTTTTTTTTTTGGAAATTCAATTTTTGGCCGGTTTTGCTTCTTTGTGGTTGACCTAGGACCTTAAGATTTTGCTTGAACCGAACTCTGGCAGCCACATTACACGAGAAAAGCGAGAAGTGGTAATGCGTAATAAAAAACGCAGAAAACCTAGTGTTTTCTTCATTTGTTTTCGAAATGACGTAACTGGAAATCGTCACATTGGACGCATTTCTCTCGGAAACGTTTACATTTATCGTCTGGCAACTAATGCCGCGTGACGAGGTTTGCGGTCGCACCACTCTGTACGAAGTAGAAGCTTCTAAGTTGTTGCAGTCACCAAGAAAGGAGCACCGAAATTGAAGTTTTAGTTTTTGAAAATTCAGTTATTGGTCGCTTTTGTTGCCTTGTAGTTGACCTCGGACATTACGATTTTGCATAAACTGAACTCTGGCAGACACATTACACGTGAAAAAGCGAGAGGCGGTAATGCGTAGAAAAAACCGCAGAAAACCTAACATTTTCTACATTTGTTTTCGAAATGACGTAACTGAAAATCTTCACAATGGAAGCATTTCTCTCGGAAACGATGATATTTATCGCCTGGCAACTAATGCCGCGTGATGAGGTTTGCGGTCGCACAACTCTGTACGAAGCAGAAGCTTCTAAGTTGTTGCAGTAACCAAGAAAGGAGCACAGAAATTCAAGTTTTAATCTTTGAAATTTCGATTTTTGCCGCTTATGCTGCCTTGTAGTTGACCTAGGACCTTAAGATTTTGCATGCACCGAACTCTGGCAGAAACATTACTCGAGAAAAAGCGAGAAGCTGTAACGCGTAGTAAAAACCGCAGAAAACCTAACGTTTTCTACATTTGTTTTCGAAATGACGTAACTGGAAATCGTCACATTCGACGCATTTCTCTCGGAAACGTTTACATTTATCATCTGGCCACAAATGCCGCCTGACGAGATTTGCGGTAGCACCACTCTGTACGAAGTAGCAGCTTCAAAGTTGTTGCAGTCACCAAGAAAGGAGCACAGAAATTCAAGTTTTAGTTTTTGAAAATTCCATTTTTGGCTGGTTTTGCTGCCTTCTTGTTGCCCTAGGTCCTTAAGATTTTGCAAGAACCGAACCCTGGCAGCCACATTACACCAGAAGAAGCGAGAAGTGGTAATGCGTAGTAAAAACCACAGAAAACCTAACATTTCCTACATTTGTTTTCGAATTGACGTAACTGAAAATCTTCACAATGGACGCATTTCTCTCGGAAACGTTTACATTTATCGTCTGGCAAGTAATGCCGCGTGGTGTGGTTTGAGGTCGCACCACACTGTACGAAGTAGAAGCTTCTAAGTTGTTGCAGTCAACAAGAAAGGGGCACAGAAATTCAAGTTTTAGATTTTGAATACTCAGTTTTGGCCGCTTTTGCTGCCTTGTAGTTGACCTAGGACCTTAACATTTTGCATGAACCGAACCATGGCAGCCACATTACACGAGAGAAAGCGAGAAGAGGTAATGCGTAGTAAAAACCGCAGAAAACCTAACGGTTTCTACATTTGTTTTCGAAATGACGTAACTGAGAATCTTCACAATGGATGCATTTCTCTCGGAAACTTTTACATTTATCGTCTGGCAACTAATGCCGCGTGATGAGCTTTGCGGTCGCACCACTCTGCACGAAGTAGAAGCTTCTAAGTTGTTGCAGTCACCAAGTAAGGAGCAACGAAGTTGAAGTTTTAGTTTTCTAAAATTCAGTTTTTGTCGCCATTGCTGCCTTGTAGTTGACCTAGGACATTACGATTTGGCATAAACTGAACTCTGGCAGACACATTACACGAGAAAAAGCGAGAAGCGGTAATGCGTAGAAAAAACCGCAGAAACCTAACGTTTTCTACAATTGTTTTCGAAATGACGTAACTGGAAATGGTCACATTGCCCGCATTTCTCTCAGAAACGTTTGCATTCATCGTCTGGAAACTAATTCCGCGTGACGAGGTTAGCGGGCGCACCACTCTGTACGAAGTAGACGCTTCTAAGTTGTTGCAGTCACCAAGTAAGGAGCACCGAAATTGAAGTTTTAGTGTTTGAAAATTCAGTTTTTGGTCGCTTTTGCTGCCTTGTAGTTGACCTAGGACATTACGATTTTGCATTAACTGAACTCTGGCAGACACATTACACGAGAAAAAGCGGGAGGCGGTAATGCGTAGAAAAAACCGCAGAAAACCTAACGTTTTCTACATTTGTTTTCGAAATGACGTAACTGAAAATCTTAACAATGGAAGCATTTCTCTCGGAAACGTTGACATTTATCGTCTGGCAACTAATGCCGCGTGATGAGGTTTGCCGTCGCACAACTCTGTACGACGCAGAAGCTTCTAAGTTGTTCCAGTCACCAAGAAAGGAGCACAGAAATTCAAGTTTTAATCTTTGAAAATTAGATTTTTGCCGCTTATGCTGCCTTGTAATTGACCTAGGACCTTAAGATTTTGCATGCACCGAACACTGGCAGAAACATTACTCGAGAAAAAGCGAGAAGCTGTAATGCGTAGTAAAAACCGCAGAAAACCTAACGTTTTCTACATTTGTTTTCGAAATGACGTAACTGGAAATCGTCACATTGGACGCATTTCTCTCGGAAACGTTTACATTCATCGTCTGGCAACTAATTCCGCGTGACGAGGTTTGCGGTCACACCACTCTGTACGAAGTAGAAGCTCCTAAGTTGTTACAGTCACCAAGAAAGGAGCACCGAAATTCAAGTTTTAGTTTTTGAAAATTCAGTTTTTGGCCGCTTTTGCTGCCTTGTAGTTGACCTAGGACCTTAAGATTTTGCATGAACCGAACTCTGGCAGAAACATTACTCGAGAAAAAGCGATAAGTGGTAATGCGTAGTAAAAACCGCAGAAAACTAACATTTTCTACATTTGTTCTCGAAATGACGTAACTGGAAATCGTCACATTGGACGCATTTCTCTTGGAAACCTTTACATTTATCGACTGGCAACTAATGCCGCGTGATGAGGTTTGCGGTCGCACCACTCTGTACGAAGTAGAAGCTTCTAAGTTATTGCAGTCACCAAGAATGGAGCACAGAAATTCAAGTTTTGGTTTTTGAAAATTCAATTTTTTACTGCATTTGCTGCCTTGTGGTTGACCTAGGACCTTAATATTTTGCATGAACCGAACACTGGCAGCCGCAATACACGAGAAAAAGCGAGAAGTGGTAATGCGTATTAAAAACCGCAGAAAACCTAACATTTTCTACAATTTGTTTTCGAAATTACGTAACTGAAAATCTTCACAATGGACGCATTTCTCTCGGAAACGTTTACATTTATCGTCTGGCAACTAAAGCCGCGTGATGAGGTTTTGAGGTCGCACCACTCTGTACGAAGCTGAAGCTTCTATGTTGTTGCAGTCCCCAAGAAAGGTGCACAGATGTTCAAGTTTTTTTTTTTTGAAAATTCAATTATTGGCCGGTTTATCTTCCTTGTGGTTGACCTAGACCCTAGGATTTTGCATGTACCGATCTCTGGCAGCCATATTACACGAGAAAAAGCGAGAAGTCGTAATGCGTAGTAAACACCGCAGAAAACCTAACGTTTTCTACATTTGATTTCGAAATGACCCAACCGAAAATCGTCACAATGGACGCATTTCTCTCGGAAACGTTTACATTTATCGTCTAGCAACTAATGCTGCGTGATGGCGTTTGCGATCGCACCACCCTGTACGCAGTAGAAGCTTCTAAGTTGTTGCAGTCCCCAAGATAGGGGCACAGAAATTCAACTTTTAGTTTTTGAAAATTCAGTTTTTGGCCGGTATTGCTGCTTTGTAGTTGACCTAGGACTTTTAGATTTTGCATGAACCGAACCCTGGCAGCCACATTACACGAGAAAAAGCGAGAAGTAGTAATGCGTAGTAAAAACCGCAGAAAACCTAATACTTTCAACATTTGTTTTCGAAATGACGTAACTGAAAATCTTCTCAGTGGACGCATTTCTCTCGGAAACGTTTTCATTTATCGTCTGGCAACTAATGCCGTGTGACGAGGTTTGCGGTCGCACCACTCTGTACGAAGTAGAAGCTTCTAAGTTGTTGCAGTCACCAAGAACGGGGCACAGTAATTCAAGTTTTAGTTTTTGAAAATTCAGTTTTTGATCGCTATTGCAGCCTTGTAGTTGACATAGGACCTTAAGATATTGCATGAACCGAACTCTGGCAGCCACATTACAAGAGAAAAAGTGAGATGAGGTAATGCGTAGTAAAAACCGCAGAAAACCTAACGTTCTCTACATTTGTTTTCGAAATGATTTAACTGAAAAGTTTCACAATGGACGCATTTCTCTCGGAAACGTTTACATTTATCGACTGGCAAATAATGCCGAGAGATGAGGTTTGCGGTCGCACCACTCTGTACGAAGTAGAAGCCTCTAAGTTGTTTCAGTCACCAAGATAGGGGCACAGAAGCTCAAGTTTTAGTTTTTGAAAATTCAGTTTTTGGCCGTTTTCACGGATTTGTAATTGACCTAGGACCTTAAGATTTTGCATGAACCGAACCCTAGCAGCCACATTACACGAGAAAAAGCGAGAAGTGGTAATGCGTAGTAAAAACCGCAGAAAACCTAACGTTTTCTACATTTGTTTTCGAAATGACATAACTGAAAATCTTCACAATGGTTGCATTTCTCTCGGAAACGTTTTCATTTATCGTCTGGCAACTTATGCTGCGTGAAGAGGATTGCGGTCGCACCACTCTGTACGAAGTAGAAGCTTCTAAGTTGTTTCAGTCACCGAGACACGAGCACAGAAATTCAAGTTTTAGTTTTTGAAAATTCAAATTTTTGTCGCTTTTGCAGCCTTGTAGTTGACCTAGGACCCTAAGATTTTGCATGAACGGAATCCTGTCAGCCACATTACACGAGAAAAAGCGAGAAGTAGTAATGCGTAGTAATATCTGCAGAAAACCTAACTTTTCTACATTGGTTTTCGAAATGACGTAACTGAAAATCTTCACAATCGACGCATTTCTCTCGTAAACGTTTACATTTATCGTCTGGCAACTAATGCCGTGTGACGAGGTTTGCGGTCACACCACTCTGTACGAAGTAGAAGCTTCTAAGTTGTTGCAGTCACTAAGAAAGGAGCACGGAATTTCAAGTTTTAGTTTTTGAAAATTCAATTTTTGGTCGCTTTTGCAGCCTTGTAGTTGACCCAGGACCTTAAGATTTTCCATGAACCGAACACTGGCAGCCACATTACACGAGAAAAAGTGAGAAGTGGTAATGCATAGTAAAAACCGCAGAAAACCTAACGTTTTCTAATTTGTTTTCGAAATGACGTAACTGAAAATCGTCACAATGGACGCATTTCTCTCGGAAACGTTTACATTTATCGTCTGGCAACTAATGCTGCGTGATGGCGTTTGCGTTCGCACCACTCTGTATGCAGTAGAAGCTTCTAAGTTGTTGCAGTCACGAAGAAAGGAGCACAGAAATTCAAGTTTATTTTTTGAAAATTCGATTTTGTCCGCTTATTCTGCCTTGTAGTTGACCTAGGACCTTAAGATTTTGCATGAATCGAACTAAGGCAGCCACATTAAACGAGAAAAAGTTAGAAGTGGTAATGCGTAGTAAAAACCGCAGAAAACCTAACGTTTTCTAAATTTGTTTTCGAAATGACGTAACTGAAAATCTTCACAATGGACGCATTTCTCTCGGAAACGTTCACATTTATCGTCTGGCAACTAATGCTGCGTGATGGCGTTTGCGATCGCACCACTCTGTACGCAGTAGAAGCTTCTAAGTTGTTGCAGTCCCCAAGATAGGGGCACAGAAATTCAACTTTTAGTTTTTGAAAATTCAGTTTTTGGCTGTTTTTGCTGCCTTGTAGTTCTCCTAGGACCTTAAGATTTAGCATGAACCGAACCCTAGCAGCCACATTACACGAGAAAAAGCGAGAAGTGGTAATGCGTAGTAAAAACCGCAGAAAACCTAAAGTTTTCTACATTTGTTTTCGAAATGACATAACTGAAAATCTTCACAATGGTCGCATTTCAAACGGAAACGTTTACATTTATCGTCTGGCAACTAATGCAGCGTGATGAGGTTTGCGGTCGCACCACTCTGTAGAAAGTAGAAGCTTCTAAGTTGTTGCAGTCACATGGGAAGGGGCACAGAAATTAAAGTTTTAGTTTTTGAAAATTCAGTTTCTGGCCGCTTTTGCTGCCTTGTAGTTGACCTAGGACATTAAGATTTTGCATGAATCGAACCCTGGCAGCCACATTACACGAGAAAAACGAATAGTGGTAACGGGTAGTAAATACCGCAGAAAACCTAACGTTTTCTACATTTGTTTTCGAAATGACGTAACCGAAAATCGTCACATTGGACGTATTGCTCTCAGAAACGTTTACATTTATCGTCTGGCAACAAATGCCGCGTGACGAGGTCGGCGGTCGCACCACTCTGTACGAAGTAGAAGCTTCTAAGTTGTTGCAGTCACCAAGAAAGTGGCACAGAAATTCACGTTTTAGTTTTTGATAATTCAGTTTTTGGCCGGTATTGCTGCTTTGTAGTTGACCTAGGACTTTTAGATTTTGCATGAACCGAACCCTGGCAGCCACATTACACGAGAAAAAGCGAGAAGTAGTAATGCGTAGTAAAAACCGCAGAAAACCTAATACTTTCTACATTTGTTTTCGAAATAACGTAACTGAAAATCTTCTCAGTGGACGCGATTCTCTCGGAAACGTTTTCAATTATCGTCTGGCAACTTATGCCGCGTGATGAGGATTGCGGTCGCACCACTCTGTACGAAACAGAAGCTTCTAAGTAGTTGCAGTCACCAAGAAACGAGCACAGAAATTCAAGTTTTAGTTTTTGAAAATTCAGTTTTTGGCAGCTTTTGCTGCCTTGTAATTGACCAAGGACCCTAAGATTTTGCATGAACCGAACTCTGGCCGCCACATTACACGAGAAGAAGTGAGAAGTGGTAATGCGTAGTAAAAACCGCAGAAAACCTAACGTTTTCTAAATTTGTTTTCGAAATGACGTAACTGAAAATCTTCACAATGGAAGCATTTCTCTCGGAAACGTTTACATTTATCGTCTGGCAACTAATGCCGCGTGATAGGGTTTGCGATCGCACCACTCTGTACGAAGTAGAAGCTTCTAAGTTGTTGCAGTCACCAAGGTAGGGGCACATAAAATCAAGTTTTTGTTTTTGAAAATTCAGTTTTTTGCCGGGATTGCTGCTTTGTAGTTGACCTAGGACCATAAGATTTTGCATGAAACGAACTCTGACAGCCACTGTACACGAGAAAAAGCGAGAAGTGGTAATGTGTAGTAAAAACAGCAGAAAACCTAACGTTTCCTACATTTGTTTTCGAAATGACGTAACTGAAAATCGTCACATTGGACGCAATTCTCACGGAAACGTTTACATTTATCGTCTGGCAACTTATGCCGTTTGACGTCGTTTGCGGTAGCACCACTCTGCACGAAGTAGAAGCTTCTAAGTTGTTGCAGTCACCAAGAAAGAGTACAGAAATTTAAGTTTTAGTTTTTGAAAATTCAATTTTTGGCCGGTTTTGCAGCCTTGTAGTTGACCTAGGACCTTAAGATTTTGCATGAACCGAACCCTGGCAGCCACATTACACAAGAAAAAGCAAGGAGTGGTAATGCGTAGTAGAAACCGCAGAAAATCTAATGTTTTCTACATTTGTTTTCGAAATGACTTAACAGAAAATCGTCAAGTTTAGCGCATTTCTCTCGGAAACGTTTACATTTATGTCTGGCAACCAATGCTGCGTGATGGCTTTTGCGATCGCACCACTCTGTACGAAGTAGAAGTTTCTAAGTTGTTGCAGTCACGAAGAAAGGAGCACAGAAATTCATGATTATTTTTTGAAAATTCGATTTTGACCGCTTATTCTGCCTTGTAGTTGACCTAGGACCTTAAGATTTTGCATGAATCGAACTCAGGCAGCCACATTAAACGAGAAAAAGCGAGAAGTGGTAATGCGTAGTAAATACGGCAGAAAACCTAACGTTTTCTACATTTGTTTTCGAGATGACGTAACTGAAAAGCTTCACAATGCACGCATTTCTCTCGGAAACGTTTACATTTATCGACTGGCAAATAATGCCGAGAGATGAGGTTTGCGGTCGCACCACTCTGTACGAAGTAGAAGCCTCTAAGTTGTTGCTGTCACCAAGATAGGGGCACAGAAATTCAACTTTTAGTTTTTGAAAATTCAGTTTTTGGCTGTTTTTGCTGCCTTGTAGTTGACCTAGGACCTTAAGATTTTGCATCAACCGAACCCTAGCAGCCACATTACACGAGAAAAAGCGAGAAGTGGTAATGCGTAGTAAAAACCGCAGAAAACCTAAAGTTTTCTACATTTGTTTTCGAAATGACATAACTGAAAATCTTCACAATGGTCGCATTTCTCTCGGAAACGTTTACATTTATCGTCTGGCAACTTATGCAGCGTGATGAGGATTGCGGTCGCACCACTCTGTACGAAGTAGAAGCTTCTAATTAGTTGCAGTCACCAAATAAAGAGCACAGAAATTCAAGTTTTAGTTTTGAAAATTCAATTTTTGGCTGCTTTTGCAGCCTTGTAGTTGACCTAGGACCCTAAGATTTTGCATGAACCGAATCCTGTCAGCCACATTACACAAGAAAAAGCGAGAAGAGGTAATGTGTAGTAAAAAACGCAGAAAACATAACGATTTCTACATTTGTTTTCGAAATGACGTAACTGAAAATCTTCTCAATTGGCGCATTTCTCTCGGAAACGTTTACTTTTATCGTCTGGCAACTAATGCCGCGTGACGAGGTTTCCGGTCGCACCACTCTGTACGAAGTAGAAGCTTCTAAGTTGTTACAGCCACCAAGAAAGGGGCACAGAAATTCAAGTTTTAGTTGTTAAAAATTCAATTTTTGGTCACTTTTGCAGCCTTGTAGTTGACCTAGGACATTAAGATTTTGCATGATCCAAACTCTGGCAGCCACGTTACACGAGAAAAAGCGAGAATTGGTAATGCTTAATAAATCCGCAGTAAACCTTACGTTTTCTACATTAGTTTTCGAAATGACGTAACTGAAAATCGTCACAATGGACGCATTTCTTTCGGAAGCGTTTACATTTAACGACTGGCAACTATTGCCGAGCGATGAGGTTTGCGGTCGCACCAACCTGTACGAAGTAGAAGCTTCTAAGTTGTTGCAGTCACCAAGAAAGGGGCCCAGAAATTCAAGTTTTAGTATTTGAAAATTAAGTTTTTGGCCGCTTTTGCTGCCTTGTAGTCGGTCTAGGACCCTAAGATTTTGCATGAACCAAACCCTGGCAGCCACATTACACGACAAAAAGCGAGACGTGGTAATGCGTAGTAAAAACCGCTGAAAACCTAACGTTTACTACATTTGTTTTCGAAATGTCGTAACTGAAAAGCTTCACAATGGCCGCATTTCTCTCGGAAACGTTTACATTTATCGTCTGGCAACTAATGCCGCGTGATGAGGTTTGCGGTCGCACCACTCTGTAGAAAGTAGAAGCTTCTAAGTTGTTGCAGTCACATGGGAAGGGGCACAGATATTAAAGTTTTAGTTTTTGAAAATTCAGTTTCTGGCCGCTTTTGCTGCCTTGTAGTTGACCTAGGACATTAAGATTTTGCATGAATCGAACCCTGGCAGCCACATTACACGAGAAAAACGAATAGTGATAACGGGTAGTAAATACCGCAGAAAACCTAACGTTTTCTACATTTGTTTTCGAAATGACGTAACTGAAAATCGTCACATTGGACGCTTTTCTCTCGGAAACGTTTACATTTATCGTCTGGCAACTAATGCCGCATGACGAGGTTTGCGGTCGCACCACTCTGTACAAAGTAGAGGCTTCTAAGTTGTTGCAGTTACCAAGACAGTAGCACAGAAGTTCAAGTTTTAGTTTTTGAAAATACAATTTTTGGCCACTTTTACAGCCTTGTATTTGACCTAGGAACTTAAGGTTTTGTATGAACCAAGCCCTGGCAGCCACATTACACGAGAAAATGCGCGAAGTGGTAATGCGTAGTAAAAACCGCAGACAGCCCAACGTTTTCTACATTTGTTTCCGAAATGACATAACTGAAAATCTTCTCAGTGGACGCATTTCTCTCGGAAACGTTTTCAATTATCGTCTGGCAACTAATGCCGTGTGACGAGGTTTGCGGTCGCACCACTCTGTACCAAGTAGAAGCTTCTAAGTTGTTGCAGTCACCAAGAAAGGGGCACAGAAATTCACGTTTTAGTTTTTGATAATTCAGTTTTCGGCCGGTATTGCTGCTTTGTAGTTGACCTAGGACTTTTAGATTTTGCATGAACCGAACCCTGGCAGCCCCATTACACGAGAAAAAGCGAGAAGTAGTAATGCGTAGTAAAAACCGCAGAAAACCTAATACTTTCTACATTTGTTTTCGAAATGTCGTAACTGAAAATCTTCTCAGTGGACGCATTTCTCTCGGAAACGTTTTCAATTATCGTCTGGCAACTAATGCCGTGTGACGAGGTTTGCGGTCGCACCACTCTGTACGAAGTAGAAGCTTGTATGTTGCTGCAGTCACTAAGAAAGGAGCACGGTATTTCAAGTTTTAGTTTTTGAAAATTGAATTTTTGGCCGGTTTTGCAGCCTTGTAGTTGACCTAGGACCTTAAGATTTTGCAAGAACCGATCTCTGGTAGCCACATTTCACGAGAAAAAGTGAGAAGTGGTAATGCGTAGTAAAAACCGCAGAATACCTAACGTTTTCTAAATTTGTTTTCGAAATGACGTAACTGAAAATCTTCGCAATGGACGCATTTCTCTCGGAAACGTTTACATTTATCGTCTGGCAACTAATGCTGCGTGATGGCTTTTGCGATCGCACCGCTTTGTACTAAGTAGAAGCTTCTAAGTTGTTGCAGTCACGAAGAAAGGAGCACAGAAATTCAAGTTTATTTTTTGAAAATTCGATTTTATCCGCTTATTCTGCCTTGTAGTTGACCTAGGACCTTAAGATTTTGCATGAATCGAACTCAGGCAGCCACATTAAACGAGAAAAAGCGAGAAGTGGTAATGCGTAGTAAATACGGCAGAAAACCTAACGTTTTCTACATTTGTTTTCGAGATGACGTAACTGAAAATCTTCACAATGCACGCATTTCTCTCGGAAACGTTTACATTTATCGTCTGGCAACTAATGCCGCGTGATGAGGTTTGCGGTCGCACCACTCTGTACGAAGTAGAAGCCGCTAAGTTGTTGCAGTCACCAAGATAGGGGCACAGAAATTCAACTTTTAGTTTTTGAAAATTCAGTTTTTGGCTGTTTTTGCTGCCTTGTAGTTGACCTACGACCTTAAGATTTACCATGAACCGAACCCTAGCAGCCACATTACACGAGAAAAAGCGAGAAGTGGTAATGCGTAGTAAAAACCGCAGAAAACCTAAAGTTTTCTACATTTGTTATCGAAATGACATAACTGAAAATCTTCACAATGGTCGCATTTCTCTCGGAAACGTTTACATTTATCGTCTGGCAACTTATGGCGCGTGATGAGGATTGCGGTCGCACCACTCTGTACGAAACAGAAGCTTCTAAGTAGTTGCAGTCACCAAGAAACGAGCACAGAAATTCAAGTTTTAGTTTTTGAAAATTCAGTTTTTGGCAGCTTTTGCTGCCTTGTAGTTGACCAAGGACCCTAAGATTTTGCATGAACCGAACTCTGGCCGCCACATTACACGAGAAAAAGTGAGAAGTGGTAATGCGTAGTAAAAACCGCAGAAAACCTAACGTTTTCTAAATTTGTTTTCGAAATGACGTAACTGAAAATCTTCACAATGGAAGCATTTCTCTTGGAAACGTTTACATTTATCGTCTGGCAACTAATGCCGCGTGATGGGGTTTGCGATCGCACCACACTGTACGAAGTAGAAGCTTCTAAGTTGTTGCAGTCAGCAAGGTAGGGGCACATAAAATCAAGTTTTTGTTTTTGAAAATTCAGTTTTTTGCCGGGATTGCTGCTTTGTAGTTGACCTAGGACCATAAGATTTTGCGTGAAACGAACTCTGACAGCCACTGTACACGAGAAAAAGCGAGAAGTGGTAATGTGTAGTAAAAACAGCAGAAAACCTAACGTTTCCTACATTTGTTTTCGAAATGACATAACTGAAAATCGTCACATTGGACGCAATTCTCACGGAAACGTTTACATTTATCGTCTGGCAACTTATGCCGTTTGACGTGGTTTGCGGTAGCACCACTCTGCACGAAGTAGAAGCTTCTAAGTTGTTGCAGTCACCAAGAAAGAGTACAGAAATTTAGGTTTTAGTTTTTGAAAATTCAATTTTTGGCCAGTTTTGCAGCCTTGTAGTTGACCTAGGACCTTAAGATTTTGCATGAACCGAACCCTGGCAGCCACATTACACACGAAAAAGCAAGAAGTGGTAATGCGTAGTAGAAACCGCAGAAAATCTAATGTTTTCTACATTTGTTTTCGAAATGACTTAACAGAAAATCGTCAAGTTTAGCGCATTTCTCTCGGAAACGTTTACATTTATGTCTGGCAACTAATGCCGTGCGAAGAGGTTTGCGGTCGCACCTCTCTGTACGAAGTAGAAGCTTCTCAGTTGTTGCAGTCACCAAGAAAGGGGCACAGAAATTCACGTTTTAGTTTTTGATAATTCAGTTTTTGGCCGGTATTGCTGCTTTGTGGTTGACCTAGGACTTTAAGATTTTGCACGAACCGAACCCTGGCAGCCACATAACACGAGAAAAAGCGAAAAGTGGTAATGCGTAGTAAAAACCGCAGAAAACCTAATACTTTATATTTTTGTTTTCGAAATGACGTAACTGAAAATCTTCTCAGTGGACGCATTTCTCTCGGAAACGTTTTCATTTATCGTCTGGCAACTGATGCCGTGTGACGAGGTTTGCGGTCGCACCACTCTGTACGAAGTAGAAGCTTCTAAGTTGTTGCAGTCACTAAGAAAGGAGCACGGAATTTCAAGTTTTAGTTTTTGAAAATTGAATTTTTGGCCGGTTTTGCAGCTTTGTAGCTGACCTAGGACTTTAAGATTTTGCATGAACCGAACTCTGGCAGCCACATTACACGACAAAAAGTGACAAGCGGTAATGCGTAGTAAAAAATGCAGAAAACCTAACGATTTCAAAATTTGTTTACGAGTTGACGTAACTGAAAAGCTTCACAATGCACGCATTTCTCTTAAACGCTTACATTTATCGACTGGCAAATAATGCCGAGAGATGAGGTTTGCGGTCGCACCACTCTGTACGAAGTAGAAGCCTCTAAGTTCTTGCAGTCACCAAGATAGGGGCACAGAAATTCAACTTTTAGTTTTTGAAAATTCAGTTTTTGGCTGTTTTTGCTGCCTTGTAGTTGACCTAGGACCTTAAGATTTTGCATGAACCGAACCCTAAAAGCCACATTACACGAGAAAAAGCGAGAAGTGGTAATGCGTAGTAAAAACCGCAGAAAACCTAAAGTTTTCTACATTTGTTTTCGAAATGACATAACTGAAAATCTTCACAATGGTCGCATTTCTCTCGGAAACGTTTACATTTATCGTCTGGCAACTTACGCAGCGTGATGAGGATTGCGGTCGCACCACTCTGTACGAAGTAGAAGCTTCTAATTAGTTGCAGTCACCAAATAAAGAGCACAGAAATTCAAGTTTTAGTTTTTTAAATTCAATTTTTGGCCGCTTTTGCAGCCCTGTAGTTGACCTAGGACCCTAAGATTTTGCATGAACCGAATCCTGTCAGCCACATTACACAAGAAAAAGCGAGAAGAGGTAACGTGTAGTAAAAAACGCAGAAAACATAACGATTTCTACATTTGTTTTCGAAATGACGTAACTGAAAATCTTCACAATGGACGCATTTCTCTCGGAAACGTTTACATTTATCGTCTGGCAACTAAAGCCGAGTGATGAGGTTTGCGGTCGCACCCCTCTGTACGAAGTAGAAGCTTCTAAGTTGTTGCAGTCACCAAGAAAGGGGCACAGAAATTCAAGTATTACGTTTTGAAAATTTAGTTTTTGGCCGCTTCTGCTGCCTTGTAGTTGACTTCGGACCTTACGATTTTGCATGAACTGAACCCTGGCAGCCACATTACACGAGAAAAAACAAGAAGTTGTAGTGCTTAGTAAAAACCGCAGAAAACCTACCGTTTTCTACATTTGTTTTCAAAATGACGTAACTGAATATCTTCACAATGGTCGCATTTCTCTTGGAAACATTTACATTTAGCGTCCGGAAACTAATGCCGCTTGATGAGGTTTGCGGTCGCACAACTCTGTACGAAGTAGAAGCTTCTAAGTTGATGGAGTTACCAAGAAAGGAGTACAGATATTCAAGTTTTAGTTTTTTAAAATTCAATTTTTGGCCGGTTTTGCTGCCTTGTGGTTGACCTAGGACCTTAAGATTTTCATGAACGGAACCCTGGCAGCCACATTACACGAGAAAAAGCGAGAAGTGTTAATGTGTAGTAAAAACCCGCAGAAAACCTAACGTTTTCTACATTTGTCTTCGAAATGACGTAACTGAAAATCGTCACATTGGACGCCTTTCTCTCGGAAACGTTTACATTTATCGTCTGGCAACTAATGCCGCGTGACGAGGTTTGCGGTCACAACACTCTGTACCAAGTAGAAACTTCTAAGTTGTAGCAGTCACCGAGAAAAAGGGCACAGAAATTCAAACTTTAGATTTTGAAAATTCAGTTTTTGGCCGCTTTTGCTGCCTTGTAGTTGACCTAGGACCTAAAGATTTTGCATGAACCGAACTCTGGCAGCCACATTACACGAGAAAAAGCGAGAAGTGGTAATGCGTAGTAAAAACCGCAGAAAACCTAACGTTTTGTACACTTGTTTTCGAAATGACGTAACTGAAAATCGTCACAATGGACGCAATGCACTCAGAACGTTTACATTTATCGTATGGCAACTAATGAAGCGGGATGAATTTTGCGGTCGGACCACTCTGTACGAAGTAGAAGATTCTAAGTTGTTGCAGTCACCAAGAAAGGAACACAGAAATTCAAGTTTTAGTTTTTGAAAATTCAATTTTTGGCCGGTTTTGCTGCCTTATGGTTGACGTAGGACCACAAGATTTTGCAAGAACCATTTCTGGCAGCCACATTACACGAGAAAAACCAGAAGTGGTAATGCGTAGTAAAAACCGCAGAAAACCTAACTTTTTCTACATTTGTTTACGAAATGACGCAAGTGAAAATCTTCACAATGGACGTATTTCTCTCTGAAACGTTTACATTTATCGTCTGGCAAATATTGCCGCGTGATGAGGACTGCGGTGGCACCACTCTGTACGAAGTAGAAGCTTCTAAGTTGCTGCAGTCACCAAGAAAGAAGCACAGAAATTCAAGTTTCAGTTTTTGAAATTTCAATTTTTGGCCGCTTTTGCAGCCTTGTAGTTGACCTAGGACCTTAATATTTTGCATGAACCGAACCCTGGCAGCCACATTACACGAGAAAAAGCGGGAAGTGGAAATGCGTACTAAATGCCGCAGAAAACCTAATGTCTTCTACATTTTTTTCGAAATGACGTAACTGAAAATCGTCAAGATGGACGCATTACTATCGGAAACGTTTGCATTTATCGTCTGGCAACTTATGCCGCGTGAAGAGAATTGCGGTCGCACCACTCTGTACGAAGTAGAAGCTTCTAAGTTGTTGCAGTCACCAAGAAAGGAGCACAGAAATTAAAGTTTTAGTTTTTGAAAATTCAATTTTTGGCCGGTGTTGCTGCCTTGTAGTTGACCTAGGACCTTAAGATTTCGCATGAACCGAACCCTGGCAGCCACATTACACGAGGAAAAGCGAGAAGTGGTAATGCGTAGTAAAACCCGCAGAAAACCTAACTTTTTCTACATTTCTTCCGAAATGACGTAACTGGAAATCGTCACATTGGACGCATTTATCTCGGAAACGTTTACATTTGTCGTCTGGCAACAAATGCCACGTGACGAGGTTTGCGGTCGCTCCACTCTGTACGAAGTAGAAGCTTCTAAGTTGTTGCAGTCACCAAGAAAGAAGCACAGAAATTCAAGTTTCAGTTTTTGAAATTTCAATTTTTGGCCGCTTTTGCAGACTTGTAGTTGACCTAGGACCTTAATATTTTGCATGAACCGAACTTTGGCAGCCACATTACACGAGAAATAGCGAGAAGTGGTAATGCGTAGTAAAATCTGCAGAAAACCTAACGTTTTCTACATTTGTTTTCGAAATGACGTAAGTGAAAATCTTCACAATTTACGCATTTCTCTCGGAAAGTTTACATTTATCGTCTGGCAACTAATGCGCGAGAAGAGGTTTGCGGTCGTACCACTCTGTACGAAGTAGAAGCTTCTAAGTTGTTGCAGGCACCAAGAAAGGAGCACAGAAATTCAAGTTTTAGTTTTTGAAAATTCAGTTTTTGGCCGCTTTTGCTGCCTTGATGTTGACCTAGGACCTTAAGATTTTGCATGAACCGAACCCTGGCCGCCACATTACACGAGAAAAAACGAGAAGTAGTAATGCGTTGTAAAAACCGCAGAAAACCTAACGTTTTCTACATTTGTTTTCGAAATGACGTAACTGAAAATCGTCACATTGGACGCATTACTCTCAGAAACGTTTACATTTATCATCTGGCAACAAATGCCGCGTGACGAGGTCAGCGGTCGCACCACTCTGTACGTAGTAGAGGCTTCTAAGTTGTTGCAGTCACCAAGAAAGGAGCACAGAATTTCAAGTTTTAGTTTTTGAAAATTCAGTTCCTGGCCGGTTTTGCTGCCTTGTAGTTCACCTAGGACCTTTAGATTTTGCATGAACCGAACCCTGGCAGCCACATTACACGAGAAAAAGCGAGAAGTGGCAGTGGGTAGTAAAAACCGCAGAAAACCTAACGTGTTTCTCATTTGTTTTCGAAATGACGCAACCCGAAAATCGTCACATTGGACGCATTACTCTCAGAAAAGATTACATTTATCGTCTGGCAACTAATGCCTCGTGACAGGGTTTGCGGTCGCACCACTCTGTACGAAGTAGAAGCTTCTAAGTTGTTGCAGTCTCCAAGACAGGGGCACAGAAATTTAAGATTTAGTTTTCGAAAATTCAGTTTTTGGCCGCTTTTGCTGCCCTGTAGTTGACCTATTAGCTTAAGATTTTGCATGAACCGAACTCTGGCAGCCACATTACACGAGAAAAAGCGAGAAGTGGTAATGCGTAGTAAAAACCGCAGAAAACATAACATTTTGTACACTTGTTTTCGAAATGACGTAACTGAAAATCGTCACAACGACGCAAATCTCTCGGTAACGTTTACATTTATCGTATGGCAACTAGTGCCGCGGGATGAGGTTTGCGGTCGCACCAATCTGTACGAAGTAGAAGCTACTAAGTTGTTGCAGTCACCAAGAAAGGGGCACAGAAATTCAAGTTTTAGTTTTTGAAAATACAATTTTTGGCCGGTTTTGCTGCCTTGTAGTTGACCTAGGACAACAAGATTTTGCATGAACCAACTCTGGCAGCCACATTACACGAGAAAAAGCGAGAAGTGGTAATGCGTAGTAAAAACCGCAGAAAACCTAACTTTTTCTACATTTGTTTTCGAAATGATGGAACTAGAAATCGTCACATTGGACGCATTTATCTCGGAAACGTTTACATTTGTCGTCTGGCAACTAATGCCGCGTGACGAGGTTTGCGGTCGCACCACTCTGTACAGAAGCTTCTAAGTTGTTGCAGTCACCAAGAAAGGAGCACAGAAATTCAAGTTTTAGTTTTTGAAAATTCAGTTTCTGGCCGGTTTAGCTGACTTGTAGTTGACCTAGGACCTTTAGATTTTGCATGAACCGAACTTTGGCGAACACATTACACGAGAAAAAACGAGAAGTATTAATGCGTAGTAAAATCCGCAGAAAACCTAACTTTTTCCACATTCGTTTTCGAAATGACGTAAGTGGAAATCTTCACAATGGACGCATTTCTCTCTGAAACGTTTACATTTATCGACTGGCAATAAATGCCGCGTGACGAGGTCGGCGGTCGCACCACTCTGTACGAAGTAGAAGCTTCTAAGTTGTTGCAGTCACCAAGAAAGGAGCACAGAAATTCAAGTTTTAGTTTATGAACATTCAGTTTTAGGCCGCTTTTGCAGCCTTGTATTTGACCTAGGACGTTAAGAATTGTACGAACCAAGCCCTGGCAGCCACATTACACGAGAAAAAGCGAGAAGTGGTAAAGCGTAGTAATAACTGCAGAAAACCTAACGTTTTCTACATTTGTTTTCGAAATGACGTAACTGAAATCGTCACATTGGACGCATTTCTCTCGGAAACGTTTACATTTATCGTCTGGCAACTAATGCGCGTGACGAGGTTTGCGGTCGCACCACTCCGTACGAAATAGAAGCTTCTAAGTTGTTGCAGTCACCAAGAAAGGTGCACAGAAATTCAAGATTTAGTTTTCGAAAATTCAGTTTTGGCCGCTTTTGCTGCCCTGTAGTTGACCTATTAGCTTAAGATTTTGCATGAACCGAACTCTGGCAGCCACATTACACCAGAAAAAGCGAGAAGTGGTAATGCGTAGTAAAAACCGCAGAAAACATATCATTTTGTACACTTGTTTTCGAAATGACGTAACTGAAAATCGTCACAACGACGCAAATCTCTCGGTAACGTTTACATTTATCGTATGGCAACTAATGCCGCGGGATGATGTTTGCGGTCGCACCAATCTGTACGAAGTAGAAGCTACTAAGTTGTTGCAGTCACCAAGAAAGGAGCGCAGAAATTCAAGTTTTAGTTTTTGAAAATACAATTTTTGGCCGGTTTTGCTGCCTTGTAGTTGACCTAGGACAACAAGATTTTGCATGAACCAACTCTGGCAGCCACATTACACGAGAAAAAGCGAGAAGTGGTAATGCGTAGTAAAAACCGCAGAAAACCTAACTTTTTCTACATTTGTTTTCGAAATGATGGAACTAGAAATCGTCACATTGGACGCATTTATCTCGGAAACGTTTACATTTGTCGTCTGGCAACTAATGCCGCGTGACGAGGTTTGCGGTCGCACCACTCTGTACAGAAGCTTCTAAGTTGTTGCAGTCACCAAGAAAGGAGCACAGAAATTCAAGTTTTAGTTTTTGATTATTAAGTTTTTGGCCAGTTTTGCTGCCTTGTAGTTGACCTAGGACCTTAAGATTTTGCATGAAGAGAACTCTGGCAGCCGCATTACACAAGAAAAAGCGAGAAGTGGTAATGCGTAGTAAAAACCGCAGAAAACCTAACGTTTTCTACATTTGTTTTCGAAATGACGTAACTGAAAATCTTCACAATGGACGCATTTCTCTCGGAAACGTTTACATTTATCGTCTGGCAACTAATGCCGCGTGATGAGGTGTGCGGTCGCTCCACTCTGTACGAAGAAGGAGCTTCTACGTTGTTGCAGTCACAAAGAAAGGGGCTGGGAAATTCAAGTTTTAGTTTTTGAAAATTCCATTTTTGACCGGTTTTGACGCCTTGTAGTTGACCTAGCACCATAAGATTTTACATGAACCGAACCATGGCAGCCACATTACACGAGAAAAAGCGAGAAGTGGTAATGCGTAGTAAAAACCGCAGAAAACCTAACGTTTTCTACATTTGTTTTCGAAATGACGTAACTGAAAATCGTCACAATTTACGCATTTCTCTCGGAAACGTTTACCTTTATCGTCTGGCAACTAATGCCGCGTGACAAGGTTTGCTGTCGAACCACTCTGTACGAAGTAGAACTTCTAAGTTGTTGCAGTCACCAAGAAAGGGGCACAGAAATTCAAGTTTTAGTTTATGAACATTCACTTTTTGGCCTCATTTGCAGCCTTTTATTTGACCTAGGACCTTAAGATTTTGCATGAAACGAACCCTGGCAGCCACATTACACGAGAAAAAGCGAGAAGTGGTAATGCGTAGTAAAAACAGCAGAAAACCTTACGTTTTCTACATATGTTTTCGAAATGACGTAACTGAAAATCGTCACAAAGGACGCATTTCTCTCGGAAACGTTTACATTTATCGTCTGGAAACTAATGCCGCGTGACGAGGTTTGCATTCGCACCACTCTGTACAAAGTAGAGGCTTCTAAGTTGTTGCAGTCATTAAGACAGGAGCACAGAAATTCAAGTTTTAGTTTTTGAAAATACAATTTTTGGCCGCTTTTGCAGCCTTCTATTTGACTTAGGACGTTAAAAATTGTATGAACCATGCGATGGCAGCCACATTACACGAGAAAAAGCGAGAAGTGGTAAAGCGTAGTAATAACTGCAGAAAACCTAACGTTTTCTACATTAGTTTTCGAAATGACGTAACTGAAATCGTCACATTTGACGCATTTCTCTCCAAAACGTTCCCATTTATCGTCTGGCAACTAATGCGCGAGAAGAGGTTTGCAGTCGTACCACTCTGTACGAAGTAGAAGCCTCTAAGTTGTTGCAGGCACCAAGAAAGGAGCACAGAAATTCAAGTTTTAGTTTTTGAAAATTCAATTTTTGGCCGGTTTTGCTGCCTTGTTGTTGACCTAGGACCTTTAGATTTAGCATGAAACGAACTTTGGCAGCCACATTACACGAGAAAAAGCGAGAAGTAGTAATGCGTAGTAAAAACCGCAGAAAACTAAACTTTTTCTACATTTGTTTTCGAAATGACGTAACTGGAAATCGTCACATTGGACGCATTTATCTCGGAAACGTTTACATTTGTCGTCTGGCAACTAATGCCACGTGACGAGGTTTGCGGTCGCACCACTCTGTACAAAGTAGAACCTTCTAAGTTGTTGCAGTCACCAAGAAAGGAGCACAGAAATTCAAGTTTTAGTTTTTGAAAATTCAGTTTCTGGCCGGTTTGGCTGACTTGTATTTGACCTAATACCTTTAGATTTTCCAATTTCGAACTTTGGCAGCCACATTACACGAGAAAAAGCGAGAAGTGGTAATGCGTAGTAAAATCCGCAGAAAACCTAACGTTTTCTACATTTGTTTTCGAAATGACGTAAGTGAAAATGTTCACAATGGACGCATTTCTCTCGTAAACGTTTACATTTATCGTCTGGCAACTAATTTTGCGTGATGAGGTTTGCGGTAGCACCACTATGTACGAAGTAGAAGCTTCTAATTAGTTTCAGTCACCAAGAAAGGAGCAGAGCAATTCAAGTTTAGTTTTTGAAAATTCAGTTATTGGCCGCTTTTGCTGCCTTGTAGTTAACCTAGGACTTTTAGATTTTGCATGAACCGAACCCTGGCAGCCACATTACACGAGAAAAAGCGAGACGTAGTAATGCGTAGTAAAAACTGCAGAAAACTAAACTTTTTCTACATTTGTTTTCGAAATGACGTAACTGGAAATCGTCACATTGGACGCATTACTCTCAGAAAAGATTACATTTATCGTCTGGCAACTAATGCCTCGTGACAAGGTTTGCGATCGCACCACTCTGTACGAAGTAGAAGCTTCTAAGTTGTTGCAGTCTCCAAGAGATGGGCACAGAAATTCAAGTTTTGGTTTTTGAAAATTCAGTTTTTGGCCGCTTTTGCTGCCTTGTAGTTGACTTAAAACCTTAAGATTTTGCATGAACCGTACCCTGGCAGCCACATTACACGAGAAAAGCCAGAAGTGGTAATGCGTAGTAAAAACCGCTTAAAACCTAACGTTTCCCACATTTCTTTTCGAAATGGCGTAACTGGATATCGTCACATTGGACGGGCTTCTCTCGGAAACGCTTACGTTTATCGTCTGGCAACTAATGCCGCGTGACGAGGTTTGCGGTCGCACCACTCTGTACGAAGTAGAAGCTTCTAAGTTGTTGCAATCACCAAGAAAGGAGCACAGAAATTCAAGATTTAGTTTTCGAAAATTCAGTTTTTGGCCGCTTTTGCTGCCCTGTAGTTGACCTATTAGCTTAAGATTTTGCATGAACCGAACTCTGGCAGCCACATTACACGAGAAAAAGCGAGAAGTGGTAATGCGTAGTAAAAACCGCAGAAAACATAACATTTTGTACACTTGTTTTCGAAATGACGTAACTGAAAATCGTCACAACGACGCAAATCTCTCGGTAACGTTTACATTTATCGTATGGCAACTAATGCCGCGGGATGAGGTTTGCGGTCGCACCAATCTGTACGAAGTAGAAGCTACTAAGTTGCTGCAGTTACCAAGAAAGGAGCACAGAAATTCAAGTTTTAGTTTTTGAAAATTCAGTTTCTGGCCGGTTTAGCTGACTTGTAGTTGACCTAGGACTACAAGATTTTGCATGAACCAACTCTGGCAGCCACATTACACGAGAAAAAGCGAGAAGTGGTAATGCGTAGTAAAAACCGCAGAAAACCTAACTTTTTCTACATTTGTTTTCGAAATGATGTAACTAGAAATCGTCACATTGGACGCATTTATCTCGGAAACGTTTACATTTGTCGTCTGGCAACTAATGCCGCGTGACGAGGTTTGCGGTCGCACCACTCTGTACAGAGTAGAAGCTTCTAAGTTGTTGCAGTCACCAAGAAAGGAGCACAGAAATTCAAGTTTTAATTTTTGAAAATTCAGTTTCAGGCCGGTTTAGCTGACTTGTAGTTGACCTAGGTCCTTTAGATTTTGCATGAACCGAACTTTGGCGGCCACATTACACGAGAAAAAACGTGAAGTGGTAATGCGTAGTAAAATCCGCAGAAAACCTAACTTTTTCCACATTCGTTTTCGAAATGACGTAAGTGGAAATCTTCACAATGGACGCATTTCTCTCTGAAACGTTTACATTTATCGACCGGCAATAAATGCCGCGTGACGAGGTCGGCGGTCGCACCACTCTGTACGAAGTTGAAGCTTCTAAGTTGTTGCAGTCACCAAGAAAGGAGCACAGAAATTCAAGTTTTAGTTTTTGATTATTAAGTTTTTGGCCGGTTTTGCTGCCTTGTAGTTGACCTAGGACCTTAAGATTTTGCATGAACTGAACTCTGGCAGCCGCATTACACAAGAAAAAGCGAGAAGTGGAAATGCGTAGTAAAAACCGCAGAAAACCTAACGTATTCTACATTTGTTTTCGAAATTACGTAACTGAAAATCTTTATAATGGACGCATTTCTCTCGGAAACGTTTACATTTATCGTCTGGCAACTAATGCCGCGTGATGAGGTTTGCTGTCGCACCACTCTGTACGACGTAGAACTTCTAAGTTGTTGCAGTCACCAAGAAAGGGGCACAGAAATTCAAGTTTTAGTTTATGAACATTCAGTTTTTGGCCTCTTTTGCAGCCTTTTATTTGACCTAGGACCTTAAGATTTTGCATGAAACGAACACTGGCAGCCACATTACACGTGAAAAAGCGAGAAGTGGTAATGCGTAGTAAAAACAGCAGAAAACCTTACGTTTTCTACATATGTTTTCGAAATGACGTAACTGCAATCGTCACAAAGGACGCATTTCTCTCGGAAACGTTTACATTTATCGTCTGGAAACTAATGCCGCGTGACGGGGTTTGCGGTCGCACCACTCTGTACAAAGTAGAGGCTTCTAAGTTGTTGCAGTCATTAAGACAGGAGCACAGAAATTCAAGTTTTAGTTTTTGAAAATACAATTTTTGGCCGCTTTTGCAGCCTTCTATTTGACTTAGGACGTTAAAAATTGTATAAACCAAGCGATGGCAGCCACATTACACGAGAAAAAGTGAGAAGTGGTAAAGCGTAGTAATAACTGCAGAAAACCTAACGTTTTCTACGTTAGTTTTCGAAATGACGTAACTGAAATCGTCACATTTGACGCATTTCTCTCCAAAACGTTCACATTTATCGTCTGGCAACTAATGCGCGAGAAGAGGTTTGCGGTCGTACCACTCTGTACGAAGTAGAAGCTTCTAAGTTGTTGCAGGCACCAAGAAAGGAGCACAGAAATTCAAGTTTTAGTTTTTGAAAATTCAATTTTTGGCCGGTTTTGCTGCCTTGTAGTTGACCTAGGACCTTTAGATTTAGCATGAAACGAACTTTGGCAGCCACATTACACGAGAAAAAGCGAGAAGTAGTAATGCGTAGTAAAAACCGCAGAATACTAAACTTTTTCTACATTTGTTTTCGAAATGACGTAACTGGAAATCGTCACATTGGACGCATTTATCTCGGAAACGTTTACATTTGTCGTCTGGCAACTAATGCCACGTGACGGGGTTTGCGGTCGCACCACTCTGTACAAAGTAGAACCTTCTAAGTTGTTGCAGTCACCAAGAAAGGAGCACAGAAATTCAAGTTTTAGTTTTTGAAAATTCGGTTTCTGGCCGGTTTAGCTGACTGGTATTTGACCTAATACCTTTAGATTTTGCATGATCCGAACTTTGGCAGCCACATTACACGAGAAAAAGCGAGAAGTGGTAATGCGTAGTAAAATCCGCAGAAAACCTAACGTTTTCTACATTTGTTTTCGAAATGACGTAAGTGAAAACCTTCACAATGGACGCATTTCTCTCGTAAACGTTTACATTTATCGTCTGGCAACTAATTTAGCGTGATGAGGTTTGCGGTAGCACCACTATGTACGAAGTAGAAGCTTCTAATTAGTTTCAGTCACCAAGAAAGGAGCACAGCAATTCAAGTTTAGTTTTTGAAAATTCAGTTTTTGGCCGCTTTTGCTGCCTTGTAGTTAACCTAGGACCTTTAGATTTTGCATGAACCGAACCCTGGCAGCCACATTACACGAGAAAAAGCGAGAAGTGGTAATGGGTAGTAAAAACCGCAGAAAGCCTAACGTTTTTCACATTTGCTTTCGAAATGACGCAACCCGAAAATCGTCACATTGGACGCATTACTCTCAGAAAAGATTACATTTATCGTCTGGCAACTAATGCCTCGTGACAAGGTTTGCGATCGCACCACTCTGTACGAAGTAGAAGCTTCTAAGTTGTTGCAGTCTCCAAGAGATGGGCACAGAAATTCAAGTTTTGGTTTTTGAAAATTCAGTTTTTTGCCGCTTTTGCTGCCTTGTAGTTGACTTAAAACCTTAAGATTTTGCATGAACCGTACCCTGGCAGCCACATTACACGAGAAAAGCCAGAAGTGGTAATGCGTAGTAAAAACAGCTTAAAACCTAACGTTTCCTACATTTCTTTTCGAAATGGCGTAGCTGGATATCGTCACATTGGACGCGCTTCTCTCGGAAACGCTTACGTTTATCGTCTGGCAACTAATGCCGCGTGACGAGGTTTGCGGTCGCACCACTCTGTACGAAGTAGAAGCTTCTAAGTTGTTGCAGTCACCAAGAAAGGAGCACAGAAATTCAAGATTTAGTTTTCGAAAATTCAGTTTTTGGCCGCTTTTGCTGCCCTGTAGTTGACCTATTAGCTTAAGATTTTGCATGAACCGAACTCTGGCAGCCACATTACACGAGAAAAAGCGAGAAGTGGTAATGCGTAGTAAAAACCGCAGAAAACATAACATTTTGTACACTTGTTTTCGAAAAGACGTAACTGAAAATCGTCACAACGACGCAAATCTCTCGGTAACGTTTACATTTATCGTATGGCAACTAATGCCGCGGGATGAGGTTTGCGGTCGCACCAATCTGTACGAAGTAGAAGCTACTAAGTTGTTGAAGTCACCAAGAAAGGAGCACAGAAATTCAAGTTTTAGTTTTTGAAAATTCAATTTTTGGCCGGTTTTGCTTCCTTGTAGTTGACCTAGGACAACAAAATTTTGCATGAACCAACTCTGGCAGCCACATTACTCGAGAAAAAGCGAGAAGTGGTAATGCGTAGTAAAAACCGCAGAAAACCTAACTTTTTCTACATTTGTTTTCGAAATGATGTAACTAGAAATCGTCACATTGGACGCATTTATCTCGGAAACGTTTACATTTGTCGTCTGGCAACTAATGCCGCGTGACGAGGTTTGCGGTCGCACCACTCTGTACAGAGTAGAAGCTTCTAAGTTGTTGCAGTCACCAAGAAAGGAGCACAGAAATTCAAGTTTTAGTTTTTGAAAATTCAGTTTCTGGCCGGTTTAGCTGACTTGTAGTTGACCTAGGACCTTTAGATTTTGCATGAACCGAACTTTGGCGGCCACATTACACGAGAAAAAACGAGAAGTAGTAATGCGTAGTAAAATCCGCAGAAAACCTAACTTTTTCCACATTCGTTTTCGAAATGACGTAAGTGAAAATCTTCACAATGGACGCATTTCTCTCTGAAACGTTTACATTTATCGACTGGCAATAAATGCCGCGTGACGAGGTCGGCGGTCGCACCACTCTGTACGAAGTAGAAGCTTCTAATTAGTTTCAGTCACCAAGAAAGGAGCACAGCAATTCAAGTTTAGTTTTTGAAAATTCAGTTTTTGGCCGCTTTTGCTGCCTTGTAGTTAACCTAGGACCTTTAGATTTTGCATGAACCGAACCCTGGCAGCCACATTACACGAGAAAAAGCGAGAAGTGGTAATGGGTAGTAAAAACCGCAGAAAACCTAACGTTTTTCACATTTGCTTTCGAAATGACGCAACCCGAAAATCGTCACATTGGACGCATTACTCTCAGAAAAGATTACATTTATCGTCTGGCAACTAATGCCTCGGGACAAGGTTTGCGATCGCACCACTCTGTACGAAGTAGAAACTTCTAAGTTGTTGCAGTCTCCAAGAGATGGGCACAGAAATTCAAGTTTTGGTTTTTGAAAATTCAGTTTTTTGCCGCTTTTGCTGCCTTGTAGTTGACTTAAAACCTTAAGATTTTGCATGAACCGTACCCTGGCAGCCACATTACACGAGAAAAGCCAGAAGTGGTAATGCGTAGTAAAAACCGCTTAAAACCTAACGTTTCCTACATTTCTTTTCGAAATGGCGTAACTGGATATCGTCACATTGGACGCGCTTCTCTCGGAAACGCTTACGTTCATCGTCTGGCAACTAATGCCGCGTGACGAGGTTTGCGGTCGCACCACTCTGTACGAAGTAGAAGCTTCTAAGTTGTTGCAGTCACCAAGATAGGAGCACAGAAATTCAAGATTTAGTTTTCGAAAATTCAGTTTTTGGCCGCTTTTGCTGCCCTGTAGTTGACCTATTAGCTTAAGATTTTGCATGAACCGAACTCTGGCAGCCACATTACACGAGAAAAAGCGAGAAGTGGTAATGCGTAGTAAAAACCGCAGAAAACATAACATTTTGTACACTTGTTTTCGAAATGACGTAACTGAAAATCGTCACAACGACGCAAATCTCTCGGTAACGTTTACATTTATCGTATGGCAACTAATGCCGCGGGATGAGGTTTGCGGTCGCACCAATCTGTACGAAGTAGAAGCTACTAAGTTGTTGAAGTCACCAAGAAAGGAGCACAGAAATTCAAGTTTTAGTTTTTGAAAATTCAATTTTTGGCCGGTTTTGCTGCCTTGTAGTTGACCTAGGACAACAAGATTTTGCATGAACCAACTCTGGCAGCCACATTACACAAGAAAAAGCGAGAAGTGGTAACGCGTAGTAAAAACCGCAGAAAACCTAACTTTTTCTACATTTGTTTTCGAAATGATGTAACTAGAAATCGTCACATTGGACGCATTTATCTCGGAAACGTTTACATTTGTCGTCTGGCAACTAATGCCGCGTGACGAGGTTTGCGGTCGCACCACTCTGTACAGAGTAGAAGCTTCTAAGTTGTTGCAGTCACCAAGAAAGGAGCACAGAAATTCAAGTTTTAGTTTTTGATTATTAAGTTTTTGGCCGGTTTTGCTGCCTTGTAGTTGACCTAGGACCTTAAGATTTTGCATGAACTGAACTCTGGCAGCCGCATTACACAAGAAAAAGCGAGAAGTAGTAATGCGTAGTAAAAACCGCAGAAAACCTAACGTTTTCTACATTTAATTTCGACATGTCGTAACTGAAAATCTTCACAATGGACGCATTTCTCTCGGAAACGTTTACATTTATCGTCTGGCAACTAATGCCGCGTGATGAGGTTTGCGGTCGCACCACTCTGTACGAAGAAGGAGCTTCTAAGTTGTTGCAGTCACAAAGAAAGGGGCTGAGAAATTCAAGTTTTAGTTTTTGAAAATTCCATTTTTGACCGGTTTTTACGCCTTGTAGTTGACCTAGGACCATAAGATTTTACATGAACCGAACCCTGGCAGCCACATTACACGAGAAAAAGCGAGATGTGGTAATGCGTAGTAAAAACCGCAGAAAACCTAACGTTTTCTACATTTGTTTTCGAAATGACGTAACTGAAAATCATCACAATTTACGCATTTCTCTCGGAAACATTTACCTTTATCGTCTGGCAACTAATACCGCGTGACAAGGTTTGCTGTCGCACCACTCTGTACGAAGTAGAACTTCTAAGTTGTTGCAGTCACCAAGAAAGTGGCACAAAAATTCAAGTTTTAGTTTATGAACATTCAGTTTTTGGCCTCTTTTGCAGCCTTTTATTTGACCTAGGACCTTCAGATTTTGCATGAAACGAACCCTGGCAGCCACATTACACGAGAAAAAGCGAGAAGTGGTAATGCGTAGTAAAAACCGCTTAAAACCTAACGTTTCCTACATTTCTTTTCGAAATGGCGTAACTGGATATCGTCACATTGGACGCGCTTCTCTCGGAAACGCCTACGTTTATCGTCTGGCAACTAATGCCGCGTGACGAGGTTTCCGGTCGCACCACTCTGAACGAAGTAGAAGCTTCTAAGTTGTGGCAGTCACCAAGAAAGGAGCACAGAAATTCAAGATTTAGTTTTCGAAAATTCAGTTTTTGGCCGCTTTTGCTGCCCTGTAGTTGACCTATTAGCTTAAGATTTTGCATGAACCGAACTCTGGCAGCCGCATTACACGAGAAAAAGCGAGAAGTGGTAATGCGTAGTAAGAACCGCAGAAAACATAACATTTTGTACACTTGTTTTCGAAATGACGTAACTGAAAATCGTCACAACGACGCAAATCTCTCGGTAACGTTTACATTTATCATATGGCAACTAATGCCGCGGGATGAGGTTTGCGGTCGCACCAATCTGTACGAAGTAGAAGCTACTAAGTTGTTGCAGCCACCAAGAAAGGAGCACAGAAATTCAAGTTTTAGTTTTTGAAAATTCAATTTTTGGCCGGTTTTGCTGCCTTGTAGTTGACCTAGGACAACAAGATTTTGCATGAACCAACTCTGGCAGCCACATTACACGAGAAAAAGCGAGAAGTGGTAATGCGTAGTAAAAACCGCAGAAAACCTAACTTTTTCTACATTTGTTTTCGAAATGATGTAACTAGAAATCGTCCCATTGGACGCATTTATCTCGGAAACGTTTACATTTGTCGTCTGGCAACTAATGCCGCGTGACGAGGTTTGCGGTCGCACCACTCTGTACAGAGTAGAAGCTTCTAAGTTGTTGCAGTCATTCAGACAGGAGCACAGAAATTCAAGTTTTAGTTTTTGAAAATACAATTTTTGGCCGCTTTTGCATCCTTCTATTTGACTTAGGACGTTAAAAATTGTATGAACCAAGCGATGGCAGCCACATTACACGAGAAAAAGCGAGAAGTGGTAAAGCGTATTAATAACTGCAGAAAACCTAAGGTTTTCTACATTAGTTTTCGAAATGACGTAACTGAAAACGTCACATTTGACGCATTTCTCTCGAAAACGTTCACATTTATCGTCTGGCAACTAATGCGCGAGAAGAGGTTTGCGGTCGTACCACTCTGTATGAAGTAGAAGCTTCTAAGTTGTTGCAGGCACCAAGAAAGGTGCACAGAAATTCAAGTTTTAGTTTTTGAAAATTCAGTTTCTGGCCGGTTTAGCTGACTTGTAGTTGACCTAGGACCTTTAGATTTTGCATGAACCGAACTTTGGCGGAAACATTACACGAGAAAAAACGAGAAGTGGTAATGCGTAGTAAAATCTGCAGAAAACCTAACCTCTTCCACATTCGTTTTCGAAATGACGTATGTGAAAATCTTCACAATGGACGCATTTCTCTCTGAAACGTTTACATTTATCGACTGGCAATAAATGCCGCGTGACGAGGTCGGCGGTCGCACCACTCTGTACGAAGTAGAAACTTCTAAGTTGTTGCAGTCACCAAGAAAGGAGCACAGAAATTCAAGTTTTAGTTTTTGAGTATTAAGTTTTGGGCCGGTTTTGCTGCCTTGTAGTTGACCTAGGACCTTAAGATTTTGCATGAACTGAACCCTGGGAGCCACATTACACGAGAAAAAGCGAGAAGTGGTAATGGGTAGTAAAAACCGCAGAAAACCTAACGTTTTTCACATTTGCTTTCGAAATGACGCAACCCGAAAATCGTCACATTGGACGCATTACTCTCAGAAAAGATTACATTTATCGTCTGGCAACAATTGCCTCGTGACAAGGTTTGCGATCGCACCACTCTGTATGAAGTAGAAGCTTCTAAGTTGTTGCAGTCTCCAAGAGATGGGCACAGAAATTCAAGTTTTGGTTTTTGAAATTTCAGTTTTTGGCCGCTTTTGCTGCCTTGTAGTTGACTTAAAACCTTAAGATTTTGCATGAACCGTACCCTGGCAGCCACATTACACGAGAAAAGCCAGAAGTGGTAATGCGTATTAAAAACCGCTTAAAACCTAACGTTTCCTACATTTCTTTTCGAAATGGCGTAACTGGATATCGTCACATTGGACGCGCTTCTCTCGGAAACGCCTACGTTTATCGTCTGGCAACTAATGCCGCGTGACGAGGTTTCCGGTCGCACCACTCTGTACGAAGTAGAAGCTTCTAAGTTGTGGCAGTCACCAAGAAAGGAGCACAGAAATTCAAGATTTAGTTTTCGAAAATTCAGTTTTTGGCCGCTTTTGCTGCCCTGTAGTTGACCTATTAGCTTAAGATTTTGCATGAACCGAACTCTGGCAGCCACATTACACGAGAAAAAGCGAGAAGTGGTAATGCGTAGTAAAAACCGCAGAAACATAACATTTTGTACACTTGTTTTCGAAATGACGTAACTGAAAATCGTCACAACGACGCAAATCTCTCGGTAACGTTTACATTTATCATATGGCAACTAATGCCGCGGGATGAGGTTTGCGGTCGCACCAATCTGTACGAAGTAGAAGCTACTAAGTTGTTGCAGCCACCAAGAAAGGAGCACAGAAATTCAAGTTTTAGTTTTTGAAAATTCAATTTTTGGGCGGTTTTGCTGCCTTGTAGTTGACCTAGGACAACAAGATTTTGCATGAACCAACTCTGGCAGCCACATTACACGAGAAAAAGCGAGAAGTGGTAATGCGTAGTAAAAACCGCAGAAAACCTAACTTTTTCTACATTTGTTTTCGAAATGATGTAACTAGAAATCGTCCCATTGGACGCATTTATCTCGGAAACGTTTACATTTGTCGTCTGGCAACTAATGCCGCGTGACGAGGTTTGCGGTCGCACCACTCTGTACGAAGTAGAAGCTTCTAAGTTGTTGCAGTCACCAAGAAAGGAGCACAGAAATTCAAGATTTAGTTTTCGAAAATTCAGTTTTTGGCCGCTTTTGCTGCCCTGTAGTTGACCTATTAGCTTAAGATTTTGCATGAACCGAACTCTGGCAGCCACATTACACGAGAAAAAGCGAGAAGTGGTAATGCGTAGTAAAAACCGCAGAAAACATAACATTTTGTACACTTGTTTTCGAAATGACGTAACTGAAAATCGTCACAACGACGCAAATCTCTCGGTAACGTTTACATTTATCGTATGGCAACTAATGCCACGGGATGAGGTTTGCGGTCGCACCACTCTGTACGAAGAAGGTGCTTCTAAGTTGTTGCAGTCACAAAGAAAGGGGCTGAGAAATTCAAGTTTTAGTTTTTGAAAATTCCATTTTTGACCGGTTTTGACGCCTTGTAGTTGACCTAGAACCATAAGATTTTACATGAACCGAACCCTGGCAGCCACATTACACGAGAAAAAGCGAGAAGTGTTAATGCGTAGTAAAAACCGCAGAAAACCTAACGTTTTCTACATTTGTTTTCGAAATGACGTAACTGAAAATCGTCACAATTTACGCATTTCTCTCGGAAACGTTTACCTTTATCGTCTGGCAACTAATGCCGCGTGACGAGGATTGCTGTCGCACCACTCTGTACGAAGTAGAAGCTTCTAAGTTGTTGCAGTCACCAAGAAAGGGGCACAGAAATTCAAGTTTTAGTTTATGAACATTCAGTTTTAGGCCGCTTTTGCAGCCTTTTATTTGACCTAGGCCCTTAAGATTTTGCATGAAGCGAACCCTGGCAGCCACATTACACGAGAAAAAGCGCGAAGTGGTAATGCGTAGTAAAAACAGCAGAAAACCTAACGTTTTCTACATATGTTTTCGAAATGACGTAACTGAAAATCGTCACAATGGACGCATTTCTCTCGGAAACGTTTACATTTATCGTCTGGAAACTAATGCCGCGTGACGAGGTTTGCGGTCGCACCACTCTGTACAAAGTAGAGGATTCTAAGTTGTTGCAGTCACCAAGACAGGAGCACAGAAATTCAAGTTTTAGTTTTTGAAAATACAATTTTTGGCCGCTTTTGCAGCCTTGTATTTGACCTAGGGCGTTAAGAATTGTATGAACCAAGCCATGGCAGCCACATTACACGAGAAAAAGCGAGAAGTGGTAAAGCGTAGTAATAACTGCAGAAAACCTAACGTTTTCTACATTTGTTTTCGAAATGACGTAACTGAAATCGTCACATTGGACGCATTTCTCTCGGAAACGTTTACATTTATCGTCTGGCAACTAATGCGCGAGACGAGGTTTGCGGTCGTACCACTCTGTACGACGTAGAAGGTTCTAAGTTGTTGCAGTCACCAAGAAAGGAGCACAGAAATTCAAGTTTTAGATTTTGAAAATTCAGTTTCTGGCCGGTTTTGCTGCCTTATAGTTGACCTAGGACCTTTAGATTTAGCATGAAACGAACTTTGGCAGCCACATTACATGAGAAAAAGCGAGAAGTGGTAATGCGTAGTAAAAACCGCAGAAAACCTAACGTTTTCTACATTTGTTTTCGAAATGACGTAACTGAAAATCATCACAATTTACGCATTTCTCTCGGAAACATTTACCTTTATCGTCTGGCAACTAATACCGCATGACAAGGTTTGCTGTCGCACCACTCTGTACGAAGTAGAACTTCTAAGTTGTTGCAGTCACCAAGAAAGGGGCACAGAAATTCAAGTTTTAGTTTATGAATATTCAGTTTTTGGCCTCTTTTGCAGCCTTTTATTTGACCCAGGACCTTAAGATTTCGCATGAAACGAACCCTGGCAGCCACATTACACGAGAAAAAGCGAGAAGTGGTAATGCGTAGTAAAAACAGCAGAAAAACTAACGTTTTCTACATTTGTTTTCGAAATGACGTAACTGAAAATCGTCACAAAGGACGCATTTCTCTCGGAAACGTTTACATTTATCGTCTGGAAACTAATGCCGCGTGACGAGGTTTGCGGTCGCACCACTCTGTACAAAGTAGAGGCTTCTAAGTTGTTGCAGTCATTAAGACAGGAGCACAGAAATTCAAGTTGTAGTTTTTGAAAATACAATTTTTGGCCGCTTTTGCAGCCTTCTATTTGACTTAGGACGTTAAAAATTGTATGAACCAAGCGATGGCAGCCACATTACACGAGAAAAAGCGAGAAGTGGTAAAGCGTAGTAATAACTGCAGAAAACCTAAGGTTTTCTACATTAGTTTTCGAAATGACGTAACTGAAAACGTCACATTTGACGCATTTCTCTCGAAAACGTTCACATTTATCGTCTGGCAACTAATGCGCGAGAAGAGGTTTGCGGTCGTACCACTCTGTACGAAGTAGAAGCTTCTAAGTTGTTGCAGGCACCAAGAAAGGTGCACAGAAATTCAAGTTTTAGTTTTTGAAAATTCAGTTTCTGGCCGGTTTAGCTGACTTGTAGTTGACCTAGGACCTTTAGATTTTGCATGAACCGAACTTTGGCGGCCACATTACACGAGAAAAAACGAGAAGTGGTAATGCGTAGTAAAATCCGCAGAAAACCTAACTTCTTCCACATTCGTTTTCGAAATGACGTATGTGAAAATCTTCACAATGGACGCATTTCTCTCTGAAACGTTTACATTTATCGACTGGCAATAAATGCCGCGTGACGTGGTCGGCGGTCGCACCACTCTGTACGAAGTAGAAACTTCTAAGTTGTTGCAGTCACCAAGAAAGGAGCACAGAAATTCAAGTTTTAGTTTTTGAGTATTAAGTTTTGGGCCGGTTTTGCTGCCTTGTAGTTGACCTAGGACCTTAAGATTTTGCATGAACTGTACCCTGGCAGCCACATTACACGAGAAAAAGCGAGAAGTGGTAATGGGTAGTAAAAACCGCAGAAAACCTAACGCTTTTCACATTTGCTTTCGAAATGACGCAACCCGAAAATCGTCACATTGGACGCATTACTCTCAGAAAAGATTACATTTATCGTCTGGCAACTAATGCCTCGTGACAAGGTTTGCGATCGCACCACTCTGTACGAAGTAGAAGCTTCTAAGTTGTTGCAGTCTCCAAGAGATGGGCACAGAAATTCAAGTTTTGGTTTTTGAAATTTCAGTTTTTGGCCGCTTTTGCTGCCTTGTAGTTGACTTAAAACCTTAAGATTTTGCATGAACCGTACCCTGGCAGCCACATTACACGAGAAAAGCCAGAAGTGGTAATGCGTAGTAAAAACCGCTTAAAACCTAACGTTTCCTACATTTCTTTTCGAAATGGCGTAACTGGATATCGTCACATTGGACGCGCTTCTCTCGGAAACGCCTACGTTTATCGTCTGGCAACTAATGCCGCGTGACGAGGTTTCCGGTCGCACCACTCTGTACGAAGTAGAAGCTTCTAAGTTGTGGCAGTCACCAAGAAAGGAGCACAGAAATTCAAGATTTAGTTTTCGAAAATTCAGTTTTTGGCCGCTTTTGCTGCCCTGTAGTTGACCTATTAGCTTAAGATTTTGCATGAACCGAACTCTGGCAGCCACATTACACGAGAAAAAGCGAGAAGTGGTAATGCGTAGTAAAAACCGCAGAAACATAACATTTTGTACACTTGTTTTCGAAATGACGTAACTGAAAATCGTCACAACGACGCAAATCTCTCGGTAACGTTTACATTTATCATATGGCAACTAATGCCGCGGGATGAGGTTTGCGGTCGCACCAATCTGTACGAAGTAGAAGCTACTAAGTTGTTGCAGCCACCAAGAAAGGAGCACAGAAATTCAAGTTTTAGTTTTTGAAAATTCAATTTTTGGCCGGTTTTGCTGCCTTGTAGTTGACCTAGGACAACAAGATTTTGCATGAACCAACTCTGGCAGTCACATTACACGAGAAAAAGCGAGAAGTGGTAATGCGTAGTAAAATCCGCAGAAAACCTAACTTTTTCTACATTCGTTTTCGAAATGACGTAAGTGGAAATCTTCACAATGGACGCATTCCTCTCTGAAACGTTCACATTTATCGACTGGCAATAAATGCCGCGTGACGAGGTCGGCGGTCGCACCACTCTGTACGAAGTTGAAGCTTCTAAGTTGTTGCAGTCACCAAGAAAGGAGCACAGAAATTCAAGTTTTAGTTTTTGATTATTAAGTTTTTGGCCGGTTTTGCTGCCTTGTAGTTGACCTAGGACCTTAAGATTTTGCATGAACTGAACTCTGGCAGCCGCATTACACAAGAAAAAGCGAGAAGTAGTAATGCGTAGTAAAAACCGCAGAAAACCTAACGTTTTCTACATTTAATTTCGACATGACGTAACTGAAAATCTTCACAATGGACGCATTTCTCTCGGAAACGTTTACATTTATCGTCTGGCAACTAATGCCGCGTGATGAGGTTTGCGGTCGCACCACTCTGTACGAAGAAGGAGCTTCTAAGTTGTTGCAGTCACAAAGAAAGGGGCTGAGAAATTCAAGTTTTAGTTTTTGAAAATTCCATTTTTGACTGGTTTTGCCGCCTTGTAGTTGACCTAGGACCATAAGATTTTACATGAATCGAACCCTGGCAGCCACATTACACGAGAAAAAGCGAGAAGTGGTAATGCGTAGTAAAATCCGCAGAAAACCTAACGCTTTCTACATTTGTTTTCGAAATGACGTAACTGAAAATCATCACAATTTACGCATTTCTCTCGGAAACGTTTACCTTTATCGTCTGGCAACTAATACCACGTGACAAGGTTTGCTGTCGCACCACTCTGTACGAAGTAGAACTTCTAAGTTGTTGCAGTCACCAAGAAAGGGCCACAGAAATTCAAGTTCTAGTTTATGAACATTCAGTTTTTGGCCTCTTTTGCAGCCTTTTATTTGACCTAGGACCTTAAGATTTTGCATGAAACGAACCCTGGCAGCCACATTACACGAGAAAAAGCGAGAAGTGGTAATGCGTAGTAAAAACAGCAGAAAACCAGTGATGAGGAAAAGGATACTTAACACTGAACCCTATGGAATGCCATCCTCCTGGGCAATGGAGTGTCCTCATCCCAGGACTTATGGTCCTTCTTCTCTTTGATAACTAGAGGAGGACAGAGGCCAGAGAGGCAAGAGGATGGGGAGATGCAGAGAGAGAGAGAGAGAGAGGCTTCTGCTAGTTCTATAAAGAGAGACCAGGCAACCTCGGGGATGCTAGAGCTGACGGTTCCACAGCCGATGTGTACCAGCAGACTCTTGGACTGACAAGAGGCCCTGTCACCAGCAGACACTAGAGAAGAGGCACTTCTCCGCCGGATGAAGGGAGCAAGCTGTAAGTTCAGGGGAGAGGGAGAGAAGAGTGAGGCATCACTAGGCTAAGGGGGAGGAGGGGGAAAGGATGTGACAGAGTCAATGGTAGATGTCGTAGACACAAGGCTAAGCTGATCGTATTTCTGAAGAGCCTCAGCATATGATAAATGGTCACTGGACTTATACCTCAGTATCTTCTATCCTTCTTATAATCCAGGCAATCCAGTGAGCATGGTGAGTGACAGTTATGACAATGAATACACATGGGCAGTAAAACAAAATCACTCCTGTTATGGACTGGGCATCCTCATTCATTGCATACAGGGTCTGCTGTACAGCATTAATACATGTGTACTAATCATAAACACCAAAAACACTTCAGCAGTGGCAGGACATACATCACAGTGATAAGCCATAATCTTGACCTTGTCTGTGGGGGTATCCCCTTCAAAGACCAGAATAAAGTTGTCATTATCAATGTGGTTGTCCTTACGGCCTTGCCATTCCAGACTGGCCCACACTTCACCAGTTTGGAAGATGAAGTCTCTATGAAAAATGACACCCTGAAGCATATTCAAAGGCTAGTGAGGAGTAATGGACATCAGAATGTTGTGAAGATGATCACAGGCACAAAGGGCCACAGACTGTTCAGCAGCAGAAAATCTGATCAATAGCGAAACCTGATCACATCTGTCTCAGAGTGTCCTCTTTGCCAAACTTGTCTTTGATAGTTTCTACCAAAAATAATGGGTTCATGGTGGGAAGGTGTCCTTGTCAGTCTTGATGCAGACCAGGTAATGGGGAAAAGATTTCACCCCAAGCCAGCGAGTCTCCCTCCTCCCATGAGGGGAAAGTTGTAGGTTGAAAAGGGGTATCACGAAAAGTCATTCCTGACTAAAGTGGCAGCAATAGAACGGTCCGTTTTTTAAAGTCTGATGCATTTGATACACAAAGTGTTCACCCTAATAGCACCGAAACCAATCAGGGGCTCTCCCCTTGTGTACTACTCAGCCACACCAAGGGCCACCTGGCATAGGGGCTGTTGCTTGGAGTTCCAATGCTCCAGAATGACAAGCCACTACTCCTAGGCATACACAGGGAGGTAGCAGCTCGTGTATCAAAACTGTCATCCCTGTGTTTTCAGAGGACTCCATCAAAAGAGTACATAACACCCCAAGCACATGAAATGGCTACCGTGCTAGCTGTATAGCCCAAAAAGGACAATGGCTTCAGGTAAAAAATGGAAGAGGTGGTAAAGCCACATGCCAAAGACTTCACGTATGGTGTTGTTCCCCAGCTGGCTCACACCATGGAGACAAAATTTAGAGGAGTTAAATCCTCAAAGAGGGACCAAAAACTCCAAAAAGGAAAGTGTAAAGCAAGAAGAATAATACTGTAAGGGATAGAAAAAAAAAGATAGCCAGGCCAATGTAAGCAAGGAAACAGAGATGTAAAGAAGGGGAAGAGGGGAAGGATTGAGGACAGGGATGGACGAGCACGGTAAAGTTAATGCAGATAGGATCCAATTACTAGAAGCCTCATGTGCTCCATGCACAAACTCACAAAATAATTGTGACCCCCTTCCACTGGGGAGTGGGGAGGGGTATGGAGGGATGGAGCAGATATAGAAACATGATTCCGTGATGTCAAAGATAAACAAATCTTCATATCTGAGTATTACTGGATTTGCTCCAAATACCCACTGGCCAACACACAAACCTGTGGTACTGAGTTCAGACTGGCCATCGTGACAACTCTATTTCTCATGCACCACCATCCAGTGAAGTAGACAACACTACCCAGGGCTGTTGACACCGTTACAGTCGCATGCTGTATTGCCATGCTAGGTGCCACGACAATGCACCATAGCGCAAACAACTACACTCTGCTTACTCTAGAGCCCTGCAAATTAATATTAAACTGACTGAGCATATACTAATTCAGAGATGACTCACAATGCATTTCAATAATGTGCATAACAGAGAATCAGTTTCATACCTAGCATGAAATGAAATGACAGTATGGCATTTCTGGCCAGGAGATGGTATGCAGGAGCAATCGGCCACCTACTGCAAGTCTACATCAGTTGATACTACTTTTTTTGCATCTAAAAAAAAGGTAAAATGGTGATAAGTGCAACACAACACCCAAACTCTAAGAGGATAAATTCTCCAAATCACCAGGAGTTGCACCTGGGCCCCTGCATAGCTGTTGGTCTCTCTAACCAACAGCCACAGGGTTGTACATAGCTAGCCTCCAACACTCTCATTCACGGCAGGCCCTGTGAGTAAACATTAAATCAGAATACAGACATTGTGTATCGGAACAGGAAAGCAACATTGAGCATATATGAATATAGGGATGACTCACAAGGCATTTCAGTATTGTGCATAACACATAATTAATCTCATACCTGGTGTGCTGTGTGGAAGCTTCTGCTACCTTTGTATGCCAAAAGCTTGCCCTTCACACTCAGTGACAGTCATCTTAAGTAAACAAACATTAAAACTGACAGGAAGACAAGATGTCTGGTGAGTGAGACTACAGGTGTTTTCTTTGTGGTGTCACTGCCAGACACCACACTTGCTACGTGGTAGCCTTTGAATCGGCTGCGGTCTGTTAGTATACATTGGACCCGCATGTCGCCACTATCAGTGATTGCAGACCAAGTGATGCCACACGGCAGGTCTAGTCTCGAGACACTCCTAGCACTCGCCGCAGTTGTACAGCCGACTTTGCTACCGATGGTTCACTGACTACAGAGGCTCTCATTTGCAGAGACGACAGTGTAGCATAGCCTTCAGCTATGTCATTTGCTACAACCTAGCAAGGTGCTATATTCAGTTACTATTGATATTGTGAATCATGTACCGTCAAGAGCGACTTTCATCATTAATGGATTAAAGTTAAGTATCAAACTAATTACATCCGCTTTCTGAATTATAATTCCTTGTCATGTTCCAGAGCTCACGTCAGTATAGTTCTTCCCTCCTCATGCCAGCCTGTGTGAGCTAAAACGCTTGCATTTCAGCCTCCTCTAGTAACACGGTGTTGGCTCTGCTGCCAACACTACATTCTTCATCCACTAAAAGAACTTATTTGAGAGGAAATAGTGTCAAATTTAAATTTCCTCTGTTTTGTATATTTGCTGTAGTGTCCTTTCTTGTCACACAACTGAATATTTGTATCCCCATAGAGCTTATTCTTCAAAAAAACTTCATGTAATCTGAAGTCCCGATAATTGCGACATAATGTGAAATTTTGCGTGCCAAAAAACAAAAAATTCTATTCAAGTTTTCTTGATAGTGCAAAATCCATTTAAGAAAGACAGCTACTAGTTTCATCAGTGTCTAATGTCACAATAACAGTATAATTAAAAGTTTTTAAATTGTATTTAACTAACATATTTCATATTGTTTACTAGTTAGAGGTGATCAAGGCATAAATTTTTGGAGTTATAGACATTTAAAACCTGACCAAACACTAAAGTAAATTCTCTAAAAGCAAAGTAATTACTAATACATTCTTCTGTCATTGCATCTCTAAATCAGTACAAAAACAACAACAATGGCTCGTAAGACCTTCATGTTGTTTTTGTTTACATATAGCCAATCTCGTGTCCTTGACAAATTTAAAACTTAATTATTCTTTCGAAACTGACCATGAGTGAGAAATGTGGAAGCTGTTATAGCGTTGTGAGTAGAGGGATTTGTTGCTAATCTTGTAGGAAATATTTTCACTGGGGGAGGGTGTTGGGGGAGATGCAGTGGGGAGAATGTTGGGAGAACAGAAGAGGCTCCCTCCTGGAACTGCAGAGTATGCACAGGAACATTTTGATTGGGGTACGGGAAAGGAAAATCTGTGCCCTTCAGGCACAGTTGAAGGAAGCAAGGAAGGGACTGATAGGGAGGAGGAGGGTGGTTGCGAACTGGCAGCTTGTAGGAGGATAGGAAGAAAGAGAACATGATCTGATAGTTTTATCATCAACCCCAAAAACATTTGTCTACCACTGCCAGAGCCTCTGGCAGAAAGAGGAGCAAGAAATATGCAGCACACTTCAACTGAGGCCAAGAAGCTTAGAAATATACAAAATGTTAGGAAGAAGAAAGTGCTGCTGCTAGGTAGTAGCCATGGGTGAGCTGTAGGCCCCGAGTTACAGGAAAGTTTAGGGGTAGCATACCAGGCAACCAGTATCTTCCAGCCAAATGCAGGATTAAGTCATGCAATAGAGGACTTAGGGTCTTTATGTAAGGACTTTACAAAAGAAGACCGTGTAGTGATAGTGGGTGGGGCAGGAAACAGTTTGGACAGGGATGGGGCATATGACATAGGTGGTGACCTGGGCAAGATAGCTTCCCTGACTCGTGGCACCAACGTACACTTTGTTGAGCTGTTCCGGTGTCACCACTGGCCACACCTTGATGGAGATGTGAGGCGAATCAATGTGGGGTTGGGGATTGCTCTGAGAGTAGCCAACTTTGCTCACATTTGTCTGGTGCCCGTCGGGACTATCGACAGATGGGGTTTCACTAGGCGTGGCCTATACCTAAACAGGACTGGCAAGGGAAGATTGGTACAGCTGATTTGTGAAAGTATAGGGGGTGGATCTCGGGCCACACATGGTCAAATACCTGTTGTCATCAGTATGAGAAGTAGGTCTTTTTTAGGATAAATCCAGACAACAGGTTCCCCTGCTTAAAGAGTATCTCCAGCAGTTTGAATTAACAGGGCTTGATATCACCAAGATATTAATAATTTTGTGTGTGTGTATAGATCTCCCTGTGATAGTGTGGACATTGTTTTTCAATAAATTAATAGAATTTCTAAATAAAGTCTCAAGTACAAAGCTCAGCACAATTCTGTGTGGGGACATTAAAATCAACACAAATATCATAAATGAATCCAGCAGCACCCTCATAAATATACTTCAAAGTTTTGGCCTGTCCCTATTAATCAATAGTGCAACAAGGGTTACTACTACAATGACTTCATCAGTAATTGACCATGTGGCCACAAATATAGACAGGGAAAAATGTGATGTAGCTGTAAAAGATCTCGGATTATCAGACCATCTCTGTCAAATAACAACAGTAAAATGAGACATCAAATCATTCCCTAAACTACAAGCTTACAAATGACATCCATCAGAAATGAAAATGAAAGATTTTTCAAAGGAACTAGCAAAACAATGCTGGGATGAAGTGTATAAGGAAACCAATGTGAATAAGAATCCACACTATTTAAATTCAACTTTGAAAAGGCATTTCCAAAAGTATGCCTGTCTGTATCAACGTCACACAAAAGTAGATGGATAACAGCAAGTATTAAGAAGTCCTCCCAAACACTTAAATACCTCACTTCCATGAAAAAGAGTCACAATGATCCTGAATTCTTAAATTTCTATCATAGATACAAAAAGATCTATAGGAAGGTGCTGATAGCTGCAAAAAAGTCATTTAATGGCACGGTAATAGATAATGCAGGGAATAAAAGCAAAGCAGTCTGGGATGTTATAAAAATGGGAACGGGGAGAGGCAAAGAAACACAGAATAACATACTGCTAAGGGAGGGGGATAAGGTAATAAATAAGCCACAACACTTATCAAACTATGTAAATGAGCATTTTTCAAGTATGGCAGGGAAGTTACAACAAAAATTCCCCAAAACAAATAAAACTCCTGTAAATAATGTTGCACTAAATACAATTATGTTACTTCAAATACAGATAATGAAGCCAGTAAAACTGTCCAAAAAGTAAAAAATAAAAAGTCAGTAGGCTTAGATGAAGTACCAATGTGTGTACTAAAACAATGCATAGAGGTTATACAAGGTCCCTTAACACACATAATAAATGTATCCTTTACATCAGGGACATTTCCAGAGCAGTTAAAACAGGCAAGAGTTGTGCCTTTGGTTAAGAAAGGTAATGCAGAAGATGCAGAAAATTACCAGCCTATTTTCCTGCTGTCACCATTTTCAAAAATAATAGAAGCAATTATGAAAGACAGATTAATGAATTACCTGAATAAATACAATCTTTTTAAGCGAATCACAGTTTCGTTTTTGAAGTGGAAAAAATACAGACTCAGCTGTGGTAGAATGCACAAAATTTGTACTTGATGCTCTTGATAAAGAAGAGTCTGTCAGAGGGTTCCTTTATGATCTTTCTAAGTCATTTGATACAGTCGACCACAAGATTCTATCGAATAAATTAGAAGCATTAGGAATAAGAGTGGTAGCTAAGGACTGGTTTTGATCATACCTAGCAGTTAGGGTACAAAGAGTAGTGATAACATATACTTCAAATAGATCTAAACATTTAGTAAAACGCTTATCAGAACAAACCTAAGAACATCACACACATCCATACCCGAGGCAGGATTCAAATCTGCGACCGTAGCAGTCGTGTGGTTCCGGACTGAAGTGCCTAGAACCGTTCGGCCACGGCAGCCGGCCAAAAATACATTAATATGGGGTTTCTGCAAGGTAGCAAATTAGGACCAATACTATTTCTGATATACATCAATGACTTTCCCAGTAGTGTTACTCATAGTGAAAAAATTCTCTTCACTGATGACAGCAATATTATAGTCACTGAAAAAACAAGAGAACTCCTCTCAGAGAAAGCAAATGAAACTCTCAAGGAAGTTTACAATTGGTCAATAAGCAATAAAGTGACATTTAACATTATGAAAATTAATGCCATGAATTTCAGTTTGAAGAGGGAAAATGACAATGTTAAATTAAATGTAGATTTCACCTTTATAGACTGTGTAACAAATGCAAAATTTCTAGGAATGAATACTGATTCTCAGTTGAAGTGATGAGAACACACAAAGATACTTGCAAACAGAATGTCATCAGCATGTTATGTCCTTAGAATCCCATCATCAGTGCATAACATGCAGTCTTCTAGTTACATACTATTCTTATGTACGCTCAGTTATTAGCTATGGCATTCTGTTTTGAGGAAAAAATGCACAAAATACAAACACAATTTTTGAACTTCAGAAAAGAGCCATAAGAATGATAACTGAAAAGAGTAGTTGAGCTCATTGTAAAGATCTGTTCTAAACACTGTGGATTCTAACTGCACCATATGAACACCTTTACCAGTCAGATGTACATATCAAAAATAACATTGGTAATTACTGAACAAACCTTTCTGTCCATGACGATGGAACAAGAGCAAGACTCAAGTTGCATTTACCAAGAAAATATAAACATAAAATAGCATTCAATTAAACTTAAATCAAAATGCAGTCATTGTGATTTGGAACAGAAAAGTGACACTGAGTATGTTTGAATTCATAGATGTATCACAAGGCATTTCAGTTTTGTGCATAACACAGAATTAATCTCATACCTAGTGGGCTGTGTGGAAGCTCTTGCTGCCAGGGTATGCCAAAAGCTTGCCTCTCGCACTCAGTGATAAGCCCTGTAAGTAAACAAGTAAACATTAAATCAGAATTCCTTCATTGTATTTTGGAACAGGAAAGTAATATTCGGGATAAATTAATATAGGGATGGCTCACATGGCATTTCAGAACTATGCATAACACAGAACTAATAGCATACCTGATGTGTTCTGAGGAAACAGTAGCACCACGGAATGCTAAAATCTTGCCCTCACACTCAGTGACAGGCCCTCTAAGTAATTAGGTAAACATTACATCTACTAAATCTACATGGATACTCTGCAATTCACACGTAAGTGCCTGGCAGAGGGTTCACAAACCATTTTCATACTACTCCTCTACCATTCCACTCTCAAACGGTGCACGAGAAAAAGGAGTACCTAAATCTTTCTGTTTGAGCCCTGATTTCTCTTATGATGATCATTTCTCTATACGTAGGTGGTGTCAACAAAATATTTTTGCATTCGGAAGAGAAGGTTTGTGATTGAAATTTTGTAAATAGATCTCATGCAAAGAAAACCACCTTTGTTTCCGTGATTGCCACCCCAACTCGCGTATCATATCAGTGACAATCTCACCCTTATTATGCAATAACACGAAACGAGCTGCCCCTCTTTGTACTTTTTCGATGTTCTCCATCAATCCTACCTGGTAAGGATCCTACACAGTGTAGCAATATTCCAGCATAGGATGAACAAGTGTAATGTATGCCGTCTCTTTAATGGGTTTGTTGCATCTTCTAAGTGTTCTGCCAACAAAGTGCAGTCTTTGTTTCACCTTCCCCACAATATTATCTATAGGGTCTTTCCAATTTAAGTTGCCCATAATTGTAATTCCAAATTATTTAGTCGAATTGACAGCCCCTAGATTTGTACAATTTATTGTATACCTGAAATTTATTGGATTTCTTTTAGTACCCATGTGGATGACCTTGCACTTTTCTTTGTTTAGTGCCAATTGCCACTTTTTGCACAATATCATGATCCAGTCACACAACTGAGATGATACTCCATATGCACACAATTTGATTAATAGTCACTTGTGAGGAATGGTATCAAAAGCCTTCTGGAAATCTAGGAATATGGAATTGATCTAAGATCGCACTCATTACTTCATGGGAATAAAGAGCTAGCTGTGTTGCACAAGAACAATATTTTCTGAATCCGTGTTGGTTATGTATCAATAAGTCATTTTCTTCAAGGTGATTCATAATGTTAGAGTACAGTGTATGCTCCAAAATCCTATTGCTAATTGAGGTCAGTGATATGGGCCTGTAATTCAATGGGTTACACCTATTTCCTTCCTTGAATATTTGTGTGACCTGTGCTACTTACCAGTCTTTAGGAACAGATCTTAAGTCAAGTGAGCGGTTGTATATGATTGCTAAGAAAGGCGCTATTGTGTCTGCACATGCTGAAAGGAAACTGACTGGTATACCATCTGGACGAGAATACTTGCCTTTCTTAAGTGATTTGAGTTGTTTTGCAACACCTAAAATATCTACTTCTATGTCACTCATGCTAACAGCTGCTCTGTTTTAAAATTCTGGAATATTTACTTTGTGTTCTTTCATGAAGGAATGACAGAAAACTGTATTTAGTAACTCCACTTTAGTGGCACCATCATTGGTAACATTTCCATTGCTATCACACTGTGACAGTATTGCCTGTTGTTTTATTTATTTATTTATTTATTTTTTTTTTTTTTTTTTTTTGCCACTGGTGTACTTTACATACGACCAGAATCTCTTTGGGTTTGCTACCATATTTTGAGACAATTTTTCATTGTGGAAACTATTAAAAGCATCTCACAATGACATCCACACTAAAGTTTGAGCTTCTGTGAACCTTAGCCAGTCTTGGGGATTTTGCATTCTTCTGAATGTGGCATGCTTTATTCATTGCATCTGCAACAGTGATCTGACATGTTTTTTCTACCACGGTGGATCAGTCCCATCTCTTATTAACTTATGTGGTATGAATCTATATATTGCTGTCGATACTGTATCTTTGAATTTGAGCCATATCTGGTCTACCCTTACATAATTAGCTTGGAAGGAATGGAGACCCTTTCTTAGAAAGGCATCAAGTGATTTTATTTAATCAGAATGTGACCATTGTCCATATGAACACAAAAGTAACAATGAGCATATTTGGATTTATATATGTCTCACAAGGTATTACACAATTCTGCATATCACAGAATTAATCTCATACCTGGTGTGGTGTGTGGATGCTCTTACTGGCATTGTGTGCCAAAAGCTTACCTCCTTACACTCAGTGACAGGCCCTTTAAGTAAACAATAAAACATGAAATCAGAGTGCAGCCATTGTGCGTTCGATCAGAAAAGTGACGTTGAGCGTATTTTAATTTATAGAGGTCTCACAAGACATTTCAGTATTGTGTGTAACACAGAATTAATCTCATACCTGGACTACTGCCATGGTAAGTCACAAACTCTTTCTTCAGATTCACTGACAGATGCTGTAAGTAAAGATTAAAACAGCATGCAGGCATACTGCATCAGAACAGAAAAGTAACTTTGAGCATATGTGAATTTAGGGATGGCTCTCAAGACATTTTAGTGTTGTACATAAGACAGATTTAATCTCATACCTGATGTGGTGTGTTGGAGCTGTTGCTGCCTTGGTTGACTCAAAGTTTGTTGCACACATGTACTGACACTTATAGGCTTTTAAATCATGTTCCATACATAGAACAGAAACATGGCACTGTGTATGTGTGAAATAAAAGATAAATTACATGCAGTGTGGTCCACTTCACAGAATTATATTCACATACCAGGTGATAAACGTTGCATATCTCACTGCCGTGTATGCCACTGAGTTTTTACCCAGTAATTCTATCAGTTCTGCTGGAACCTGCAATACTTAGAAAGCACCGGATTCTCCAAGCATTCACTCAAAATGCTGAGTTGCGATAGGCACAACAAAAAGATTCACACAATTACAGCTTTCAGCCAATGAGGCCTTTTTCAGCAGTAGATACACATACACACGCACACACACTCATGCAAATGCAACTTGCACACACGCCTGCAGTCTCAGAAAACTGAAACCACACTGTGAGCAGCAGCACCAGTGGCAACTGGGTGGTGGTAAGGAGGAGGGATATTATGGTGGGAGTGGCGGACAGTGAAGTGTTGCAGTTTAGACAGAGGACAGGAGAGAAGGTGAAGAGGGGGGAGGGGGTAAGTACCAGAAAGGAGAGAAATAAAAAGAGACTGTCAAACAGCTTTGCTGTTACAAGCAACATGAATGCAGGTATACCTTTATCCAAATGTTTTACCTGCTTTGCGTTACCATGTATGTATTTCAGTGTCTTATGTATTCTCTCCAGGTGCATGTCTGTGTTGATTCGGTTCGCATCCTATGACAGTATACCCAACAAATCACATCTTTTTCATAATACATCTGGAAATAGTGACCAAATTCTGATGTCTCTGAATCGCTGTTGAGCTTCTGAAATGCTTTTATCAACAATTCCTGAAACACAGCAATGTCTCTTACCTGCGTTAACGTCTTAAGGAGTTTGTACATCTCATTTCTCTTGTCAAAATTTTGAATTTTGCTCTTAATATTGGTTCTCCAAGCTCTGTCGACATGCCAGGTACAGAAAAGTCTCATTTCAGGAGGTCCCATTGATTTGTTCCAAGCAATACTATACGATTCTGCCAGAACTGTTATGAATACTTTTGGGGAAATATGTTCAACCTGAAACTTGACACATTTGCAAAATATACTCAAAACATCAGAGTCATTCTTGTTAGATATGAGGAAAGCACACAGAAATCCTTGCCTCATATCACCCAGTACAAGTAATGTTGTAACTTCAAAATCGTAGCCATTTAGGCTATGAGTTCCATCAACACAAATACAATCACTTCCATATTTTGCTTATATGGCATTCATTATAAGTAACACAAAGTCTTCACTTCTCAGTGCAGGGTGTAGATCATTAATTGTTTCTTGAGGCTTATAGAACAATATACATGGATTATCACTTTGCTGCACTTCTTGCACCCAAGCTTCAACGCTGATCACGTCATTTGGATGTCTGACTGACTTTGAAGACAGGTTATATGCAGCTGCAATATTATGCAAATCCTGCATCATTGTAAGATGCACTTTCTCAAAATTTGAATTCTGCACTATTTCTTCAATTGTTTGGAGGACAGTAGGAAATGAGATTCATACAGCAATGTCTTCGGCTATCTTCATCCATTCTTTTTCTGTCAGATTCAGATGACTTAGGTCAAGATCGTGACCAACATGAGTGGACACAAAAGTAACATGGCATTTTCCTTAGATTTTAATGTCTGCAGGGCACTTTCCACCGATTTTGTTGCTCTCTGTCAATTTTAGATGTCTGCTCCCATCACCTTTGGAGAGAAACTGACCTGAGCAATGCCAGACATGACAACATTTGGTGCCATCATCGTAAGATTTAGTGCCACAGCTTTTAATGAATTTGGAATGTGTAGCACATTCCATTTCTCCTTTCCATTTTAAAAATTCTTCTTCACTGGAGAATTCTAGGGCTTCTGGTTTCACACATAAGGCATGTGTAGACTAGAAATGATCCATCCAGTACTTTCTAGAATCGGTTTTATAATCCACACATTGTGCTGTACAGTGGTTCCACTCTTATCTTACATGCCATCAGCGATGTGTAATGATTGAAACAGAGTAGTCACAGAGAAAGAATTTAGTATCAAGGGACCAACAAGGCTCTGTATTGAGCCCATTAATTTCCTCGTTATACGTTAATGATGTGTCGAGTATTGTCTCCCACTGTGAATATGATTTATATGCTGATGACCTGCAGTTATACGTAAGTGCAAGCCGAACAAATCTTCGCTCAGCCATCCAGAAAGTAAATGCTGACCTACTTGCCTTATCACAATGGATGCAGAACACTCCATTCATTACAGAAATATAAAAAGGTACTTCCTCTCAAACTTAAAAAGAAACTTGTAGAATCACTAATACACCCCTTGTTGGTTATGGTGATCCTATTTTCCGAGGATTTTCGTGTGAGAGCTCATGTCAGCTGGAACTGATGAAAAATGCTTCTGTGATACATTTGTGACTTACACTATTTCTACCATATCACTCCTATGGACAATTATCATGGCTATGTGCCGATAGACATAGAGATTATCATACACTGTGTTCGCTGCATCGTTCTTGTGGTCAAATGTGTGTGAATTTCTGAGGGATCAAACCCGTGAGGTCATCAGTCCTCAGACTTACACACTGCTTAAACTAACAACGCACACACACATGCCCAAGGGAGGACTCGAACCTCCAGTGGGAGGGGCCATGCAATCCATGACCTGGCACCTCAAACTGTGTGGCCACTCCACGTGGCTTGCTGCATCATCTTCTCAATCATTGCACTCCTGCCTATTTATCGTCAAGTCTTACACTGCTGTCTGAACAGCACAGCAGAGATACTCATTCTCAATAAAATAAAATCTTCTCTGCATCACTACAGAGCACTGCCATTTTCTCTAAATCATTTTCTGTATGAGGAACCTGACTTTGGAACAATCTTCCTCAAAAGATTAGAGAAATAAAATCATTTCAAACTTCAGAAGAGAGCTAATGACTCACTTTCTATCACAACAGTGAAGTATCTCTTCTTGCAACTCACTCTTGTCAACCCTCCCTCCCCCTCTACTTTTCCCTCCTCTTGGCTACAGAGTTCTCTGTTGATATTACCTTCTTTCCTACAAGCCATTGTCACTTTTATTTCAACCCTGTCCTCCTTCATTATCCCTTCCACTTCTTCTAATACCAAGGAAGGCATCAAAAGCTCCAAACTAATCAATATCATTCGTAATGCCTCTGTTATTTTATTATTCTTATTACTATAACTTTATTATTACTTTTTTCCTTTATCAGACGTTCTGTCTGGTTAAAAATGGAAAGTGACATCTACCTTGATCAAGCGTGACTTCCTTTTAACTGTACGGTATATGTTATATTGCATTTAGGAACTTTCGGGTAATTGAACATGTATCAATAATTACGGATTTCTGTAGTTGTATATATAAGTTTGGTTGTAGCTGTATTGCATTGATGTACTGGTGGATATTGTGTGGTATGGCTCCTGTAGTTGATAGTATAATTGGTACAATGTCAACTTTATCCTGATGCTACATGTCCTTGACTTCCTCAGCCAGTTGGATGTATTTTTCAATTTTTTCTCCTGTATTCTTCTGTATATTTGTTGTATTGGGTATGGATGTTTCGATTAGTTGTGTTAATTTCTTCTTTTTATTGGTGAGTATGATGTCAGGTTTGTTATGTGGTGTTGTTTTATCTGTTATAATGGTTCTGTTCCAGTATAATAATAATAATAATTATTATTATTATTATTATTATTATTATTACTTTTTATTAATAATCCAAATTATTAGCATTTAGTTTGTTGTGTCTTAACTTATTATTATAACCCATTATTTTATCATCATTATTAACATTACTGTTATTATTAAAAGTTATTACTTTGATTAATAATGCAAATTCTTATTTTGATTAATAATGCAAATTATTATTATTGTGTTTGCTGCGTAATATTGTTTGTATGTTTTGTTCCTGGTCATATGTAAGTTAGGGCCTTAAGCATCTAATCTAGTCAGGCTAAATAAGCCATAAATAAATAGCAATAAAATATATAAATTTGGGAATTTTGTTGCAGATACTTTAACAATTAACTGATAAAATTTGTCAAAGTGTCTTCATTCTGAATGCGGTCTGATTTTGTTATCTGCATGTCAACTGATGAGTGTTCATCAGAGTATCTCAAACTACCATCTAGCCTGAAAACCACCATGTGCACCCCGCAAGTACTTACCTAACTGAGTAGCTGCTCCCTTTGTGTAGTGTACCCTGACCTGTCAAGGAGAGTCCTACAATTATCCACCCAATAATGCAGGTCCAGCCAAGACTGTCAGACTCAACAAAGCCTCTGGCAGAGATTGTCCACTCGGCTCCAGACCGTAGGACCCCAGTCAACTCTGGAAACTATACTGCACATCATGAGCTGTGCTTGCACTCCATATGTGAGCCTAGCAGCCTCCACCACCTACACCAGTCATCTGTACGAACTGAGGATGACCTCGGAACCCTCGCAAAAGGCATTGTCGGAACTGATGCCACTCCTTGCAGATGACTGCACCCTGCAAGCTCGATAGCCACAGGCAAAGCCACCACATCTCGTATGACGTTCCCTGACAGACATACCGAGTGCATATTGGCTATCTTTCTGGCTCTGAACAATATTTCCCTAAGGATCTCCCTAATGTGTCCAACACTAGTGGTCTCAATAAGTAGTAAACCCCTCCCCCTGTGTGCTTGCTCAGATGCCGTTGAAGGAGTGACTCACAGATGAATGGGCGAGGCTGGACAGCCAGCCTCCACGTTGATGCTCCACATGCCTAACCGAGCAGTGTAGTTAGTCGTTCAAGAGAAATGATGACTGTGTTACACACTGCCTGAATTTACACTTTAAAGTTACAAAAATGTGAGACTACACCTCTTAAATAAAAGAAAACGCATGGAATTTAAGAATTAATCTATGAAGAAAACACAGAAAAATCTAAAGACATAACTAGCTGTTCTCCTCATCTTTCACAGGTGACATTTGGAACCTGTATGTAACTCAGCTTTACTTGTTTCTTGGTGAAGATGAGAATTAAAAGAGATTGTGCTCTGGGTTGATCTATATTTATTTTTGTCATTATGAAATTTTGAACTTTATTTACAAGTCAGTGAATGCCCCATTGGGAATTTACAGAAAAGCTGAATAATAAAGTAATAGTGAGCATTAGCTGAATTAGATATATTAGGAACCTGTGAATACTATCAGTCTTTTAGCCTCCTTCTTTCAGAGTATCTTTGTTCATACGATGGGCTACAAGCACACTTTTATAACGACAGCTTAATAATCATATATTTTACTCTTCCATAAAAAAATTTTCTAAATAACAATCAGTACATTTGAGCCATGACTTGAACCTAAAAAAAAAAATCTATGTGAAGAGGCCTTGGACGTCTAAACAGTGATGGTACTGACTTACAACTGTGTCATCCTCAGCTAACAAAATTCACTGGAGGGGCACGGGGTCAGCACACCTCTGTCCTGGCCATTTTCAGTTTTTAGCACTGGCGATGCTACTTCTCAGTCGAGTAGCTCCTCAGTTGGCCTTACAAGGGCTGGGTGCACCCTTATTGAACCTTGCCCACATAGCACAGTACAGAGAACTTCACTCACAATGTTTCATCAAGATGTGCGTCAGTTAAAATCACACGTGGTTTCTTAGAGGGCTCAGAATTTGGCTGCCAGGCTGGATAACAGACATGTCTAATCACAGAACCATAGTTTTTTCTTACACTGCCAATGAATTTGATTAAATTGCTTGCTAACAAATGAATACTTCACTTACCAACATTTACAGGCTTTTTGAAAATTGGCTACATCTTTCAACAGAACTTTGCCCACTTTGTCATAGTTTGACATGAGGAATATCGTGGTCAAAATTTTGTTTTTGCTTCCCATAACAGTATGCTATTAATCACTTGACTTAAACCATATGCTAGTGCATTTGTATGTCATCCTGATCCCAGGTTCTCACCATATATTTCATTCCCTTGAGAATCAGCTAGCATATCTTCTTACACTCTATTCATGCATGGCACTCTATGAGGGTACGATGTACGACCAGCTGTCTGCCATCCTGAATGGGCTCTTCCAAACTGTGACCAACAACCACCTACACTGACTCACATGATGGAATGGGGCATTTGCACAACATTTTAAAATATTTCACATTCCAAACTTAAATTTCAATTGAAACAGGAACTTTCTTTCTGTGGCCATAAAATGATGCAGACCTAAGTATAAAGCTATAATAATTGTTACAGGACAATTTTTCAACACTGTCATACAACATACACAAATGCTTGTGAGTTCATAGTAGAGGCCCACCTTGAGCTGCACAATTAATTATGAATGAAGCATGGTATTGATATTGAATGTGTGAGTGATTGTCAGTTTAGAGATTAATTTAAAACAGATTTGTACGTTTGCTGGAAATAAGGGGATGTTTGGAAGCACACTCAGTGACACAGACTGAGCTGAGCATTTGAACAGTCTGGGACCCGACTGAGCTCATCTGAAAAGCAGCAGTGAGGGGAAACATTCACTGTGGCAGCCTGGCCCAGTAAATGTCTTTATGATCCCTAACGGCACCACCGTGCAATTGGACAACAGTCGAGACATTCTGTAGTGTTCACTCACACAAATGTTTTACGAGTTGGAGTGAGGAGTAATGTTAGTGAAAGATGCTACTGACTGCCAAATGCAGAAAATTTGGCTTTGGGATGCGTGCCAGAGATTGCTATCTTACAGCCGAACTCCCAGCTAGGCCTTTGAAATTTTTGAGATGCCACCAAACACATAACTCTTACAAAAACTTTGTTTAAGGATTTAAGACCTATGGACAGTGGTTCATCTTGATGTTTTTCAGAGTGACAGAGAGCCCAACAGAGCCAAAAGGAAGCTGCCTCATTGATGGGGGATAGAGATAGGAATAGCGAGGCACAACTTTTTCTGGGGAGTATAGCCGAAAGGGAAGCATTGGTTACCCGAGTAAAACATAGCCCAGGGAAGGGGAATTGTGCTCTCTGAGGAGGATTTTCGTCAGTCAGAGCTTGGAAGATCCAGAGCACAACCAGTAAAATCAAGCATGTATAGAAAAATTTGGCAATTCAAGGTTTCTCTCACACTGAGAAGTCAGATCAATCAATACAATCTCTCCTCACAGATGAACTTCAATTCACAGCTGCTACACCGATGTGTAAGGAGACTTGTCAAATATTTGGGCAACCAACACACAGCCACAGAAGAGGTCTGCTGGTGCTGCCACTACCACTATGGTGAGACCAGCCGCTACTGAATGGGATCGAGGTAACTACAAGTCATCTTATAAATCTCAGAGATTCATTCTGAATATTTGTATTGCAAAGTCATGAACACTCTGCTTCTAAAATCCACAAAAAGTATGACAAATTACCTCCAATAACTTATTAGCTTCAGAAGTTCTATTCTGTGCTAATAAACCCAACTAATCATAATATATGTTCCACAGTCATAAAACACTCCTTCCCAACCAAACACACAACCTCTCAAAGCTTCCAAATTTTCACTCTGCAGCAAAGTGTGCGCTGATACAAAACTTTCGGCAGATTAAAACTGTGTGCTGGACTGAGACTCTAACTCAGTACCTTTGCCTTTTGTGGGAAAGTGCTCTACCAAAGCACGACTCATGACCCATCCTCACAGCTTTACTTTCTCCAGTACCTCATCTCCTACCTTCCGAACTTCACAGAAGCTGTCCTGCAATGCTGCAGAACTAGCACTCCTGGAAGAAAGAATATAGCAAAGACATGGCTTGTCACAGAGTGGGGGATGTTTACAGAATGAAATTTTCACTCTGCAGTGGAGTGTGTGCTGATGTGAAACTTCCTGGCAGATTAAAACTGAGACTCGAACTTGGATCCTTTGCCTTTAGCAGGCAAGTGCTCTCAAAGCTTGTCACAGTTTGGAGTTACCATGTACACAAAGACATTGCTGCTAATTTTGGCTAACAATAAAAGACAAGCAAAAACTCTTCATATGTCGCATAACTGTTACAGATTTATTTGCTTGCCTCATCTAGCTGCTCCATTATACTCAGTCCAGCACTTGCTCCATCTAATATATTGTTGATAGAGTAGTTTGTATTAGGAAACCTGCAATACAGTTCTGTGCATGCACACGGATTAGCATTTTACTTAAGTGTCAGCGTACACCATTTTCCTAAAACTGCAAAAAAGATAATAATGTATCATGTAATAAAAATGTAGGAAAAGGTACTGTAGCCCGTTTGATGCATCATTGCAATTGTCACAACCAACTGGAGTTGAGTAAAATAGTGTCAATAGCAGACTAAGTGTTAAGTGTGAAATGGTATATTGAAACTTACTTGTAGATAGAATGTCAGGGACACAGATTATTAACAACAACTTTTTCATTTATGGTCTTGTGGTGGTATGAACTACCAATTTTTTGTTTTTGGTTCCAACTGTATGGATTTGAATTCTCGCAATCTTTTTGCTGAGTACTCGTAAACCGATATCAGGTGGTAACTGACTCTCACACCAACCATGACCTCATTCACAGCCAACACTATAATGAAGATGGCTGCAGTATAATTGGATAAATAAGATGATCTACTCACCAAGCTGGTGGCAGCAGAAACTATGTATAAAGGATATATAAATGTGGAAGCTTTCAGAGCCAATGGCTCTTCCTTCTAGCAGAAGATTTGAAGGGAAAGAATGAGAACTGAAGAAAGAAAACTCGCAAGACTTAAGAAATGGAGAGAGTTGTGGAAAAGTTGCCCAAAACCCTAGGTCGGAGGAGACTTGCCAGACAGGATGAGAAGGAAAGACTGATCCTTGGTGCCTGTGCTGGATGAGATTTGAAAACCTGAGAGCTTAACGATGGAAGATATGGTAATCAGCAAGACACAATTTACTGAAAAAAATCATGCACAGTCAATATGAGCTGAAAGCTAAGTGCATTGTACATGATAGGCATATATGGGGAGGGGGAAGAGGGTGGAGATGGAGATGTGTGGGGGGGATAGACAGGCTGCAAAATGAAAGATACAGAAAAATGAAGGGGAGCAAAGAAAAGGAATAGTTACTGAGAACACTATGATGCTATTTTACTTTTTTAAGCTGATGTTTCTCATTGATTCAGTAAACAAACCAAACGGATCACATACTATGTATTTATATGGCCGAAAGTAATAAATAAAGTAGACTGATTATTGGCTTCAGTGTCCAAGGTTGTTGAATAAGTCAGTTTGCAGTCTGCTTGTTTCTATTACATCATTGTCCGCCCATGGTAGCTGAGTGGTCACTGTGACATACTGTCAATATTAAGGGCCCGGGTTTCATCCCCAGCTGGATCAGAGATTTTCTCCGCTCAGGGACTGTTGTCCTGATCATCACCTATTCATCCCCATCCAAGCACTGCTGTCTCTGTCTCTCTCTCTCTCTCTCATTCATTCATTCGAAATTCATCTGTCTGTCTCTAATTTGATTGTCTGGTCAATTGCCTTTGTCATGGTTTCTAAATCTGTCTCTACTTGTGTGACACGCTTCGTGATCATCATGAGCAGTGACGCACTTTCCTACTTTTGTTGTCATGGTGTCACACGTGCAATTTAACTATTTGACATTGGTTTCATTATGTTTTGCTAAAACTGTTAATTTTGAAAACTTGGTGGCCATTTCATAGATCATTTTGTTTAAGTCAGTACCAATTTTGGTTAATTTAGCGTCATTACCTTCCCCATGAACCATGGACCTTGCCGTTGGTGGGGAGGCTTGCGTGCCTCAGCGATACAGATAGCCGTACCGTAGGTACAACCACAACGGAGGGGTATCTGTTGAGAGGCCAGACAAACGTGTGGTTCCTGAAGAGGGGCAGCAGCCTTTTCAGTAGTTGCAAGGGCAACAGTCTGGATGATTGACTGATCTGGCCTTGTAACAATAACCAAAACGGCCTTGCTGTGCTGGTACTGCGAACGGCTGAAAGCAAGGAGAAACTACGGCCATAATTTTTCCCGAGGGCATGCAGCTTTACTGTATGATTAAATGATGATGGCGTCCTCTTGGGTAAAGTATTCCGGAGGTAAAATAGTCCCCCATTCGGATCTCCAGGCGGGGACTACTCAAGAGGATGTCGTTATCAGGAGAAAGAAAACTGGCGTTCTACAGATCGGAGCGTGGAATGTCAGATCCCTTAATCGGTCAGGTAGGTTAGAAAATTGAAAAAGGGAAATGTATAGGTTAAAGTTAGATATTGTGGGAATTAGTGAAGTTTGGTGGCAGGAGGAACAAGACTTCTGGTCAGGTGACTACAGGGTTATAAATAGAAAGTCAAATAGGGGTAATGCAGGAGTAAGTTTAATAATGAATAGGAAAATAGGAATGCGGGTAAGCTACTACAAAAAGCATAGTGAACGCATTATTGTGGCCAAGATAGATACGAAGCCCACACCTACTACAGTAGTACAAGTTTATATGCCAACTAGCTCTGCAGATGATGAAGAAATTGAAGAAATGTATGATGAAATAAAGGAAATTATTCAGATAGTGAAGGGAGACGAAAATTTAATAGTCATGGGTGACTGGAATTCGAGTGTATGAAAAGGGAGAGAAGGAAACGTAGTAGGTGAATATGGATTGGGGCTAAGAAATGAAAGAGGAAGCCGCCTGATAGAATTTTGCACAGAGCACAACTTAATCATAGCTAACACTTAGTTTAAGAATCATGATAGAAGGTTGTATACATGGAAGAACCCTGGAGATACTAAAAGGTATCAGATAGATTATATAATGGTAAGACAGAGATTTAGGAACCAGGTTTTAAATTGTAAGACATTTCCAGGGGCAGATGTGGACTCTGACCACAATCTATTGGTTATGACCTGTAGATTAAAACTGAAGAAACTGCAAAAGGTGGGAATTTAAGGAGATGGACCTGGATAAACTGAAAGAGCCAGAGGTTGTACAGAGTTTCAGGGAGAGCATAAGGGAACAATTGAAAGGAATGGGGGAAAGAAATACAGTAGAAGAAGAATGGGTAGCTTTGAGGGATGAAGTAGTGAAGGCAGCAGAGGATCAAGTAGGTAAAAAGACGAGGGCTAGTAGAAATCCTTGGGTAACAGAAGAAATATTGAATTTAATTGATGAAAGGAGAAAATATAAAAATGCAGTAAATGAAGCAGGCAAAAATGAATACAAACGTCTCAAAAATGAGATCAACAGGAAGTGCAAAATGGCTAAGCAGGGATGGCTAGAGGACAAATGTAAGGATGTAGAGGCTTATCTCACTAGGGGTAAGATAGATACTGCCTACAGGAAAATTAAAGAGACCTTTGGAGATAAGAGAACCACATGTATGAACATCAAGAGCTCAGATGGAAACCCAGTTCTAAGCAAAGAAGGGAAAGCAGAAAGGTGGAAGGAGTATATAGAGGGTCTATACAAGGGCGATGCACTTGAGGACAATATTATGGAAATGGAAGAGGATGTAGATGAAGATGAAATGGGAGATACAATACTGCGTGAAGAGTTTGACAGAGCACTGAAAGAACTAGCACTCCTGGAAGAAAGAATATAGCAAAGACATGGCTTGTCACAGAGTGGGGGATGTTTACAGAATGAAATTTTCACTCTGCAGTGGAGTGTGTGCTGATGTGAAACTTCCTGGCAGATTAAAACTGAGACTCGAACTTGGATCCTTTGCCTTTAGCAGGCAAGTGCTCTCAAAGCTTGTCACAGTTTGGAGTTACCATGTACACAAAGACATTGCTGCTAATTTTGGCTAACAATAAAAGACAAGCAAAAACTCTTCATATGTCGCATAACTGTTACAGATTTATTTGCTTGCCTCATCTAGCTGCTCCATTATACTCAGTCCAGCACTTGCTCCATCTAATATATTGTTGATAGAGTAGTTTGTATTAGGAAACCTGCAATACAGTTCTGTGCATGCACAAGGTCCCCAGAGTAGACAACATTCCATTGGAACTACTGACGGTCTTGGGAGAGCCAGTCCTGATAAAACTCTACCATCTGGTGAGCAAGATGTATGAAACAGGCGAAATACCCTCAGACTTCAAGAAGAATATAATAATTCCAATTGCAAAGAAAGCAGGTGTTGACAGATGTGAAAATTACCGAACTATCAGTCACAGCTGCAAAATACTAACACGAATTCTTTACAGACGAATGGAAAAACTAGTAGAAGCCAACCTCGGGGAAGATCAGTTTGGATTCCGTAGAAATACTGGAACACGTGAGGCAATACTGACCTTACGACTTATCTTAGAAGAAAGATTAAGGAAAGGCAAACCTACGTTTCTAGCATTTGTAGACTTAGAGAAAGCTTTTGACAATGTTGACTGGAATACTCTCTTTCAAATTCTGAAGGTGGCAGGGGTAAAATACAGGGAGCGAAAGGCTATTTACAACTTGTACAGAAACCAGATGGCAGTTATAAGAGTCGAGGGACATGAAAGGGAAGCAGTGGTTGGGAAGGGAGTAAGACAGGGTTGTAGCCTCTCCCCGATGTTATTCAATCTGTATATTGAGCAAGCAGTAAAGGAAACAAAAGAAAATTTTTGAGGAGGTATTAAAATTCATGGAGAAGAAGTAAAAACTTTGAGGTTCGCCGATGACATTGTAATTCTGTCAGAGACAGCAAAGGACTTGGAAGAGCAGTTGAACAGAATGGACAGTGTCTTGAAAGGAGGATATAAGATGAACATCAACAAAAGCAAAACGAGGATAATGGAATGTAGTCAAATTAAATTGGGTGATGCTGAGGGAATTAAATTAGGAAATGAGACACTTAAAGTAGTAAGGGAGTTTTGCTATTTGGGGAGCAAAATAACTGATGCTGGACGAAGTAGAGGGGATATAAAATGTAGACTGGCAATGGCAAGGAAAGTGTTTCTGAAGAAGGTAAATTTGTTAACATCGAGTACAGATTTAAGTGTCAGGAAGTTATTTCTGAAAGTATTTGTATGGAGTGTAGCCATGTATGGAAGTGAAACATGGACGGTAAATAGTTTGGACAAGAAGAGAATAGAAGCTTTTGAAATGTGGTGCTACAGAAGAATGCTGAAGATTAGATGGGTAGATCACATAACTAATGAGGAAGTATTGAATAGGATTGGGGAGAAGAGAAGTTTGTGGCACAACTTGACCAGAAGAAGGGATCGGTTGGTAGGACATGTTCTGAGGCATCAAGGGATCACCAATTTAGTATTGGAGGGCAGCGTGGAGGGTAAAAATCATAGGGGGAGACCAAGAGATGAATACACTAAGCAGATTCAGAAGGATGTAGGTTGCAGTAGGTACTGGGAGATGAAGAAGCTTGCACAGGATAGAGTAGCATGGAGAGCTGCATCAAACCAGTCTCAGGACTGAAGACCACAACAACAACAACAACAACCACCATCAAGTTTTTTGTTTATTTCCTGAAATTTTTCCGTAAACTATTTGTCATTGTTCTGTAAACTTGTATTCATCAGCTGAAATTGTTGCAAGACTGTATTGATAAATCGTGAGAATTTACTGCTACTGATTGCGTTTCCATATCTTGTGACTCTATGTTACTGTTGGTTGCTACGGTTAGATTATTTAGGTTCTTTATTTCATTTACTGTTTCGCTTGTTTGAGCAAGCGTAATTTAATTCTATGCGTCTTCATTGGATACGGAACTTGCAGTAGGCAAACTGTTTATGTTATCCATTCTATTTGCCATACTACGAGTCATGACCATATCAATAGCAAAAGTGTAGTAAGTTTTTTTTGAAAATTCAGTAAAGTAAATGCATGAAATATTTTTAAACTCATCTCTACAGTAAATGAGTATCTACAATGTTTAGCTTGTATGTAACTGTTATTCAAACAATGTATAGAGTTGATCTATTATTGACAATGTACCCACATGCCATGTTGTCTCCACTGAGCTGTGTATCAGCCATTTTCCAATAATTATTGTCGTACTTTGAAAATCTGAATAATTTAAAAAAAAAAAAAAAATCACACTCAGCAGTAAAAATCACTTTTTAACTTTTGCAAAACTTCACTATATATCGCGAGTTAATGAAAGATTGCACCAGAGTCAAATGCGATAGATATGATAAGTCTGTCCTACCTTCTCTGTTGTGGTGATTGTTGTCACAGTCTGACCAGATTTTCCATTATGCTTTCTGGATTTAATATTCTTTCCATTCCTTCTTGGTGATTTCTCAGAGTAATGTTTGTGATGAAACATGAAACAAAAAAAAAAAATTAGCTCACCAATAATGTTCTGGCCAATGTGTTGCCAATGTAAATAATTTAATACATATGTATGTAAATATGATTATTTATATTATTTTATGTTTTCTTATAATTTTTGTTGAACTGAATTGAGATGGATGGAAATATTTAAAAATCAGCGAATGTATGTAAACCATGATAAGGTGGCTTTAGACATATGCTTTGACAATTTCGTCACCGTAAGGAGGAGGTTCGTGGGCCATGTTATTTCTGAGCTAAAATGAGGTAAATACTGAAAATACAGTTTACATATAATGTTGAAGTTTTAGGATCATGGATTAAACAAATAACGAAATCACAATAGTGTTAATCATAACTATAATGACTGAAGTGCACTATGCTACTTACATTGGGAATACAACATGAATCACTAGTGATATGTTGATTATCCACACGTTGGTATCTCATCTGTGCGCAGTGGAAACTTCCTTACATAATTACTAGTATGTGCCCTGCAGTACGCAGTGACTTTTTATAAAATTAAAGAGTTTAAATTAGAGCGGCTAGTCTAACGCGCTCCCGCTGTGGGTCTGGGGTAAGAATAGGCCCAAGATATTCCTGCCTGTCGTAAGAGGCGACTAAAAGGAGTCCCTCCCCCTCAAGGGGGTAGTTTGCATCTGCGTCCAGAGGTGGATGGTTCAACGACTTACATTTGTGGTTATTTTGGTTTCTTCCTTCCTTTGTTTGTTTCCTTTCTTTGTTCTCCCTGTCTCACTGTCTTCCTTACTTTTTACCTTGCCTTCTTGTCCACCCTATAGTCTCCGCCTTGGTGTTTGAGACAGTTTGTCCTTTATCTCCCTCTCTCCCCCTTTTTTTCCTATTCTTGTTTCCTCCCCGTGTGTGCCTGGAGGCCAACCCACGCGTTCACACGCATAGCCAATGATGGGGTAATGCATAATTCCCCACCCTGGGTAGACAAGTAAGGCACGCACGTACCCCCTGATAAAGGCCAGGCCCAGGGAGAGGCAATTGCCTGAGCTGACACCTTTCGACTATGCCGATTGGTCCCTCCGTCCACTACTCAGGAGGTGTGACCTGAGGTGTAAACATTCACCTAAGGTGGGAGCGCCCTCTGAGAGGGTCCCCACAAGGAAGGAGCCCGCCATCTGAGACTCTGGCAATCATGGGGGATTCATCCGCAATGGATTTCTCTTCTTCTTCTCTCATGACTTCTGCCCAAAAGCGGAAACTTGTCCAGCCCCAGTGACAAAAATGCTACTGCCTGCCCAAAGTTCCTTGTAGTTTCTAGATCTGAGGACAGAAAAGATTTTTCATCTGTCAACCCTTTCATTGTTCAGAAGGGCGTAGATGCCATAGCCGGACCTGTCAAGTCTTGTACAGTTAGAAACTGAGAGCGCCTTTCAGGTATAAAAACTCCTTCGGGCCACACTCCTGTACACATTCCCTGTCCAGATGGTGGCTCACCACACTTTGAATTCTTCGCGTGGTGTGGTATATACTAGATCACTCGAAGAATTGACTGATGAGGAGATTCAGTCTTTCCTTGCTGAGCAGGGCGTAACGGCTGTCCATAGGGTCATGAAACAGGTCAACAATGACCTTGTACCGACCCGGACCCTTTTCTTGACCTTTGATAGTGTTCAGCTGCCGTTGCGCATCAAAGCGGGCTATGAGGTTATTTCTGTTCGCCCCTATGTCCCAACACCTACACGCTGCTACCAGTGTCAGCATTTTAATCACACCCGCCAGTCGTGTTCTGATGCAGCTAAATGCGTCACTTGTGGCAGGGACACCCATGAGGCTGACTGTCCACCTCCATCTCCTCATTGTGTGAACTGTCAGGGTGACCATGCAGCATCCTCCCGCGACTGTCCCATCTACAAGGATGAATGCTGTATACAGGAAATTCGGGTCAAAGAGAAAGTGTCCACCTCGGCTGCTCACAAGCTATTTGCTAGTAGGAAGCCAACGCTGCTCCCAGCAGGGAAATACAGTACTGTCCTCACGTCTCCTCAACCTACCAGGGAGTTGTCGACACAGATATGCGATCTGACCTTTAGCGCTACGGTCGTTCGTTCGGCCAGTGCTAAGATCACCCGGTCAACATCTCCTCTTCCTCCTGTCACCCCTAAGACACAAGCACCTTCATCAGCTTCTGCCAAGACTAAGACCCAGAAGTCAGATGCACGGGCCTTCAAGAAGGAACCGTGCCGTGAGGACTTCCTACGTACCCCGAACTCCCAGCCATCGACCAGTACTTCAACAAAACAACCTTCCAAGAAGGCTCATAGGATGCAAAGTTCTCCTTCTCCACCACGGCGCGTTTCTTCTCCTGCACCACCCAGCGGTTGCTGCCCCAGGCCATCATCCGTTTTGCCTGGCCGCACCACTGGTAGCCGAACATCTGGCTGTTCACCGGCGGAGGAAGCTCCCCCTGCCGGCCATCTTAACACGGTGGCCGACGAACCTATTGAAAAAATGGATGATGACTCTCCACCTATTGATGGCGGCAGCAGTGCTCGCTCGAAGCCAGGCCCTGAGTGGCCTTCGAGGTGACCCCTTCTTGCTTCTCCTTTTTCTTTTTCTTCTCATGATGGCACTTCTTCATTGGAATATTCACAGCATTCACTCCAACCGCAATGACTTATAGTTGCTGCTATGCTTGCACTGTCCACTCGTAGTAGCTCTCCAGGAAACAAAGCTATGCCCATGTGATCGAATTGACTTGGCACACTATGCCTCTGTGCATTTTGACCTACCCCCTGTGGCAGGTATTACAGCTTTTGCAACCAACGGCTGCCCCATCAGGAAAGAGGGAAGGAGAGGGAAAGACGAAAGGATGTGGGCCCTAAGGGAGAGGGCAAGGAGTCACTCCAATCCCGGGAGCGGAAAGACCCACCTTAGGGGGAAAAAAGGACAGGTACACACACACACACACACACACACACACACACACACACACACACACACACACACACACACACAAAAAAAAAAGGCAGACATTTGTAAAGGCAAAGATGTCAGTCAAGGCGGAAGAACAGAGGCAAAGATGATGTTGAAAGACAGATGAGGTATGAGTGGCGGATAACGAGAAGAGAAGATATGCTCAAGGCCAAGTTCCCATCTCTGGAGTTCTGACAGGTTGGTGTTAGTGGGAAGTAACCAGATAACCCGGATGGTGTAACACTGTGCCAAGATGTGCTGGCCGTGCACTAAGGCATGTTTAGCCACAGGGTGATCCTCATTACCAACAAAAACTGTCTGCCTGTGTCCATTCATGCGAATGGACAGTTTGTTGCTGGTCATTCCCACATAGAAAGCTACACAGTGTAGGCAGGTCAGTTGGTAAATCACGTGGGTGCTTTCACACGTGGCTCTGCCTTTGATCGTGTACACCTTCCGGGTTACAGGACTGGAGTAGGTGGTGGTGGGAGGGTGCATGGGACAGGTTTTACACCGGGGGCAGTTACAAGTGTAGGAGCTAGAGGGTAGGGAAGGTGGTTTGGGGATTTCATAGGGATGAACTAAGAGGTTACGAAGGTTAGGTGGATGGCGGAAAGACACTCTTGGTGGAGTGGGGAGGATTTCATGAAGGATGGATCTCATTTCAGGAAGTCGTATCCCTGTTGGAGACCCACATTCAGAGTCTGATCCTGTCACAAGTGAGGCACTTTTGGGGTTCTTCTGTGGGAGGTTCTGGGTTTGAGGAGATGAGGAAGTGGCTCTGGTTATTTGCTTCTGTACCAGGTCGGGAGGGTAGTTGCGTGATGCGAAAGCTGTTTTCAGGTTGTTGGAGTAATGGTTCAGGGATTCCGGACTGGAGCAGATTCATTTGCCACGAAGCCCTAGGCTGTAGGGAAGGGACCGTTTGATGTGGAATGGGTGGCAGCTGTCATAATGGAGGTACTGTTGTTTGTTGGTGGGTTTGATGTGGACAGATGTGTGAAGCTGGCCATTGGACAGGTGGAGGTCAATGTCAAGGAAAGTGGCATGGGATTTGGAGTAGGACCAGGTGAATCTGATGGAACCAAAGGAGTTGAGGTTGGAGAGGAAATTCTGGAGTTCTTCTTCACTGTGAGTCCAGATCATGAAAATATCATCAATAAGTCTGTACCAAACTTTGGGTTGGCAGGCCTGGGTAACCAAGAAGGCTTCCTCTACGTGACCCATGAATAAGTTGGTGTACGAGGGGGCCATCCTGGTACCCATGGGTGTTCGCTTTAATTGTTGGTATGTCTGGCCTTCGAAAGTGAAGAAGTTTAGGGTCAGGATGAAGCTGGCTAAGGTAATGAGGAAAGAGGTTTTAGGTAGGGTGGCAGGTGATCGGCGTGAAAGGAAGTGCTCCATCACAGCGAGGCCCTGGATGTGCGGAATATTTGTGTATAAGGAAGTGGCATCAATGGTTACAAAGATTGTTTCCAGGGTAACAGATTGGGTAAGGATTCCGGGCATTCGAGAAAGTGGTTGGTGTCTTTGATGAAGGATGGGAGACTGCATGTAATGGATTGAAGGTGTTGATCTACATAGGCAGAGATACGTTCAGTGGGGGCTGGGTAACCAGCTACAATGGGATGGCCGGGATGATTGGGTTTGTGAATTTTAGGTAGACGGTAGAAGGTAGGGGTGCAGGTTGTTGGTGGGGTCAGGAGATTGATGGAGTCAGGTGAAAGGTTTTATAGGGGGCCTAAGGTTCTGAGGATTCCTTGAAGATATGCCTGGACATCAGGAATGGGATTACCTTGGCAAACTTTGTAAGTAGTATTGTCTGAAAGCTGACGCAGTCCTTCAGCCACATACTCCCGACGATCAAGTACCACGGTCGTGGAACCCTTGTCTGCCGGAAGAATGACGATGGATCAGTCAGCCTTCAGATTACGGATAGCCTGGGCTTCAGCAGTGGTGATGTTGGGAGTAGGATTAAGGTTTTTTAAGAGGGATTGAGAGGCAAGGCTGGAAGTCAGAAATTCCTGGAGAGTTTGGAGAGGGTGATTTTGAGGAAGAGGAGGTGGGTCCTGCTGTGACGGAGGATGGAACTGTTCCAGGCAGGGTTCAATTTGGATAGTGTCTTGGGGAGTTGGATCATTAGGAGTAGGATTAGGATCATTTTTCTTCGTGACAAAGTGATATTTCCAGCAGAGAGTATGGGTGTAGGACAGTAAATCTTTGACAAGGGCTGTTTGGTTGAATCTGGGAGTGCGGCTGAAGGTGAGGCCTTTGGATAGGACAGAGATTTCGGATTGGGAGAGAGGTTAACTACTGAATTAGGGTGTTGTGGTTCCAGATTGTGTTGATTGGAATTTTGAGGTTTTGGGGGGAGTGGAGCTGGGAGATTGAGTAGATAGGAGAGACTGGGTCTGTGTGCGATGAGAGGAGGTTGAGGTTTGCTGGAAAGGTTGTGAAGGGTGAGAGAGTTGCCTTTCCGGAGGTGGGAAACCAGGAGATTGGATAGTTTTTTGAGGTGGAGGGTGGCATGCTGTTCTAATTTGCGGTTGGCCTGTAGGAGGATGCTCTGAACAGCCGGTGTGGATGTGGGAGAGGAAAGACTGAGGACTTTTATTAAGGATAGGAGTTGACGGGTGTGTTCATTGGCTCAGTTGATGAGTAGGTGAAGGATTAGGTGGGTGAGGGCAATAGATTGTTCAGTTTGGAACTGGTATGGGGACTGATGGAAAGAAGGGTTAAGCCAGAGATGGGAACTTTAAGTGTGAGGCCTTTGGGGGTAATGCCAAATGTCAGACAAGCTTGAGAAAATAAAATATGGGGGTGTAATCAGGCTAGGGCAAAGGCATGTTTGCGGAGGGAATGTAAATAAAACTTAATGGGGTTGTTGTGGTGATGGTGTGAGGGTGACATGGTATTAGAAGGTGGAAAGTGTAACATGAGGTTGAAATGAAAATGAAAATATAAATATATAGGGAGAGATAAAGGTGAACTGGAAAGCAACTGGAGATCTGGTGTGAAACAAGGCGAAAAAGTGTTGGTTATAGCTGGGCTTGTTGATCCTGTGGTGAACAAGGGGAGGGATGGGGGGATGTGGGTTTTTTGGGGGAGAGGGTGGGGAGTCGTTCCAGTCCCGGGAGTGGGGGGACTTGCCTTGGGGGGAGGGAGGGGCGGGTGTGCGCTCGCACACACACCCGTGTCTGGCCGCACGTGCACAGACACAAGCAGATGTTGCCATGGATGCACAAGAAGCAACTATTATGAGCTCATTACAGTATAGTAATGCCTTTGACACTGTCAGCTTTGACATTTTACTTGCCAGACTTAGCATTCTCAATTTATCGGCAAGTGCAGTGCAAAGGTTTCACTGATATCTGACATCCCACCAGCAATACATCATGCCACAATGGATGCAGGTAGTATTATGCAACCCCCAGGGTTTGTGTCTGTGTATGTGCGGTTGTATATGGGTGTGTGTGTGTGTGTGTGTGTGTGTGTGTGTGTGTGTGTGTGTGTGTGTGTGTGTGTGTGTGTGTGTGTGTGTGCGAGTGTATACCTGTCCTTTTTTCCGCCTAAGGTAAGTCTTTCCGCTCCCGGGATTGGAATGACTCCTTACCCTCTTCCTTAAAACCCACATCCTTTCGTCTTTCCCTCTCCTTCCCTCTTTCCTGATGAAGCAACCGTTGGTTGCGAAAGCTTGAAATGTGTGTGTCTATCGACCTGCCACCACTTTCGTTTGGTAAGTCACATCATCTTTGTTTTTAGATATATTTTTCCCACTTGGAATGTTCACTGATGTTGCAGTTTTCTGTAACAAAGTAGCAATGCCATAAGACAGTAATGATTTGCAGAATGAGCTTCAGAGAATTGATGAATAGTTGGCAGTTGACCCAGAATGTAAATAAATGTAACATATTGTTCTTACATAGAAAAAGAAATCCACTATTCTGTAGCCACACTATTGATGAAAAACCACTGGAAATAGTATCTGCCACAAAATATCTAGGAGTAACTATTCAGAGCAACCTTAAGGGGAATGACCACATAAAACAAGTAGTTGGAAAAGCAGAAGCCAAACTTAGATTCATATGAATAATCTTAAGGAAATGTAACTCATCCATGAAGGAAGTGGCTTACAAGGTGCTAGTTTGACTGATTGATGAGTATTGTTTATCTGTCTGGGATCCATACCAGATAGGACTGATAGCATAGATAGAGAAGATCCAATGAAGAGTGGCATGTTTCATTACATCATCATCTAGTTGCATGAGAGTGTTATGGAGATGCTCAACAAACTCCATTGGCAGATGTTATGAGAGACACATTGTGCATCACTGAGAGAGATTTACTATTGAAATTTTGAAAGAGCGCTTTCTGGGAAGAGTCAGACGACATATTACTTTCTCCCACATACATTTCATGTAACGACCACAAGAAGAAAATTCAAGAAAGCAGAGCCAATACGAGGCTTCTTTCCAAGTGCTGTTCATGAGTGGAGGACTCAGTTAGTGGTACAAAGGGTACCCTCCACCACACATCTATATGTGGCTTGTGGTGTATGATGTAGATATAGATGAACACTGTTTGCCCAAGTTATCAGTTACAATTTGTGGGCATAGGCAGAAGTTGTATACTGGCAACACACAATATCCTGTATCAGAGGATGCTCTACAACATGACTGTTATGACCTCAGTGCCTGTTTCCAGATATGTGCCTCACACAAGTTTCACAGATTTCTGCATGTTGGAACTGCCATGTGGTTGGTTCTTACCAGCCACCTGGCCTTCATTTGTGCTAGTTTCTGTGATATCAGCTTTTATTTTCAGTAACTGTTGCTCTTTTTCACTCCCCTTCCATTTTTCTACATCTTTAATTTTGCAACCTGCCTATTTCTCCACCTGACTGCCCTCTCCAACACCTGTCTAGCTTGTATAATGCACTTTACTTTCTGCTCTTATTGACTCTTGCATGATTTATTTTTCAGTAATCTCTATCTTGCTTAGTACCCTATTCTCCATCATCCCATCCATAAAGTCTCCCATGACTCTAGGTTCGGGGCAACTTTTCCATAACTCTCACTGTTTCCTAAATCTCACCCACCTTCTTCCTTGATCACTCTACCTTTCCCTTGAGTCCTCCTGCCAGAAGAAGGAGCCAATGGCTCCAAATGCTTGTGTATTTCCATGATCCTTGTATGTGTTTTCTCCAGTCAACACTTGGCAAGTAGATCTTGTATCTATCCAGTAATATTTTCAAACATTGGTTATTTTTGTTGACATGTTATCCCTACAGAACAGATTGGGAAACTTGCATTTTTTTGAAATTCTGTGGTTGGAGAATATTTGTCAGTTCTTGAAGAGGCAAACTGTTATACCGGTCTTCAGGTTGCCATGGAATATAAGTGTTTAATATGCTATCAGTGATGAGGTCATCAGAGATTGGGGATGAGATCATATTGGGAAAGGAAGGAAAGAGAAATTGAGTGTGTCCTTTCTAAGTAACAATCCAGGCAATCACTATAAGCAGTGGAAAAAATGGGAAACCTAAATCTGGAAGCCCAAAGAGTTGGGGCCACCATTGGCCTGAAGATTTATTTAGGTAGTTACATTTTATTTTCATAGAGCCAGCGGAATGATGGATTTTGTAAATGTCATAAATAATAATATGACAGTAATTACATTAACAAAATATTATGTTAACAGAATCTTCCTTCAGTTCTTGGTAGAACAACATTATAATAAATGAAAAGCACCAGTTTGTTTTTGCTCTACAACATTACTTTTGTTGTGTTAACCGGTTTTCAGCTTACAAGGCCATCTTCAGACATTTACTGTGTATTTTCACCAAAGAAGTTGCAATGTTTACAAACAACATTGAAGGAGAAGCAAAAACATACAGCAAGCAACATATTGGACAGTGTGGTGGTAGTGCATTGAAGACTGGGAAGTAAATAGATAAAAATGGACTAAACAGGAAAAACTTTAACACAAAATAGGAACAGCATGCCTACATAACAGTTTCTATTAATAAACAAAACTAATAAAATAAAATTAGTGCTTGACAAGGCTACATCAGGAGGTATAAAAAATGGAGAGTGATACGCAAACCTATTAAAAGAAGAAACAATCATCAGCATGTTACACCCTTATAATCCTATCATCAGTGTCTAACGTGCAGTGCCTTTTAGTTGTCGGCCGGAGTGGCCGTGCAGTTCTGGGCGCTACAGTCTGGAGGCGAGCGACCGCTACGGTCGCAGGTTCGAATCCTGCCTCGGGCATGGATGTGTGTGATGTCCTTAGGTTAGTTAGGTTTAATTAGTTCTAAGTTCTAGGCGACTGATGACCTCAGAAGTTAAGTTGCATAGTGCTCAGAGCCATTTGAACCATTTTTTTTGTCTTTTAGTTACATATTATTCATATGTTCTCTCAATTCTTAGCTATGGCCTTCTTTTTTGGGGAACAAATGCACAGAATATGAATGCAATTTTCAAACTCCAGAAAAGAGCCATAAGAACAATAACCAAAAATACTAGTCAAGCTCATTGTAAAGTTCTGTTCAAAACACTGCTCCATGTGAATACATTTGCCAGTCAGTTGTACACATCAAAAATAACATTGGTAATTACTGCACAAACAGCTCTGTCCATGACCAAGCAACAAGATATAGACTCAACTTACATTTACCAAGAAAAAATAAACATAAAACTCAAAACAGCATTTTCTACCACGGAATAAAACTGTACAATAAATTACCAAAAGAAATTAAAGAAATTGCCAAAATACACTTATTTAAAAAGGCAGCTAAAAATTACCTGTTATGCAATACATTTTATATACATTGAAGGATTAGTTAGATAAAACAGAGTAGGGGTTTCATAAAAAATGTTATACAAATAAATAATAATAACACTGCAGGAGTATATTTAATGATTGTCTCTAACTAGAATTCTGTAAATATATGTGTACACAAATTAGCTTATTTTAAATTGCTATAAACTTATAAATACTTTGCCATGTCCTATGTCCCTGTAAAAAGACATCTACGGATGAATAAAGATACTACTACTACTACTACTACTACTACTACTACTACCAATGTGTCTACTGGATACGTAAGGAACTTAAGCAATATCAATAAGATAAACAGAAATAAATAGATGCAGGAAAATGGAGGCATCTGAGGGAACATACTGTAAATGCAGCCTTTGAGAGTGTGGCAGTACAGAACTTTGTAACAGTTTGCATTAAATAAATGAATCAAGTAATATATAAACAATATTTGGTGAGACAACTGCAAGAGGTGTTAAACATGGACAGTAATACAAGTACCAGTTAAGAGAAAGCCTTAACAATTGAAACAACAGTCTAGTCTCTTCTTAAATTTCCAAAAATGCTGAAACACTTGATTCTTTATTTCTGACCCAGAAACCAAATACCAATTTTTGTAAGTCTAGCTTCAAAATTGCATTAATACAAACATTTTTGAAAAAAACCCTTCATCCCATATTTCACCCCCTTGATGTTGGTATTTTAAAAAATCCCTGCTTAAATGACACCGGCAATATAAGATCCACACCTCCAAATTTCAAGTTTCTATCCTATCTATCACTGGACTGGGCAATGATGAGGCACTCAGTCAGGGCATTCTATATAGAGATTGTGTTTGGATGTTTTACCATCATGTCTTATGCTAAATGGTTCATGTTCATCATCTTTGAACTTAAATTCATTCTTTAATTAGTTCTCAGAAAGCTTTACTTTTATTATCAGACTGCTCTATTGTTTTGTTGCTAATCCATTTCCTAAGATTAGCAATTTCAGTTTTAAAGGTTTTCTTTGCCTCATTTCATTTCTCCTTCAAAAGCTGTACAGCATTAGCTTTATAAAGTAGGTTTAGATGGATATTTGACTGAGCCTAATCAGATTTGGGGGAGTTTCATTCTAGGATTACTTCCATTTTGGTAATGTTTAAGTACCTGAAGGGTTTCTCTGACAACAGTGGCAATAGTCATAATGTCTCATCAGGGTTTCATAGAACTTATTCCATTTGTCATCAGTTCTTTACACCTGGTACACAGAACCTCATTTCTCCTCTGATTGTATTTAAAGGCATTACTATTCAATCTATTTGGAGTTAATTTCAAAAGAACATCCTTTGTTATTTTTCTATGGCTGAATTTATGTACTCTACCACATGACAAAAGTGATCAAAATAATTTAAAGCTAGGCTACCTGACCTATAAAATTCCTGGTGGTTATAGAATAATCCATTTTAGTGGAGTATTTGTCATTTACTCTAGTACCTGATGCAACAGGAAGCTGAGGCTTCATTGCAGTTAACAAAAATATTGACTCTACTGATACTGAATTCGAATGTGACAGTGAATTTACCTGGTCATGTCTAACAGGTCCAGATGAAATCAAGTTAATTGTTGCATGTTTTTACTGGTTACCCAATTTCATTGTGACAGTTTTACAGTCATTCAAGAAAGTCTTCAGTCAGAAGCACCTAAATACCCAGATTATACAATATTAGTTTTAGGTGTCTTTAACCTACTGAGTATGGACTGGTGCATACAGATTCATTGCAGGGGTACAGACAGACAATCTTGCAAAGTACTTTTGAACATATTTTCCAAAAACTGTCTTGAGCAGCTAATTCAACAGCCCACATGCTATAGGAATATTTTAGACCTTGTAGCTACAAACAGGTGTGGCTCTATTGATGGCATCACTATAGAGTCAGGGATTAATGATTATGATGTCATCTTCGTAACTATGGTTACTAAATGAATCAATCAAGAAAGTTTGGAGAGTGTTTCTGCTAGAAACAGCAGATACACTATGTGATCAAAAGTATCAGGACACCCCCAAAATCATACGTTTTTCATATTAGGTGCATTGTGTTGCCACCTTCTGCCAAGTACAACATATCAGCAACCTCAGTAGCCATTGGACATCGTGCGAGAGCAGAATGTCGCTCTGCAGAACTCACAGACTTCCAACATGGTCAGGTGATTGGGTGTCACTTGCGTCAGACATCTTTATGCAAGATTTCCACACTCCTAAACATAACTAGGACCACTGTTTTCAATGTGATAGTGAAGTGGAAACAGCACAAAAGCGTACAGGCCGACATCGTCTGTTGACTGACAGTTTAAGAGAGTCACAGTGTGTAGCAGGCATACATCTACCCAGACCATCACATAGGTATTCCAAACTGCATCTGGATCCACTGCAGGTACTATGAAAGTTAGGTGGGAGGTGAGAAAACTTCAATTTAATGGTTGAGTGGCTGCTCATAAGCCACACATCACGCCAGTAAATGCCAAATGATGTCTTGCTTGGTGTAAGGAGCGTAATCATTGAATGATTAAACAGTGGAAAAACATTGTATGGAGTGATGAATCATGGTAAAAAATGTGGTGATTGAATGGCGGGGTGTGGATATGGCGAATGCCCAGTGAACGTCATCTGCCAGCACGTGCAGTGGCAACAGTGTTATTGTGTGGTCATGTTTTTCATCGAGTGACCTTGCACCTCTTGTTGTTTTGTGTGGCACTATCACAGCACAGGCTACATTGATGTTTTAAGCACCTTCTTGCTTGCCACTGATGAAGAGCTATTCAGGGATGGCGATTGCATCTTTCAACATGATCGAGCACCTGTTCATAATGCACTGTCTGTGGCAGAGTGGTTACATGACAACAACATCCCGGTAATGGACTGGCCTGCACAGAGTTCTGACCTGAAACATGTAAAACACCTTTGGGATGTTTAGGAATGCTGACATCATTCCAAGTCTCACCAACTGACATCAGCACCTCTCCTCAGTACAGCACTCTGTGAAGAATGGGCTGCCATTCCCCAAGAAACCTTTGAGCACCTCGTTGAATGCATGCCTGAGAGAGTGGATGCTGTCATCAAGGGTAAGGATGGCCAACAACCATATTGAATTCCAGCATTACCGGTGGAGGACACCACAGACTTGCACCTCATTTTCAGCCAGGTGTCTGGACACTTTTGATCACATAGTGTAAGTAGTTGTTGGCATCACCACTTAGATAATGAACTGACATCATTTTGTTCCAGTGAGCCATGGTGCCATTGAGTTAGTAGACTGGAGCCACTGACTCAAGAGTAGTACCAACTGGCCCTCGTGCAACCCCATTGTCAATATCTATGAGGAAGAGTGGGCATCTGTGGGTTGTGTCCTTAGAAGGTCTTTGCTTGCCGATATATACACGGGGTTGACTGGCCTGAGAAGGGAGGCACGAAGTTTGGAGATTGGTGGTAGCATTGCGACAAGAGATGGTCATGAGGTCTGAATGGCCAAAGCCGTGAGCTATGCAAGGAGGGCCTGCACAGAGTGAAGATACCAGAGTACTTCACTGGGGTCAGCATCAACTACAAGCAGCAGGCTGACATTTTGTCGGTTGGTTATCAACATTAATGTCAGATGACTACTTGTGGCCTGGCTGCCCTCTTCTACCTGGCTTTCATTGGCACCCTCAGTAAGCACAGTGGATCCATGGCACTGCTTGCTGATAAAGGGGAGTAACATTCTGTAACACTCATAGTGATTTGTGTCATTGCCTACCTGCCCTCCTTATTATTTTCCAGTTAAGCGAACTTTTGGGAGAATTTCCCGAAGTACTTCATGACAGGTTGGGAGTCACAGACATCATTTGATACCATATTCATGTTATGGATGATGTGCTGGTTTGCCAGTCACCATATCACTTGTCACCTTCTTAAAAGATGGAGTCATAAGACCATCCACCTCCACCCTTTTCTTAGTACCTAAAGATCAGGGGCAGGATTTCTGACCTGTGGTTGATCACAGGCTTCTCAATTAAAAGGTGATCTTGAATTTCGTGCCACTCCCTGATCACCACAGCTGTTTGACCTGGTTTTAGGGAGCATATTGGTTTACTGTGTTAGATCTTAATCAGGCTTATTACCAGATACCCTTAACAGAGGAATCTAAGCATCTCATCGCCTTCACCCTGGATTGGAATTTATACGAGTTCATCCGAGTTCCATTTGGTTTGTCAACCAGTGCAACAGTTTTATCCCATTTATTGGATAAAATTTTAGGTGATTCAAAGTTTAATTGTGTCTTCAGTTATTGGGACAATGCAGTCATATTCAGTGCCTCCTTTGAAGAGCATATCTCACATCTGGAAGGTACTCTCCAGGCTTAGGGATGTGGTCCTGACTGTGAAACCCTCAAAGATAACCTTGGCTAAGCACCAAGTGTCATTTTTGGGTCACTTGGTATCTGGTGATGGAATTAGCATTGATCCAGAATGAACTAAGGCATTGAGGAATTTTCCGCAACCACGAAATAAGAGGGAGGTTGCCTGATTTGTAGCAATGACTAATTATTTCCACAAATTTGTCCCAAACTCTGTGCAACCTTCAGCTTCCTTAAATTTGTTACACAGAAATAATGAGAAATTCATGTGAGCTGAAAGTCAGCAGGCAGCCTTTGAGGGAATCAAAACTGTGATTTCCAACCCATTGGTTTTAGCCATACCTGACTTTAAGAAATGATTTGTGGTCCACACTGATGCTTGCATTACTGGTATCGCAGCAGTTCTTTTACAGAAAGATCAGGATATCAGGCATCTGCTTCCTGACATCTGGAGGGGCCTGAACTCAATTACTCGGTATATGAGTGTGAAGCATTAGCTGTGTTATTTGCTCTGGAAAAAATTTGGTTCTACCTCAAACATAATGAATTTGATCTAGAGATGGATAATTAGGTCCTTAGTTGGGACCTAGCTTGTCCTAAGAAGACAGAGCATATTGCAAGATGGGCGGTCCACATTTTGGCTTTCCATTTTAAGGTTCAGGACATTGAGGGCTCTGATAATCAGTCTGCTGATGCCCTTAGCAGGATGTTCCAACAGCACGAGCTTGATGAGGAAATGCCAGACAGTTACCTAGTATGTACTATCCTTGCTGAGGTACCGAAACTGTTTAACAATTTGTAAACTGAACAAGAATAATACCCATTTGGGGGGGGGGGGGGGGGCTCAGGAAGCAGATACTAGATGGACAGGAATCCAGTGACTGTTTTCTGAAGAATGAGATTCTGTGTAACTGCAGGGGTAGGTCTGGGGTAGCTAGATTTTATCTCCCTTGACCCTTAGTTATTCTGGCCTTCCGGTACTGTCATGACTTTATAAAACGTTAGAGATAGTCAAGGAGCAGCTGACCTGGCCAACATTTTATAAAAACATTAGAGGTTTAGTCAAAGAATGCCAAGATTGTAAGAATGGGAGACCAAGTAACTCCCTGACGAGGGGATTGCTGCAGTCGGAATGGGAAGAGCATCCACTGGACAAATTGTTTGTTTATTATGTGGGCCAGCTTCCCTGGACAAAAAAAGGCAATCTGTATATTCTCATAGTAGTGGACACCTTCTCCAGGTTCATACCTAGCTGGGGTGAGACCGCTCTTATCACCATCTCTCATGGTACTAACATATTTATGTGATTTGGGCCACTGCAGCCATTGGTTATGGATAACATTCCTGGATTTCTGTCAAGATTGTTTAGACAATTCTGTTTTGGCAATGGGATAAATCATGTTACCACCACACCTTATTATCCTTATGGTTCCTGTGCCAAAAGGATTAACTGCAACTTGAAGTCAGCATTGATTATTTACCACCATAAATCACCCAAGAAGTGGGATACAACCTCACCCTGATTAAACTTATTGTTTAACTCCATGTGGGATGAAGAATCCCATGCCACCCCAGCTAGCCTAGTGCTCACATATCCCATGAATTCCTGACTCTCCAATTTATGTAAGATAAATCATCTTTCACCTCCGTCTATCAGTCCGAAGGTACTTAGAGAGCAAAAGGACCAAATATTAGGAATGTTCACGATTTTGAGGCCTGTCACTATAACAGAAACAAGTGCCCCTTTCAAGGGGAGATAGGGGATCTTGTCTACATCAGAAACATTTCTGGGTGGACTTCCCAGGATAAATGTTTAGAGAAACTTGCCCCACATTTCCTAGATCCATATTCCATTGTCAAAATCTTAAGCCCAGTCAATCTTTTGGTCAGGGACCCAGAAAAGAGGAAGCTCATCTCAGGCAGATTAAAATCTCCAGCAGAGTGAAGGGTTCTTAGATCTGGGGGAAAGCTTGTTCAGGTTTGAGAGTGGGATGTTGAGATGTGGTGCAATTGAGTTAGTAGACTGTTCTGTCTGGCACCAGTGGCTCAAGAACAGTATCGACTATCACTCTTGTGGCCCCATTGCCAATATCTGTGAGGAAGAGTGGATATCTGTGGTTTGTGTCCTTAGAAGGTCCTTGAGAGGGGTCTGCTGGCCTGAGAAGGGAGGCACAAAGTTTGCCGATTGCAGTAGCATCACAACAAGAGGTGGCTACAAGGTCCGAGTGGCCGAAACCACAAGCTGCGCAAGGAGGGCCTCTGCAGAGTTACGATACCAGAGTACTTCACTGGGGTCAGCATTGACTACAAGCAGCAGGCTGACATCCCATCAGTTGGTTGGCAACATTTGTGTTGGACGACTGCTCGTGGCCTGGCTGCCCTCATCTACCTGGCTTTCATTGGCACCACTCAGTAACCACTGTAACGCACCATGGATCCATGGAACTGCTTGCTGATAAAGCAAAGTAACATTCTGTAATCCTCGTGTTGATTTTTGTCATTGCCTACCTGCCCTGCTTATGATTTTCCGGTTTGTACCCGACCCTCAGAGTTTTACTCAGTTGGCTCTTTGGTCATTAATAGAGGCCATAATATTGTACTGAGACACTAGTTGTCATTTGAAAATTTGTCCCACTATTATATTTCCTTTCCTTCCTGGTTTGTACCCAGTCATTAATGTTCTAATGACCAGCTCCTGGCCATAAATACAGCCAGAACAATTATACTAATGCACATGTTGCCATTAAACAAAAGAGGGACCTTCTAGTTAGATTTAGGTGTTAACCAGTTCAGTTCTTTGATTGCATTTACAGTTTTAAGTCTTTAGTTATAATCTGAACAACCTGTTGTACTAAGGTGTGTTTGAAAGACCGTATCATTATTGGTGTATTTTAGCTGGATCTTGTGGTTCTGGCAAGTGAGTTCTCTTGTACTAAGTATTCACAAGTGATGTTTTAAGACGTTCCTTCAGAACGGTCTTAATAACTGAAATCAGTTTAACTTTGAAAATATTAACAGCCAACTGTCACCAGGGCATTAGTCAAAATAAGATTGTCAAAAGGGACAGGTTGGGATCCAATCGCACCTTGGCTGTTGATTGAAATTAAAAAGTTGGTTGCTTTTAAGTAAGCTTTATCATTGTCATATTGTTTCCTAATCTGTTTAATCTTTAAGCACATATTAACCCAGAACCTTTAGACATACAGCCTTCTAATTAAAAATTATGTCATCTGTTTTGAGTAACTTCAACACTCTTGTCATCAATGGTGCTTATATAATGTTGCAGAAAGGCATGTAACAGCAGAGGCTTTGTCCAGTGCAATAGTAAACACTGCCATTTGATCCAATAGCATGTAGGCTGCAGGTATGGTTGTGTACTGTTAAATATACAGGTTGTGTGAAAAGTAAGTTACATGTTTGGGTCCTTCCTTCCACATTTTCTTTAATTCTGGTAGGTACCATGTTTCATCCAGTATGATGGATGTAGAGGAATTATAGGAAAAGTTTAAGTGGACTGTATATCATGCTCTGGAGATGTATGTACTGATTAAGTGGATGAAGAACAGAAAATATCCTTTGTGGTTTACCACTGAAATTTGGAAAATACTGGGAAAGTAAAGGCTGTTGTACTCTCAGTTCAAAAGAGAATGAACAAATGATTACAGGAAAATGTTAGTAGAGATTCAAGCATCTGTAAAAAGATAAATGTGCAATCCGTACAACTGTCATACCTAAGCAAAAGATATTGTTGAGAACACAAGAAAATTCTGGTCATCTATAAGACTACTAATCAAGTCTTAGGCTTTTATCCAGTCACTCATTGACCAACCTGCATGCAGGTAGAAGACAGCAAAAAGAAAGCTGAAGTTTTAAATTTTGTGTTTAAGAAATCATCCACACAGGACAATCATACAAACATTGATCTGTTGCAAAGACTTCCATATGGTGGACACAGTAATGGTCACCCCTGGCATAACAAAATAACTGAAATAGTTAGAAACAAATAAGTCACAGGTCCAGATGGAACCCTAATTAGCTTTTACAAAGAGTAGTTTATGGCATTGCCCTTTTACTTAGCTTGAATTAATGAATCTCTCATCCACTGAAAAGTTCCAGGTGCCTGGTAAAAGTCACGGTTGACTCTTGTGTATAAGAAGGAAAAACGAAGGACCCAAAAAATTACAGACCAGTATCATTAACATTCAGTTTCCTGCAAAATTGTAGACCACAATCTGAATTCGAATGCAATAAATTTCCTAGATACTGTGAAACTTATGTCCACAAATCATGTGAAGCTCAGCTTGCCTTTCTCTCATATGATATACTGCAAACTATGGAAAAAGGGCAACAGGGTGACTTCATATTCTCAGATTTCCAAAAAGCATTGGATATCGTGCCCCACTGCAGACTGTTACTGAAGGCATGAGCATAAAGGTTAGGTCTCCAGAAATGAAAGTGGCTCAAAGACTTCTCACATAGCAGGACCCTGTGTGCTGTCCTGGAGGGCTGGTGTCAGTTAGTGACAAGGATATTGTAAGGAGTGCCCCAGGGAGATGTGAAAGGACTGCTATTTTATTCTGTATGCTCAAATGATGTGGCTGACAGGGTGAGCAGCAATCTGCAGCCGTTTGTCGATGATGCTGTCACGCACAGGAAGCTGTCATCATTGACTGACTCTAGGAGAATACAAGATATCTTAGACAAAAACTTCTATTTGGTGTGATAAATCTCAGCTAGCTCCAAATGTCTACAAATGTAAATTAATGTGGATGAGTAGGAAAAACAAACCAGAAATGCTTGAATAAGTGTTACTAGTGTAATGCTCGAAACATTCGTGTCGATTAAATGTCTAGGCATAACGGTACAAAGCGATGTGAAATGAAACAAGCATGTGAGGACTGTAGTAGGGAAGGTGAATGATTGACTTTTAGTAAAGTATCGTTCAGATGACATACTAGTGAAAGCCATGGTACTATTTTGGTTTTTTGTCAGATTAAAGGAAGACATAAAACAATTCAGAGGTGGGCCATTATATTTGTTACTGGTAGGTTCAGTCAACATGCAAGTATTGTGGAGATGCTTAGGGAACTCAAATGGGAAACCCTGGAGGTAAGGAAACATCCTTCTCTAGGAACACTATTGAGAAAATTTAGAGAACTAGCATCTGAGGCTTATTGCATTACAATTCTACTGTCACCAACTTACATTTCATGCAAGGATAATGAAGATTAGACGTGATAAATAAGGATTCTCATGAAAGAATGTAGACAGTCATTTTTCCCTCATTCTGTTTGCAAATGGAACAGGAAAGGAAATAAGAAGTGATTGTTCAGGGCATCCTACACCATGCACCATACAGTAGCTTGTGTAGTATTGATGTAGATGTAGATGTATTACATTTAAAAGATTTTATGAGTTTAATATGTCAGTGAGATTCAAATTTACTACATTCTTTGGATTTGCATCTATATTAAAATCACCAAATATTTCAACACTGTAAAATCCAGGATGAAATGTAACAGTACTATGAAAAGGAATGTTGCTACTAACCATATAGCAGAGATGCTGAGTTGCAGATGGCCACAACAAAGAGACTCACAAAAGGCCTCTGTCAAAAATAGATGACAGACGCATATGTGTGCATGTGCACACACGCACCCACACACAAAATGCAACTCATACACATGACTGCATCTCAGGCAACTGAAACCAGAGAGAGAGAGAGAGAGAGTGAGTGTGTTACTTTTCAACAAATATTTACTTATTTATGGCCATTGTTTAGAATGATATTGGATGCATCAATATCATTTACAATTACAGTTACAGGGTGAATTAGAAACTGAGCACACAGGTTATTTTACAGTAGACTTACTTATGTAGATACATATAATAATTAATGAAAAGGAAAAACCAAAACTTTATTTATAATTTAATTTAATAAATATAGGCACTCAACTTTTCTTTCAGCTGCAGTACTTGAGTGTTGACAAAACATGAGAAACTTTTCACATTTACTTGTCATTGATGCCTTATATGTAACACATTTCTGAGGAAAGTGCCATAGTAGAGCAATTTCTTTCCGATTCTTTTGGACTATTCCCAAAGTATTCCTTAACTTTGTACAGCCAAACTATTGTCTAGAACTCCCTTACTTTAAAACAAAAGACTGGTAATGCTTTTGTAAACTGTTTGGTAGCCCGTTGTGTAATAAGCACCCAACTTTAGCAGGACCTTTATCAGCCAGTTGTAGTCAAGTACCATTGATGTGATAAGAGACTATGTGATAACAAACTTTAACTTTTGTGCTACAAATGTGTACTTCTCTCTTTAGCGTTAGTGCACAGTTTGCTTTGACATACATGATAGTTTCACATACATACATAGATGGAACTGTCAAAATTGTAAATTGTCTGAATTTGATTTTACAAGATTCTCTTGGTGACAGCCTTATATACCAGGTACAGGGATTTCTTCTCATTTCAATCACATATGGAGTGCAGGAAGAGTGATTGTTTGGATACCTTCATGTGTGCTGTGATTATTATTAAGAGCCTGCCACTTCCATTTCTTCAGCATCTCTGTGGCACTCTCCCTTGGATTAATGGATTAAACAAACCTGTGACCATTTGTGCTGCCCTTGCCTGTATAAGTTCAATATCCCCTGTTAGTCATCTGGTACGGTTCCTACACATTTGAGCCAGTATTCTAGGATGGGTCACACGAGTGATTTGTAAGCAATCTCCTTTGTAGAGTGAGGGCATTTCCGCAGCATTCTCCAATAAATCAAAGTATGGCACCTGCTTTACCCATGACTCAGCCCACGTTATCATCCCCATTTAATATCCTCACAAAGTGTAACACCCTGGTATTTGTATAAGTTTGCTGATTCCAACAGTGACTCATTGATATTATAGTTACAGGTTACTATGCTTTTTTCATTTTGTGAAGCGCACAATTTTACACTAGTGAACATTTACATCAAGTTGAAGAACACCACTTTCAAATCTTATCAAGATCTAACTGAATATTTATGAAGATTCATTCAGGCAGTACTTCATTATACACTCCTGGAAATTGAAATAAGAACACTGTGAATTCATTGTCCCAGGAAGGGGAAACTTTATTGACACATTCCTGGGGTCAGATACATCACATGATCACACTGACAGAACCACAGGCACATAGACACAGGCAACAGAGCATGCACAATGTCGGCACTAGTACAGTGTATATCCACATTTCGCAGCAATGCAGGCTGCTATTCTCCCATGGAGACGATCGTAGAGATGCTGGATGTAGTCCTGTGGAACGGCTTGCCATGCCATTTCCACCTGGCGCCTCAGTTGGACCAGCGTTCGTGCTGGACGTGCAGACCGCGTGAGACGACGCTTCATCCAGTCCCAAACATGCTCAATTGGGGACAGATCCGGAGATCTTGCTGGCCAGGGTAGTTGACTTACACCTTCTAGAGCACGTTGGGTGGCACGGGATACATGCGGACGTGCATTGTCCTGTTGGAACAGCAAGTTCCCTTGCCAGTCTAGGAATGGTAGAACGATGGGTTCGATGACGATTTGGATGTACCGTGCACTATTCAGTGTCCCCTCGACGATCACCAGTGGTGTACGGCCAGTGTAGGAGATCGCTCCCCACACCATGATGCCGGGTGTTGGCTCTGTGTGCCTCGGTCGTATGCAGTCCTGATTGTGGCGCTCACCTGCACGGCGCCAAACACGCATACGACCATCATTGGCACCAAGGCAGAAGCGACTCTCATCGCTGAAGACGACACGTCTCCATTCGTCCCTCCATTCACGCCTGTCGCGACACCACTGGAGGCGGGCTGCACGATGTTGGGGCGTGAGCGGAAGATGGCCTAACGGTGTGCGGGACCGTAGCCCAGCTTCATGGAGACGGTTGCGAATGGTCCTCGCCGATACCCCAGGAGCAACAGTGTCCCTAATTTGCTGGGAAGTGGCGGTGCGGTCCCCTACGGCACTGCGTAGGATCCTACGGTCTTGGCGTGCATCCGTGCGTCGCTGCGGTCCGGTCCCAGGTCGACGGGCACGTGCACCTTCCGCCGACCACTGGCGACAACATCGATGTACTGTGGAGACCTCATGCCCCACGTGTTGAGCAATTCGGCGGTACGTCCACCCGGCCTCCCACATGCCCACTATACGCCCTCGCTCAAAGTCCGTCAACTGCACATACGGTTCACGTCCATGCTGTCACGGCATGCTACCAGTGTTAAAGACTGCGATGGAGCTCCGTATGCCACGGCAAACTGGCTGACACTGACGGCGGCGGTGCACAAATGCTGCGCAGCTAGCGCCATTCGACGGCCAACACCGCGGTTCCTGGTGTGTCAGCTGTGCCGTGCGTGTGATCATTGCTTGTACAGCCCTCTCGCAGTGTCCGGAGCAAGTATGGTGGGTCTGACACACCGGTGTCAATGTGTTCTTTTTTCCATTTCCAGGAGTGTAGATAACTGCATCAACTGGAAAAAGCCTGAGTTTACTTTTAATATTGTCCGCAAGGTCATTAATACACATAATTTACTTGTGCATACACTGATCAGCACGATCACCTACCTAATGGCCGGTATGGCCGCCTCTGACAGGGATGACAGTGGCAATGCATTGTGGTATGGAAGCAATGAGGTCTTGGTAGGTAGCTGGCACCACATAAGTTACCTAATTCCCATAAATTCCAGGGAGGGATGCTGATCTCTGACGCCACGTTCAGTCACATCCTGACCAATTTCAGATATGGTGAGTTGAGGGACCAGAACATCAACTGGACTTGCCACTGTGTTCCTCGAACCACTCCGTCACTCTCTCTTCGCCTTGTGACACGGTGCATTATCTTGCTGAAAAATGCCACTGCCGTTGGAAAACATAATTGTTAAGAAGGGGTGTACAATACTCCTCGCACGAGCTCCACCGGACCTATGGATGCCCACTTGAATGTCCTCAGAGCATAATAGAGCCACCGCCATCTGTTCCTTTGGAAGATAGAGGCTTTGCGCCCTCCCATCAGCGTGATTAAAGAAGTATCACAATTCACCAGACCGAGCAATGCTCTGTCACTGTACTAATTTCCAGTGCCAATGGTCACATGCCCATTTCAGTTGTAGTTGCCGATGTTGTGGTTTAACAGTGGCACGTGCACGGGTCATTGACTGCAGAGGCCCATCTTTAGAAGGGTTTGGTGCACTGTGTATTCAGACACACTTGGATGATTGCTCCATGTCTGGTATCTATATGTATTATGCTATCTGTCTGATACAGATATAAGGTGTTCTGCATATTACTTTTGTCATAATGTCTGCTCAAATCAGCAAACTGCTCAGCTATAAATCTGAGGTGACGTAGAATGTTTGAACGGAAAATTTGTAATGATGAAGAAAGTAGGTTAGTTGCCGTAAGCCAATGCTTTTCACTAATGTGCACTTCATGAAAACCAGTCCAATATTATGTTATTGTATTATTTGTATTCTGACAGTCATAAACAATTATAATGTAATGTGTAGCACAAGGCAAATCTATGATAAAATAATGTTTCAAAGATTAGGTATTTGTCTGCAGCCCATGAGGATTTGTATTCATGGTATAGTTATTGTTTCTTTAGACATCTACTTTCAACTGAAGTCTTGTTAATTCATTATTTTATGACTGATGAGAAAATATATACATATAGATCAAACCTTTAGGATGGCCGAACTATCCATTTTGTTCCAATTTTTTTTTTAATCATTCATATGTAACTAGGGGTACTTCACCCTTTAAATTAATCTATGTCGGAATTTACCTTTATCTGTGCCCAGTTTTATTTACTGTCTGATGTGATGTTGCTACATCATGTCTAGTGGTGATGATCAACGAGACGACTGTCAACTGGTTATTGAGCAGTATACATTCTGGAAGTATCCTGTGGGTACTTAACTTACCAGTATAAACCTGATTCTGCAGTGGCATCTGGCCATGGTGGCTCTCAGTCTCTACAAAGTAAATAAATAAATAATTGGGATGATGACTTTCTAGCTACGAGAATAAGGTGCCTTTGACAATTATTGCGGGCAAATTCCTCTGTCCATCCTTGTGGTTTCCTGACCTTAAATGTGAACTGCTTTCTTGTGGTGTACAGCATACCCCAGCAGTTATTAACAACAATATCTTGACTTAATTAATTCCATCACTCTGCTAACAACTGTTTATTTATACGTACTGGAGCTTGAAAAAATATACATCTTTTACGTTTGCCTTATATATAATTTTGTAACATTATAAACGCATGAAATATGTCCTTGAATGTGAAATAGCACATCATATATGCTTTGTCTATTGGAAGGAGAACATGACACTTATGGTGTTTAGCAAACATATCGATGCATGACAATGTACTTCTTATAATACGAACATTTTACATTTGTATGATCTGCCCAACGAGTCAGTTAGTTGACTTTGTTTATTAATTGATATGGGATATGTTGTAATTCGATGCATTTGGCTACCTTATTTCTATATTTTCATGTTTATGTTTGAGCAGCAACAGATATCAGAGGAACACAGTAAATCTGTACCTCTCTTTATTATTTTCATGTTTATGTCTTAGATATGTCAGAGGTTCCAATATTTCATGTTTATGTAAGATCAAACCCAGATATTAGAGGGGCTGCTTGAAAGTCAGTTGGTAGTATCTAGCACTTGTTACTTGAATTAACCAATACAGCATTATATATGTCATTTACTCTGTCCTGCAGAATGCTAATTGTTCACCCTTTGTTGATTAGTCAGTAGGGAGTGTTGGGGTTAATATTAGAGGACTGGGAAGGTGAAGCTGTGGCAAGTCCATTCTGCAGGGAATGCCAAACACTCTTCTCTATCCAGCGCCACAGCGAAGTTCTGGAACAGTGGGGGTCCTGGATAGGGGGGTGTCCTGTCATCTTTTCTTCTTCAACTCCAACACTCTGAATCTTCTATTTAATTTCTTACTTCTCATCAGAGTACCAAGCTCTCCTTCCCTCTATCCACATGCATATGCCTCTATTGCTGAGATCCTTCTAGCTTACCGTGTCAACACTTGCCATTGTTGACAAAAGCCTATTTCACAGGAGGATCTGGGAAACAAGCTAGTATTTCTGCACTCTTGAAGATACTTGGTCAGGCATGTCATCTTATAAAGCAGTCTGCGTACTGCACACTGCACACTTCAAGATTCTCTATGAAGCAGTCTGCATACTGCAAATATCAAGACTATTTACATTTATGTAAAGTACAGAGGTTACTGCATTTACGCTTTGGAATTTTTCCTAGCTTTCAAACTCTAAGTTACATATTAGCTCATATAGTTAAGAAAGAACTTGTTCTTTCCTTCTGCTATTGAGTAATAATTTTGTATTATGCTTCATATTAATTTACATACTTAATCAAATAGTGGATTTATTTCATACCACAAGTAAAATTCTTGTTCTTCCATGTGTCAGAAAAGGTTTTGTTCAACTTTCAATTTCCCAAATACTTTTGGGTGTGTTGAAACACAACAGATTCACTTAAAACATGCATTCTCCAGATGAATTCAGAATTACACATGCATACAAAAAATATGTAACTCATCTAGAAAAAATTACAACTGCAAAAATAACTGCTTGATTTCATTTACTTCAAAGTGTAGAAGCTCTATACATGAAGGGCGACTCAAGTACTTAACGAGATATGTAAATGCATTATTGCAATTATGTATTCGAGAAATTATACTCAAATAGTATCACAAATATGACCCAACATAGAATTGTACTTGTCGTTCTGGAGTAAACATACGTTTATATATGTATTTTCAGTTTTTATATGTTAATTTTAATTGTTAGTTAATCGAAAAATGATCCTAAACAACGCCACAGATTGTTTGGAATTTATACATAGGGGTAGACATATTGGCATAGGGGGTCAGTACTTTGTGTGTATTTGGACAGAAAGTATGTTGCTTGTTGAGCATGTTTCATATCATTATTGTAAGTATGTTACAACTTATTTTAGATTTGTCAAGATGGTTTTATTTACTTTGAGATGATAATAAATATTCAGCTGTAACCTTATACTAGATTAAAAATTCATTTAACTTTATGGTTAAATCCTACAGTCGCTGTGACAGATCACCAGCAATGGTGAGTACTTTAACTTAAATCAAAATTAATTCATAGTAATGTTTTAGAGATGTGATAGGAATGGAACCTGTGTCAGTGAAGAATGTGCAGGACAATTGTCTGACTCGTACCACTTCCTCTTGCGATTCTGTAGGAACTAATGTGCAGATCAACTGCAAACAGTAGCAAGAATATTAATTGCCCCATCTTCTTTCCTAATTTGTTTATTTCCATTACAATGTTTAGGTGTTACACTACCACTTTTAGTAATTCATTGAAGATTATTTATAATTGCCAAGATGGTCAATATCTATTGGGATATCTTGCCTCGTACACTGTACAAGAATTAACTACAGTCTTATGAAACTCTTTGTACATCATGAGTGTGTCTGCTTTTTAGGCATTAGTAAATCCCGTCAACCACTCATGACCTACTGCTTGGACTGTCACATATTAACTGATTAGCAAGTCTTTATGCACTCAAGAAATGTACAAGCACACTGTAAGCAAACATAAGAACATTGTACATAGCAACTATGCAGGTTTAATGCGACAGACGAGTGTCAGTGTGGAAACTGTGTACAATATTATAATGCGTAACTGAGTCGTACTAGATTCCTGCAACAAACCCCACCGACATTCTGAGGCATACCACTTTTAGTTTCTTAATGTCAATAGGCATTGTTCCACTTAAAAAATTGTATGTTTGCGCAAACACTACACTTTCTAAGTATTATTATAATCTGTTTCTTGGTTAACAATATGAGCTCCTGACCACCAATTCATTTTGTGAAAACCACACCTGTTCCCATTTCCACAAGATTTGCCGTGAGCGTTTTACATGATTCTCCCTGTCTTTACTTGCAGAATGTCTTCTACTTCTTTACAGTAATTTCGTTTTTATATCCAGTTTAGCATCCTGATAATCGGCTCATTATTTCCACCTACATCCATTACGCAGCTGGCACATCATCAGGTTCCAACTTGTCTTTCAGAGGAAGATTCAATAGTTTGCTTGTTAAATCCTGTTCATAAACCATGCAAAAGCATTAGCAAGTGAAAGTGAATCATTATGTTTATAAGCTTTTTAATCATTTTTGTTTGATGTAATTGTTCTTAGGAAATATATGATGCTCAACTCCTAATTTTTATGATGTCTGCAGTGGTTTGTACAAATTGTGATCAGTAAAACATTGGGTGCCTGAGTTTAAACAAGGCCGTATGAGCTGCCAAGACAAGAATCGCAGTGGTTGACCAAATGAGGTGATGACTCCAGAAATGGTGAAAAAAAAAAAAAATCATAAAAGCAGTACTGGATGATCATCTACTGGAAGTGCATGAGCTATCAGGCATTTCAGAATGTGTGGTACATCACATATTGTCTGAAAACTTGAACATGAGAAAACTGTGTGCAAGGTTTATGCTGCGTTTGCCCACACTCAAGGAGAAACAATGTCATAAAGATGTTTCAGTTGAGTGTTTAGAGAAGTTTCAGAATAAAAAGCTGATTTTTTGCATCTTTTCATAACCATGGATGAAATAAGAGTCCACCACTTAGCTCCTGAGACAAAAAAGGAATCAAAGCAATGGTCACAAATTGGAGAACAGACTCCAAAGAAGGCAAAGACTGTTTCATCTGCAGGCAAGGTCATGGTGTCCGTTTTTTTGGGATAGTTTTCATTGACTACATTGAAAAAGGAGAAACTATCAGTGGCGAGCATTATGCAAACTTACTGCAACATTTGGGCAAAGAAATCAAGCAAAAACGGCCACATCTGGCCAAGAAGAAAGTGTTGCTTCTTTAGGACAAAGCACCAGCTCACAAGTCCCTCATTGCAATGGCCAAAATTAATGAATTAAAGTTTCACTTGCTACCTCATGCGCTCTATTCACCAGATTTAGCTGCATTGGATTATTTTCTGTTCTCAAACTTGAAAAAAAAAAGAGACTTGGTGGTCGAAAATTTTCTACAAATGAAGACATGATGTCGGCAGTTAATGGCTATTTTGAGGAGTTTGGCAGTTCTCATTATAAAAAGGGTATCAAACGTCTTTTAAAAAGATGCCTACAAGATGAGCAACTACAAACCCCACACATTGTTCTAACCACTTTCTTTTGAGCAATGAATACTTTTTGTCTAAATGTTGAGTTACCCCAAAATATTATGCTGCGTGACATTAGAGAGTGAAAGTACGCAAAGTACGTTAACTTACTAACTTCTATATCCTCAAAATGGGCAATTATTCTGAGTGCAAAAGTTGCTGAATCTAGTCACTTTAGAAGATCCAAAATACGAATTTTCCAATCAAGATTCTCATCTACATGTACACTCATTCTTAGTGTGCTCTACCCTGTCTACTGACTTCTGTTGATGTGTTATATTTATTGAAGGAACTGTACTTTTTGCAGCAGAAAATTGGATGTACTGTGTTTCTTCAAAGTTTAGAGCAAGCCCATTTGCAGAAAACCAATTAATGACTTTTCCAAAGACCTTATTTGTATCATTTTCAATTGGACTTTCTTTTACTGGAATAATAATGATGCTTGTATCATCAGCAAACAGTGTCAGTTCAGCTTCCTGTTTCAGACAAGAAGAGAGGTTGTTCGCATATATCAATTACAGAAGAGGACCGATGATTGAATCCTGTTGAACACCTAATGTAATTTAACACTAGTTAGATGAAGTGGTAAACTTACTTCAATCACTCGACCCATATGAGGAAACTTTTCGGTTCCTGTTCTGTAGGTGACTTAAACCACTCATATGCTATTCCATTTATACCATAGAATTGTAATTCCTATAATATAATGCTTTGGACAAGTCCCAGAAAATTCCTATTGGTGATGTTTTACTATTTAAAGACTCTATAATGTGCACAGTGAAATTGTATATTGCTGTCTCCGTGGAACAGCGTTTTTGAAATCTGAGCTGTGATTTACTAAGTATCCCATTGCTGTTGAGAGGGCTAACCATTATTGAGTACCTTATTTTCTCAAGGATTTTTGAAAATGCTGTAAGCAAGGATACTGGCCGATGATTATTGACATTTGAGGTGTCCCACTTTTTGTAGAGAGGCCTGACAATGGCATATTTTAACCTATTTGTGTTGCATACACATGTGTGATTTCTTTTATTTCTTGGAGAAGGCTTTGACCAAAAACTCAGTGTTAAGCAATCTATTTCATGTGCCTGTCTGCAACTCTTTACAGTGAGTAGCAATCTACCCTTTTCATAACTGTTAATAAATGAAAGTTGTTAATACTCATTTCTGTCTTCTAGAGGACAGAAATTTTCATTTCTGCTAAAACTTCCTGTTTAGCACAAGCTTTTGCCTAGCCAGTACATAATACAGGTGCTTACTTTTTTCTCCTTTCCAGCTACGTTGTACGTAAATTGGCTGTCAAAGTTGACTAGTAAATTTTTAAAACCAATCATTCTTGTACAAGGTATGAAACAATGCTAATTCTAGTTGTTCCATACAATTATATTCATAACACTGACTGCATCACAGCATTTAATTGTACTAATGAATGCCTGGTTACATTATAATGCTTTTACATGCATGGTCATTCTTACAGCTGTTGTATTGCTTTATGTGCAATACTTTTTGTTTTAACTCTTCAAATAGTTCAGCACTGTTCATGGAACAGAGATGCACTCAGTCACCATCAGCCATAATCAACAGCTGCAGTAGATCTGATTCACAATTGTTGTTAATCAGCATTTTCAATACAGCAATAATTTTGTCAATATATTTATGCAACAGAGGAATGGTGAATTTTCTTTAATCATTAGACAACCTACTCACCAGTGTTATAAACTGAAATGAGTTGCTGTAGTTTAATATCAAATGTATTTCCTTTTTCTCTTGTTTTTTCTTAATTACATTACATTACTTCATTCTTTCCTGAATGATGAAGAACTCTTAACATTAAACTGTCAGTTCATTTTTCTTCTGGTGGGCCAATATACCTTTCAAGTATCAAATGGTATATCAAAATGAATAGGCAACTTGATTCTAAAGTAGCATAATAATTTGATGTAGGTGGTAGGAATTTTATTGTTTATGCATTTACTTTCATATGATACAATGATATGAGAAGCTGTGATTGACAGGTTCACTTACAGCCTTATGTTTGTTGTAATGTTACACAAGTTTTGTCATTTTATTCGATTGGAGCTACCAGGGGGATGAAACTTAAGTAGGGACTTTGGGTAACATCACCTTGGTTTGCTGCCAATCTATGTGAAGCACACATCATTTTCTTGTTGAGTAATTTAAAGTATTCAACAGAAGTTGGTTTCATTGCACTGTGTTCCTGATTATTACTACTTCTTTGTATTGCACTCATTGATTCTGTGACATCGATAGGTCATATTAATCATAGACGACAGTAATCTTTGGAACTCAGCTCGCTCATCTGAGCCACCATATTAATCCAGTCTGTTCTTATATCTTGTACTGTGTGCATGTGTATGATAGTTATCGAAATATACATATGTGCAGATATTAGTGGGAACAGTTTATTCTGTATACTGCTATTCGTACTGTCATGTACAATTACCCCATGCCTAACATAAATTATTTCACTCATATGTTACTGGTAGCTATAATCTTCAGTATTATCGACTGTAAACATGCCTACCATCAGATTCCCATAGCATCGGATGACATCCCTAAAACAGCTATTATCATGCCACTCAGTTTGTTCCAATACCACTTCATGCCATTTGGCCTAAGAAATGCACTGGCGTTTCATTGACTCCATCCTATGACAGTTAGAGTTTTGCTCCACATACCTGGACGATATACTACTTTCCAGCAAGTCAGCCGAGGAACATGAAAATCGTTTATCCAACAGCATTGAGGTCAACAAAGAAAAATTACAGTTGTGTCAGCCTTCCATCACTTTCTTGGGTCACACCATCTCCACTGACATAATACAGCCTCCCAAATCTCGTGTGCAAGCTGTCACTTCACTGCCGCCCCCGGCTACTTACAAAGAACTCCGATGTTTCCTGGGCAAATAAGTTACTGCCGTCGTCACCTGCCTTCTGCTGCTGCCGTGCAGGCCCCACTGACAGACTCGCTGTTGGGTAAACAGACTTCAGGACTCAAACCCGTTCACTGGACTCCACCTACGCTGGAGGCTTTCAATGCATTAAAGACTGCTTTAGCTCATGCCGTGACACTCGCCCACCCTGACCTCTTGGCTGAGCTGTTCATCACTACGGACGCCAGTGACATTGTAGTGGGAGCGGTACTACAGCAATGCAAGATAGACATGTTTTCCCCTCTTCATTTCTTCTGTAAACAGCTCAGAAGAAATTCTCCACTTTTGATAGAGAACTCCTTGTGGTCTACAAGGCTGTCAAACACTTCCGCCCCGATGTGGAGGGTCACTCGTTCTTCATCCTCACAGATCACAAACCACAAACCACTCACAGATGCTTTCTGCAACCCCCCCCCCCCCCATCCTTCCTCCCCGGTCTGCATTTCTGTCACTTTAATCTAGTCTCCCAATTCCTAACCTATGTTCGCTATATCAAATATCACCGCTGATCAATACTATTTCACGCATCATTGACTTATCCAACCTGGCCACTCTACAAGCCTGTGACGAGGGATCTCAAGATCTCCTCAAGGACCCTTAAACATCCCTTGTGTTTACTAAAGCTAAATTCCCCAGCATTGTGGACAAAGTGTGGTGCGACTCTTCTACCAGTACCTTACACCCGTTACTCAACCCCCCTCCCCCCCCCCCCTCCCTCTGCGCTGGCAGGCCTTTGAACTCTACATAACCTTACTCACCGTGGTGTCTGCTCCAGTCCACGGCTCATCTCTGAGTGTTTCATTTGGAAAAATATAAAATGGGACTGTCAGACCTAGGCACACAGCTGCATCCCCTGCCAATGCAACAAATCGATCCTCTTCCACCGTCACGGAGGGACACAGATACATTCTATCCACAATTGACCACACATCCCGCTGAGTAGAGGCAGTCCCCTTACGTAACATCACTGCCGAGACTGTGGCCGAGGGTTTTATCTCCTCACAGATTGCTAGGTTCGGTCATCCAACCACCATCACCACTCATCGAGGTCGGCAGTTTGAGTCTTCCCTGTTCACCATTTTATGTAACATCTGTGGCATAAAGAAAATGCACACCACAGCCTACCACCCACAAAGCAACGGGCTAGTGGAATAGTGGCAGCGTACTCTAAAAGCAGAACTCAGGTGCCACAACTGCCTCTGCTCTGAAGCACTTCGATGAGTACTGCTCAGCCTCCGTTCAACTTTCAAGCCCGACTTACAGGGAACTATCTCTGAATTCATTTTTGTGGAGAACCTCGTCCTACCAGGGCAATTTATTCTGCCTCAAGTACCTGAAGACTTCTGCCCCCCCCCCCTCCCCCACAATGTCATAAGTTGCATGCACACCCACTTCAAACATGCACGTCTGCACCCACCTATCAGCCACTCCTGCCAGACACTTACTTGCCAACCACTCTCAACACTTGCTCCCATGTAATACTGAGAGACAATTCGGTCTGACAACCTCTGCAACCACCTTATCTAGGCCCCTTTAAAGTCCTCCAGCAGGGCGATACAACTTTCGACATCAATGTCAAAGACAGTCCTCAAACTGTTTTGTTACACCAACTCGAACCAGCATTCGTGGACCACGATGTCCCTCTGCTGGCTCAGTCTGATCCTCCTAATGACTCTCCTGCCAGTGTCCCTCCTGCTGTGGAGTCCGACAATGAATCTCCTTGGGCCACCACACTGTTTTATTCACCTGACACCTCCCTGTCACCTTTTTCGTGTTTCTCACACACGTCACCCTCCACCTCGTGTGCAGGTTTTGCTGCTACCTCATCGACTATGGAGACACCATCTCCCATAGTCACCCTGATCTGCAATGTACCCCCACACCGCGTGGACGACATTTCAGTCATCACTCTCAATGTTTGAGTTCTCATTCTACTCACAGACACCACAGCCCTGCCACCCAATGACCAGTTAAACATCATCCACTGTTCAACCCACCTGCTCTCAGGCTGGCCGCCACATCATCCACCCTCACTGGCTCAACAACTTCAAGGTGGACCTGCCTCTTGTTGCTTTGCCTCCGAATTCCACCCCGGTAGGGGTGGTGGTCCTTGTTGTGCCGCTCCCAGCTCGTATGAATACCAGCAACATCGATGCCCACACGGTCTTCCCTCAAGACTCATATGCAGCAATCCTTACTGCCAGGGGGCGGGGGGGGCTGTGTAGCATTGATAGGTCATATCGACGATAGGCAACATTAATCTTTGGGACTCAGGTCACTCATCTGAGCCGCCATTTTAATTCAGTCCATTCTTATAGCTTGTGCTGTGTGCATGTGTATGATAATTGTCGAAATATATGTATGTGCAAATATTACTGGGGGAAGTTTATTCCATACACCGCTACTCGTAACCTGTTCCCATAAATCGTATTGTAAATATGTTACTCCTACTCTGTCTGATTTTTGCTAATACCAGTAATATTGCAGGGGATAAATGATTCCACATTAGGTGGCAGTGGCCACGAGTGTCTGAATATATAAGTGCTATCTCTGAACATGGCCTTTCAGCCAAAAGCTTAAATGTTTAGTACTCTCTTCATTATACCTGTCTGCAGCTCAGTGATTGCTCCATGTGGTGAATAGCAGTCCATTTTTTTCATAATACTGTTCATATTGTGTTTTTGTTTCATATAAAATAGAAGCTACTTTAATCACATGATTTTCTGCAGGCTCATATATATTTGTTTCTGCTTACAAAGCCATGTATGAACTGCTAAATTGTAAGTATATTGCTCATATTCTACCTTATTTTTGTTTGAGTTCTTTTCCATACTTTCTTGCATTTAATGGAGAACTCGTTGGACTGGGAGGATGATTCTAGTGCATAAATTTTTGCTAAAATGTGTTGTTTTTAGTGCTTGTGAATAATGGGTGAAAAAATATTTGAAGCTACTCTTGAATTTTTTAGTATTTGCGAGGAAGAGTTCTGCAGTCACTGAGATTACAAAACATAGTCTGTGGCAAAAAGCAATAGTATTCAAAGCAGAATTGCATAATCATTGAATGACAAGATGTAAAAAAGTTAAATACCAATTTTGTCAAAAGCTTGCTAGCATGAAGTTCTCCATTAAATGTGAGAAAGTACAGAAGAATGGTGTGAACATAAAGTAGAAAATGTGCAACATATTAAAATGCATTAACATCAAGTAGTTCACATGCAGATTTGTATGCAGGAACAAACATACGTGAGCCCACAGAAAAGCATGCGGTGAAACCAGCTTCTATTTTATATGAAACAAAAAGAAATATGGAATCATTTACCCCACAAAATGTTATGGAACAGTGCAGTACATACAAAATGTTGTAATCAGGAACACAATGTGATGAAACCATCTCTCTTTGACATGTGCTAACGTGCAGTTATTCCCACATGATCAAAATTGCAATATTGGGATTAACAAATCAACACTTTTACAGTCAAAAGGTGAACATATTGTCATTTATAAACTCTTTCATGACTGTAGGTCTCGAAGATTAACTTCTCATAATTGTTTTTTGATTGAGATTTCATGAATATATTACCTTGTACAGTCACCAAAAGATTTCCATGCATGCACTTAATCACTCAACTACAAAGCCCTCCAATAAAGTATAAATGAAAAATATTATCATCTAATCCTCATATTCTGTTTGCAAAAAGATTCAGTTTGTGCCCTTCTACAACATGTTTCTCATTTATAATGTGACACTTTAGTCACATCCAATGACAAGGCCATTTTCCTTATTTATAGTGTTTCTGTTAACTTTGTCAGTAGAGACCGGTGAACAGTCTGTCATAAAACTGAAATTGTGTGGTTTCAATAAAGAATAGAAACATAAAACTGTGTTTTATCATGATTTTCAGAGAATTACTTACAAATCATCACTTCATCAAAATACTGTAGTTATGTACCGTATTATTCTTTACTATGCATTATGACTTATTTATTATTGTAGCTGGGAATGTCTGATTCTGAACTCGAGTAAAATGCTGGGTGGTTACAACTGAAGTGCGGCTGCTCAGGGAGATCCAGTGTGGGCTGTAATTACCATATGGTGGTGAAACTTGGTAGATACACTAATGGGATAATGCAGAACCAATTTACATAGGGAAAAAATGAATTTCAATTTTTGCCACCAGGTGCAAATCTAATGCCATACAGCATTTTATAGACATCTCTGGTGCTCATATTGAACAAATTGTGTAAGAAGTGCTTAGTAATAAACTGACAATTATTCCCATCTGTCTTGTTTGAACTTTTCTACTCGTGTCCTGTTCCTAATCCACTTCATGTGCAAACATGTCTATACATCTTCTAATAATTTCCGGGTATGCAGCCGGATCCCGTCGACATTCTGCCACGATATTTCGGCCCAGAGACGTCCGGCCATCATCAGGTGAGTACACAACTACTGAAGAGCCCAGGTGCAGTCGCGGTATTTATGCCGAATCTCGCGCATGTGAAATGTACTGGCATCCTACAGCGCATGCATCAGGTGTTGACATGCGCAGCATAGCCGAGTTGTACGTGCTGCCCTCGGTGGTGCAAATAAAGGTTCATCTAGTCATTGAGTATCGAATGACACTGTCGATTCCGCTGTGATTGTATAATTTTAATAACAGGATTCCAATTTTTATCCAGCTGAAAGCCGTTGTCTCGATTTATAAGATTATTGGCAAGACGTATTTCCACTGATTCCTTGATTACGGAATCCCAAAAACCGGAAACCGGGGATAAAATTTTTGTTACATTGTATTCCATTGACTGTCCAAAAGAAATACAGTGCTCTGCTACTGCCGATTTTGACGGTTGCCGCAGACGGGTGTATCTTTCATGTTCTATACATCGTTCATGGACAGTTCTTGTCGTCTGGCCAATATATGCAGCGCCACATTCACAGGGAATTTTGTAGACGCCTGCCTTCTTCAGTTGTAAATCGTCTTTAACGGATCCAACCAGGGCCCGGTTCTTTGCTGGTGGACGGAAGATAACCTTGATTTTATTTTTCGTCAGTAATCGGCCTATTTTCGACGACACATTCCCGGCGTATGGAAGGAACGCAGTTGATTTAAAGTCATCATCTGCGTCCTCAGTGCGTTGCTTCTTGTTATGATAGTTGCGCATGGCCTTCCTTATTTGGCGAGAAGTGTAGCCATTCTCTTTGAAAACCTTCTCCAAGTGTTATAATTCTGCGTGGAGGTTTTCATCATCCGATATTATATGCGCTCGATGTATTAAGGTACTGAGGACACCGGCTGTTTGTGCTGGGTGATGGCAGCTTGACGCCTGGAGATACAGATCTGTGTGAGTCGCTTTCCTGTACACAGAATGTCCTAATGACCCATCATTTTTACAGCGTACTAGCACGTCTAGAAATGGTAAAGTGCCCTCTTTTTCAATCTCCATCGTAAATTTGATGTTCTCATGTAATGAGTTTAAGTGATGAAGGAATTTCTCCAGTTCCTGTCTGCCATGAGGCCATACAGCAAAAGTATCATCTACGTACCGCCAGAAGACCGTAGGCTTTAAAACAGCAGACTCAAGTGCTTTCTCCTCAAAGTCCTCCATAAAGAGATTAGCTACCACAGGCGACAAAGGGCTCCCCATGGCGACGCCGTCTGTTTGTTCAAAGAATTCGTCATTGAATAAAAAGTACGTTGAGGAGAGTATATGTTCAAACAAGGCCGTCATTTCTGCACTGAATAAGTTACCAATAAGATGTAATGATTCCATTAAAGGCACTTTGGTAAAAAGTGAGACCACATCAAAGCTGACTAATAAATCCGAGCTGCTAAGCTTAACTTCCTTCAAGCGACTGACAAAATCCTCGGAATTACGTATATGGTGGCAACACTTACCCACATACGGCTTTAGTAATGAGGCCAGATATTTTGCTGTAGAAGTCACATGTCTATACATCTTTCTTGCATTCACATTGCCAGATTTGCACTCGACGGCCAAAATTGGAACTTATTTTTTTCCAGAGTAAATTACTTCTGTATTTACGCATTATAATATCTACCAAGTTTTGCTGCCCCATGATAAGTACAGTGCACACTGGACCTCTGTGAGCAGCTGCATTTTAATTATAATCACCCAGTACTAGGGTGTTAAATTGTTCTTTAAAATCATTTATTTGCAACATACTACACATGAATCTGTTGGATTGGGCCTAATTCCTAGTATGTGTCAACCTTACACTAACTAAATTATCATGAGACAACATGCATTGTAATCGGCTTGTGTTAGCTGCAAATTGCATATAGTATTTTGATGTGTGGATTTATGATATGTTGTTAAACATGTAGACTGTAAATATGCTTCATTGGGTATTAAAAGTTGTATGATACACTGTTACATGAAACAATGAATATGGATAATAACATGCTTCACATGCAGACTGTTGTATTACTATAAAGTGTTGACGAAGAACAATGAAGCAGTTGTAAGTAATGCCAGTGTGAATGTTTACCACAGTATTGGAGATCTGCATGTTTATAATGAAATTAAACAGAAAAGAGGCCAAGATAAGGAGATTCATTTAACTCTTAATGCTGCAGCAGTTGGTTGGAATTACAGATTGAAGAGCTCTGGGAGAAAGGAGGATCATAGCAAGGAATATGAAAGTAAAGTACAATTAGCAGAACTTTAAATTCATTTTGTTATGTGTGCATTACAACGTGTGAAGGGTGACTCAAAAGAAATAAAATTTAAATAGTAGAAAGTTTGCATACTTGCTTACTTAGAGCAGATCACTTGTTTTTAATTACCAATTGTCATGGTTTATTGAAGAATTTCTTCGTTAAATCTCCCACATGTAATTAGGCCACACACATTCTCATATTAATGTGCCAAATCAGCATTTTTGTAGCAGAAATGTGAATTAGGAGGTATTTGACATAACTTGTTGTCAAGTTCCAACAATGTCTTATTTTTTAGTCAAGTACTGTTCCTGTCAGAACACAAGTGGAAAAGTTCTCAATGTTCTTTCTGTTAACAAGCTGTCTGTAGCATATATTAGGCATGGAATTACTGAAAAAAAGAAAAGTTTAAGATTATGTAGATTCATAAGGGTTGTACACTCAATGAAAATTATGCAGTCTTCAAAATTAATGGTCATACGAAGAACCTAAGCTTTTGACACTGATGACAAGAACACAGATTTAAAATTCTGAAGCTATGGGGATAAAATACAGGGAGCAAAATGCAGTGTACTGGTTGTGCACAAAGGACATTGCCATTACAAGAGTCAAGAGACATGAAAGGGAAGTGGTAACTGAGAAGGAGGAGAGACAGGGCTGCAGCCTATCCCAAATGTTATTCAGTCTCTACACTGAGCTGGCGGTAAAGGAAACTAAAGACAAATTTGGAGAGGGACTTACAGGTCAGGAAAGAGAAATAAAAAAATGTATTATGACAGTGAAGACTAAGGATGAAGGGCAGCTGAATGGGATCTTGGAAAGAGTTTATAAGATAAGCATCAAATAATGTTGTTCTAAAATATAGTAGGTTAGGAAATGAGACACAAAAAGTAGTAAATGAGCAGTAAAGTAGTTGACAATGGCTGAAGTAGAGAGTATATAAGGGGTGTCCCATAAGGAATGCAGTTTTTCAATTGAGCACCTTTTTCAGTTTGTTAGGTTGCCAGATATGACGATATTGCGATTACTGACTGTCATTGTCAACTGGCATTTGTGTGTATTGTTATCAGCTAAAATAGAGTGATACATGATGAATGAACAATCCAGATTTTGAAAGGGCATTTCAAGTACATTGAATGCCACGCAGAGACCATTTGAAGATGTGTAATTTTTGTATCCAAAATGTGCCTAATGTGTCAACAGTGCAGAGACTGGTAAGGAAATTTTAAGATACGGGATTGACAGGAAACATAAAATCACATGGATGTCCTCATTCTTGTCAGCTGGTAGGGAATGTCTCGGTCATTAATGTCCCACTGCTACAAGTGCAGTGAAGTGAATTCACTGCCATTCTCAATGGTGAGCCCTTCTGAGAAGGAATTTGCATTGAATTTTAACAAAAGATCTGCATTTGCATTCTTTTATGATCCAATGAGCTGAGGTCAAGGGACAAGTGTCTGCTGATTGGGTTTTCATAAAATAATAATAATAATAATAATAATAATAATAATAATAATAATAATAATAATTTTCTGTGACAAGGCACCTTTCTGGCTTAAAGGTTATGTGAATAAACATAATTGCCAGGTTTGGGACACAGAGAATCCTTACAAGGTCAGTGAGAAGTGTCTTTACCCAGAACAAGTCACTGTTTTGTGCAGGTTGTGGGCTGGCTGACTAAATGGGCCATACTTTCTTGAAGGCAAGACTAGAAATGCAGTTGACAGTGACTGATGATTGTTATTGCCAGATGATGACACAGTTTTTATGGGTGCAATTGCAAGGGCAAGAATTGAATGTGAATGTGAAAGACAGCCAACAGGATGAGGGCAACCTGCCACAATGCTTGTTGAAACAACTAGGGTGCTAACAGAAAGATTTCCTGCTTGTCTCATCTTTGCAATGACGATCTGAACTGGCCACTGGTGTCATGTGATATGACACCATATGACTGTTCTGTGGAGGCATGTCAGATCTTGCATTTAGTTGAACCATACCACACCTCAAGGTGTGGTAACAAATCTAGCAGCACACCTCTGACTTGCTTTGATGTTTCACTTTTAACTGACCTGGTGCTGATCCCAAGTAGTTGATCAGTACTTGAGAAAGTGTGCAGTTGTGTCCTATATAGATGAACCACACTTTTTCAAAAATCTGCCAATAAACCAGAGCAGACTGTTTGACTTTCCTACCACAGTCCTCAGATGCTCGTTCCATTTCATATTGCCATCTAACGTTCCATCCCGGTATTTAAATGATGTGATTGTGTGAAATAGAAGATGTCTACATCTGTGTGTTCTGTATTTGAACATTACAGGTTTTGTTTTTCCAGCTCATCTGCATTAACTTACATGTTTCTACATTAGAGCTAGCAGCCATTCATGACACTAGCTAAATGTTGTCTGTAACCTTGTTACCTTCTACATTCACTCTTCCTTCCCATACACCGCAGCACCCAGCTGCAGATTGCTTCCCTCCATATCATTTATGTATACAGAAAATAATGTTGGCCCTATCACACATCCATGGGGCACTCATGATGATACCCTTGTTATCATCTGGCAGCAGGACTACGATCACGTGCAATTCTGGCCAGATTACCACTGATGCACAGTGACTCGGGTGTCGTGAAGGGGTCAAATGGAATATGAAGAGGTGCTCTGTTGTCATTGCTGAGAGTAGGTTCTGTCTGTCTGGGAACATACTTTTTCTCCAGAGCTTGCAAGGACCATTGCCAAGTTGCAACAAACAGCCCAAGATGCTTTGGGGCAATATATCACAGGATGCCATTTGGCACATTTATGATCATCTATGTGTGTGACAATATACACCTGCATTGTAGTGATGTGACAGGACACCCTTCACTGCGACACGTGTTTCATTTGACCTGAATTACAATGATGCCACATCATGTGACAAAAAATTACCATTTCTTTGAGGGTGTTGTAGTTTCCTTTTTCAGCAGAGTACATGGTACGGATTTCATTGTAACCTGTCTAGTTTAGTAAATAAATCACTTTCCTTGACAAGGATCTCAATATTTGCTTATTTTTTGTTTATTGTTGTTACTAAGTATATACTACAGGTCAAAAGTATTCGATCACATATGAAAAAAGCTGTACACTTTATTTTAATTGACAATGACACTCTTCAAACTAAATAGACTAACAAGACAAATACACTCCTGGAAATTGAAATAAGAACACCGTGAATTCATTTTCCCAGGAAGGGGAAACTTTATTGACACATTCCTGGGGTCAGATACATCACATGATCACACTGACAGAACCACACGCACATAGACATAGGCAACAGAGCATGCACAATGTCGGCACTAGTACAGTGTATATGCACCTTTCGCAGCAACGCAGGCTGCTATTCTCCCATGGAGACGATCGTAGAGATGCTGGACGTAGTCCTGTGGAACGGCTTGCCATGCCATTTCCACCTGGCGCCTCAGTTGGACCAGCGTTCGTGCTGGACGTGCAGACCGCGTGAGACGACGCTTCATCCAGTCCCAAACATGCTCAATGGGGGACAGATCCGGAGATCTTGCTGGCCAGGGTAGTTGATGTACACCTTCTAGAGCACGTTGGGTGGCACAGGATACATGCGGACGTGCATTGTCCTGTTGGAACAGCAAGTTCCCTTGCCGGTCTAGGAATGGTAGAACGATGGGTTCGATGACGGTTTGGATGAACCGTGCACTATTCAGTGTCCCCTCGACGATCACCAGTGGTGTACGGCCAGTGTAGGAGATCGCTCCCCACACCATGATGCCGGGTGTTGGCTCTGTGTGCCTCGGTCGTATGCAGTCCTGATTGTGGCACTCACCTGCACGGCGCCAAACACGCATACGACCATCATTGGCACCAAGGCAGAAGCGACTCTCATCGCTGAAGATGACACATCTCCATTCGTCCCTCCATTCACGTCTGTCGCGACACCACTGGAGGCGGGCTGCACGGTGTTGGGGCGTGAGCGGAAGACGGCCTAACGGTGTGCGGGACCGTAGCCGAGCTTCATGGAGACGGTTGCGAATGGTCCTCGCCGATACCCCAGGAGCAACAGTGTCCCTAATTTGCTGGGAAGTGGTGGTGCGGTCCCCTACGGCACTGCGTAGGATCCTACGGTCTTGGCGTGCATCCGTGCATCGCTGCGGTCCGGTCCCAGGTCGACGGGCACGGGCACCTTCTGCCGACCACTGGCGACAACATCGATGTACTGTGGAAGCCTCACGCCCCACGTGTTGAGCAATTCGGCGGTACGTCCACCTGTCCTCCCGCATGCCCACTATACGCCCTCGCTCAAAGTCCGTCAACTGCACATACGGTTCACGTCCACGCTGTCGCGGCATGCTACCAGTGTTAAAGACTGCGATGGAGCTCCGTATGCCATGGCAAACTGGCGGACACTGACGGCGGCGGTGCACAAATGCTGCGCAGCTAGCGCCATTCGACGGCCAACACCGCGGTTCCTGGTGTGTCTGCTGTGCCGTGCGTGTGATCATTGCTTGTACAGCCCTCTCGCAGTGTCCGGAGCAAGTATGGTGGGTCTGACACACCGGTGTCAATGTGTTCTTTTTTCCATTTCCAGGAGTGTATTTTCTCTCTCTGTCATTAAGTACCCTTCGTGCTAAGAACAGCTGCACAGACTGTTGGCATTACGGAGATAATATTTTTGCAGAGATTACAGTCCAATACATCTGTAACCCATAGATTTTCAACATTAGATGACCTCAGTTCTCTGATCTCTCTGCCGTGTTCATCCCAGTGCGTGAGGTGGTACAGTGGTTAGCACACTGGACTCGCATTCAGGAGGACAACGGTTCAAACCCGTGTCCAGCCATCTTGATTTAGATTTTCTGTGATTTCCCTAAATCGCTTCAGGCAAATGCCATGATGGCTCCTGTGAAAGGGCACAGTTGACTTCCCTCCCCATCCTTCCCTAATCCGAGCTTGTGCTCCGTCTCTAATAACTTCATTGTCAATGGGACATTAAACACTAATCTCCTTCCTTCCTCCCTCAAGTTAATCCCATAAGTATTTGATGGGATTTAAGTGAGGTGGCTGACTTCACCAGACCGTATTCTTCAGTTTCCCAAATTTCTCTCCTCTATTGACTTACTGTCGGCACAATTTAGAAGTCTGTCTGGGAGCATTGTCTTGCTGCAGAAAAACCCACAACTAATATGTCTCTTGGCAGATTTAACTGAATTGTTGATCAGTATATTGTCATATCCTTCCTTCTTCAATGTTCCATTAATTCTCACTACAAAACTGATTCTATCACCCACAAAACATCCCCACACAGTGACCGAACCTCCACCACTCTTTGTCATTGGCATTACATACTGACTTCATATGTTCTCCATGAAGTCAATGTGCAAACATTCAGTGAAGGCTTCCAAATTTAAAACTTGATTCATCCACGAACACCACCTTGGACCATTGCTGCACTCTCCAGGTTTTACATTGCTGTGCCCATTGCAATCAGTTCAAATTCTTTCTCTCCATCCATTTAAGTCATGGTCACATAAATGGCATTGCTCTGCTGAGACAAAGGTTGGAGCTTCTCACATATTGTTTACTTTGTTGTTAATTTCAGGTGCAGGAAGAGTTCTCACATTTAGTCTGTACACATATGAACTAATCTTTGCTTTACGGTGTTACTCAGGGTCTTCCAGATTGTCAAACGCTTGTGCTGGCACCAGTCTGCTTGAAATAGAACAATGTATACACCACTGTAGGCTGGGTTAAGCCAAATTTCATTACTATTGCCTTGCTAGAATAGCTATTGTGATGCAGAGCTACAATTACAGCACTTTTTTCAATTCCGACCTCCTCCTTCCATATTATTAGGAGGTAATACGGCATGAACTTGATCAAGTATAGAAACTCACTACTAAATGCACACAGTGTACAACGGCAGCAGGAGAAATGAGACCTATTTAAATGGAATCCTCTTAGGTAAATGCCATCAGTGTTGTGGATACTCACCAGCACCTCTCTGGGTTAACAATGATTTGGATACATAGCAGATGAGCTTATTGTTAGCATGTTTTACTATCAGGACAGGTTTATGATAGAATACTCAAAATTAAATCCCTGTTTTTAACACAAATCAATAGCTGTGACTGAAAATACGTGTCCTACCAACCGGTCCCTTCTTCTTGTCAAGTTGTGCCATAAACTCCTCTTCTCCTCAATTCTATTCAATACCTCCTCATTAAATATGTGATCTACTCATCTATTTCTACAGCATTCTTCTGTAGCACCACATTTCAAAAGCTTCTATTCTCTTCTTGTCCAAACTATTTATCGTGCATGTTTCACTTCCACACAAGGCTACACTCCATACAAATACTTTCAGAGACGACTTCCTGACACTTAATTCTATACTCGATGTTAACAAATTTCTCTACTTCAGAAACGCTTTCCTTGCCATTGCCAGTCTACATTTTATATCTTCTCTACTTCAACCATCATCAGTTATTTTACTCCCTAAATAGCAAAACTCCCTTACTACTTTAAGTGTCTCATTTCCTAATCTAATTCCCTCAGCATCACCCGACTTAATTCGACTACATTCTATTATCCTCGTTTTGCTTTTGTTGATGTTCATCTTATATCCTCCTTTCAAGACACTATTCCGTTCAACTGCTCTTCCAAGTGCTTTGCTGTCTCTGACAGAATTACAATGTCATCGGCGAACCTCAAAGTTTTTATTTCTTCTCCATGGATTTCAATACCTACTCCGGATTTTTCTTTTGTTTCTTTTACTGCTTGCTCAATATACAGATTGAACAACATTGGGGAGAGGCTACAACCCTGTCTCACTCCCTTCCCAACCACTGTTTCCCTTTCATGTCCCTCGACTCTTATAACTGCCATCTGGTTTCTGTACAAATTGTAAATAGCCTTTTGCTCCCTGTATTTTACACCTGCCACCTTCAGAATTTGAAAGAGAGTATTCCAGTCAACATTGTCAAAAGCTTTCCCCTTGCTTTCAGCCGTTCACATTACCAGCACAGCAAGGCCGTTTTGGTTAATGTTGCAAGGCTGGGTCAGTCAATCATCCAGACTGTTGCTCCTGCAACTACTGAAAAGGCTGCTGCCCCTCTTCAGGAACCACACGTTTGTCTGGCCTCTCAACAGATACCCCTCCGTTGTGGTTGCACCTACTGTACGGCCGTCTGTATCGCTGAGGCACGCAAGCCTCCCCACTAACGGCAAGGTCCATGGTTCATGGGGGGGAGGTGGAACCATATAGTTTCATTTAATTAAAGCAGCTATACCTGGGATTCAGGTAGGATCTCCTGTTTCATTTGATTCTGAGATACTATTCCAATACTGTTGGAAATGTTCCACACCCAGGAGGATCCCCTCTTTTGTGGGTCTATGAAATAAATAATTAATCTAATCTGAGAGGCCCTGCAGTGCTGTTAGAGTTTCGAGGGAATACCGAGAGGAGACTCGGGTTTGAATCCCAGCCCTGCTACCAATTTTCTTTTGTCACTTCATATACATCAAATGGGAATATCAACTGTAATCACTCGTCAGATGTAAGGTAACTGAAACTAACATGAGATGTCAATTCAGTGTAAATTTCATGTGAGAACTGACCCCTCCTCTTGTGGCAGTTTATTGGAGCAACAAGTCATTCCATGTGACTGCAAAGGGCACACCATTCCCATTTTATGGAATGGTTGCAAGGCAGATGCACATAATTGCAGGCCTATATTACGGATAACAATCTGTTGAAGCGTTAAAGAACACAGTTAACATTTGTGACACTCTTTGTACACCAGATTTGTCTTCTCTAGGTATCAACAAGAATTTGATGAAGGGTAATTGTCTGAAACTTTGCCGATAAAGGAAGGAGCAATAAATGAAATACTCGAAAGTGTCATTCATTGGTTCTCAGTAAACGATCTAGCACTTCATTTACAAAGAAAAGGCATCTTATTCGGTTTTGTACAAGGAAAGACAAATCATCACTAATAATGAAGCATGATGGAAAAGAAATATGTGAAAACTGATTGTTAAAAATACCTGGGGGTACATAGTGATGAGAACCTGAATTATAAATCACATATTAAGGAACTTTTCAAACAAGTGAGTGCAGCAACATTTGCTCTAAATGTGATTGCCATAAGTGGCAATGACAGCATTAGAAAACTTAACTTCCTTCTTTCATTGATGTCATATGGAGAATGTGGGCCTGTGCCCACACACACACACACACACACACACACACACACCACACACACACACACACACACACACACACACACACACACACACACACACACACACACACACACACACACACACACACACACAAAAGCCTCACAACACATATACTCTTACGAAGTTTGTTGTAAAGGATCAGGACAATTTGAAAATAATACTAGAATTCATAAATACAATACCAGGAAGAAAAACAGAGGGACTTGATCTTGTTGTAGCACAGTAAGAAGCATAGCATGCAGCCATAAAAATACTTGACCACCTCCCTTTAATTAACAAGGTGCTGGCTGATAATAAAAGTTGACAAGTGCTATTCCATAGATGAATTTCTGAGATCGAACTAACAGGTTAGCCACGAGCACTGATGCGCTGCTTCCTGCACTTTTGTAGGTGTGGTGGCCCCAGACTGAATCAGCCCAGCAGGTTAACAATGAGGGTCGGTGTGCCGGCAAGTCTGGATGTGGTTTTTAGGCAATTTTCCACATCCCACAAGGTAAATACTGGGCTAGTCCCCATGTACCACCTCAGTTACACAACTTGCAGACATTTGAAAAACATTTGCACTAGTTCATGGCTTACACTAGATGCAGACAGCTAGGGTACATTACTTCTGTCCTGGGGGGTACGTGATGGCGACAGGAAGGGCATCTGGCAACCCTCTGACACCAATATTGCCAGCTCCGTAGTATCAGGGTCGACCCCATGTTGAAGTGGAACAAAGGCCCAAGCAAATAATGAGAAGGCTACATCCAAAAATGAACATATCTACTAAATGCCATTTTTCACAGTCAACATGAAACTTATTTTGGGCATACATAAGAATGAAAATAGCATATTGCAGTGTGAATGCCTTTTACTTTTAGGCCAAAAGGCAGTTCATATTTGTAAATCAAATCTACAATAAAAATATTCCTTTAAAAAGCACATTTAAATATGGACATGTTCTCATTACATGAACCATGAGTGATTTTCAAAAGCAAAAATCTTCTGTTTTCTTTCAAAACAACTTACCTCTTCCTGTATAATGCTTGTTATACCATATCATTTCACATATTTTTATAGTGTAGTATGTGATATCATAGAACAAAATTGTAAATTGGCCACTGTAGCACTAATATCAGTTTTCACTCTTTTATTCAAATTTCAATTTTTATTGTTACTTCACAATTATTTTAAATGTTTCAGATCACCATACCAGAATAAAATTATGTAACTGTGGCATTAACTATCTTTAGAAATATTCTTTGACATAAGTGTTACATGGAAACCAGAATAATTTTCTTAACAATCACAAGCAACATGGAAATATCATCAATGATGTTTGAGTTCCAACTTAAGTCCTAGTGATTTCTCCAGTTTTCTTAAAAAATAGTTTACTGTAAACCATCAACATCTTTTTTCCTGTTATCTTAGACTGGTTGGTTGAAAAGTACTTTGGCTTTTGTAATGGTTCATCTGCTCTTTTACATCTAGCTGGGACTTCTAGAATGCAGTTGCCTTAACATCAGTATGAGTGTTTCCCATAGCTTTGTACTTGTATTTCCATACACATTTATTTCACATATGTAATGTAGATCTCGAAGGCCCTTAGATAGGGATTTCATATCAGTCAGCAAGGTTTCTTAGCTCAGTCACTGATTGTTGATCTCATTGTATTCCTCTTTTGTTACAACTGTTGGCCTTTTTCTGAGAAGTTTTCCTATTCTATCAAAAATGCAGTCAGTGGATAAGTAACTGTGTCCTTGTAATAATAATTATTAGTACTATGCATCATATTATGAGGGAGCACAGAAGCACAAACTGTTGCTCTGCATGAGAACAACAGTGTGATTGGAATGGAAATCACTCGACTGGATCTAATGGATTAGTTATCCTTCACACAAAATGTGTATGTGGACACACATGTATTTTCATAGGCTTGTATCTTGGCAAATATTTGATTTCACTTACATTGTATGATTATTTAGGTTCTGCTTATCCTGTTTGGTGTTCCATTCTGTGTCTCATTTATTTTCAATTCCAGACAAGTTTGCCTTTGCATGTAAGCTCCTCATATGTGGCTGGGTCACACATATAAAATTTTGTTGAATATTAAGACTGAAACAAAAAACAACAAAGTTCAGTAAATAGTCAGCATGAACTAACGCTGTGCAATGAGAACCCCAGAAAAGCAGACGATAATAGCTCTCAGGTTACAATTGTCTTCCTCAACTTCCAGAAAACACTTGGTGGGGGGCAGGGTGCATGTTAAATACGTGCAGCACCATCATTATTCTTTATGCCACTTTTGATTTTTGGGTCATGACAAATGCTGAATGTCTTCATGAAATCAGTCTCATTGACTGGGTGCACATTTGTCAAACACGGATTTCATGAGCTGGGGAACAGTCCATTGCTACTCGAAGCTCTGGACATGCTTTTGCCTACCATACAATGACACAGTAATGGAACATTGTACGTCATAGTGGATGGGATTTTGAATTTATCGGCTGAACTGTGAAAATTGTAGGAGAAAAAATAATTTTGAAGATGCACCATTTGTCAATAAGCGTTGAGGGGATTGGTTATTCAAGTGAAACAATCATTACTGAGTAACTGCTATGGAATATGCTGTACTGAGGCAAGCAGGGTTCTGTTTGGGTGGGCCCCAATCTCCCTACCTGGGACCCAATAGGCTTGTGATTATCTCACTGAATAAATTTCCAGAGGGATATTGGTTGACCCTACCACCCCATCACCAAGTGAGATCAGCAAACATCGTTTAACAGTAAAAATGTGATAGTAACACAGTATCAGGAGAATTATTAAAGGGTGTTGCACTACTTACAGAACAAAATGCAGGTTAGCATTGCTTAATTCCAGAGAATTTTCTGTTGCAGAGGGAAGGCATAATTTCTTTAACTTGAGCAAAGGTTGGACACACATTTGAACCGTAGCCTCCTGACTCGCATTCATGTGTGTATCTTCTTCTGCTTCTACACAATGAGCACTAATCCAAAAGAATTGCTGAAGACATGGTCCTGGATGGTTATTGATTCATTCAAGAGACATACTTGAGGTATAAGGACTTCTGAAATTAAGTTACACATCATCTCATGCTAAGACCATTACGCAACAGGCACAGCGCACTGTTGGAAGAGTGTGCATGTTCCCGATTTCCTGCAGAGACAATTCTGCTGCAGTATGGACAACAGGTTCATCACATTGTGGGAGTGAAATGGCACTCCAAAGTTGAAGTACAAGGAACATTGTTGGCAAAACATCTAAATTGCACACAAATTCGCCATGAAATTCTGGCAGTGTATGGCCCAAATGAGGTGCAATGCAATGTAGCATCCAGTCGTAGTGAAACAGTGCCAACAATTTGATGAAGACCATTCAGTCTTTCCAGCAAGCTGGTTGGATATCTGGCAGGAAAGAGATTTTCCATCAAAGAGGAAATTCACACAGCAGTCCTCAAATTGTTCTATGACTGAGGGGCAGATTTATATTGTCAAGAAACTGAACAGTTGGTGGGATGTTACGATTGTTGTTTACAGATCTTGGTGACTGTAGTGAAAAGAAATATCTGCATCACTTTGAATTGTATTGCAGCATACAGTAAAAGTTACTCAGTGTGTCATAGTAATGGGTAACTTTCTTTCTGAAGTCTCATAGTTTCCTGCTGCTTCCACACCTTTCTTTGACAATCATCAGATGTCAGGTTACTCTTGGATGCATCGGTTAATGGAATCCTACCCCACTGATTGAGCACCCATTCTGTGTTTTCTGGTACCCATCTCCACAGACCAGTGCTTTGGGGGAGGGATGTTAGCGTCATATGTAATGGAGGCCACATTGATAATGTGGAGTCTTGGATTCTGTCTTGACCATAGTTGCCTGATATCCCAGTTTAAGTGGGATCATCCCAAATATCTGGTTGTAAACCCAACTCCCAACTGTACTTTGTTGGGATAGATAACAATCCTGGTTACATAAAAATGGACAACATTTTATATAATGTTGTGGTCTTCACATCAATTTGTTCATTACTGATTTCAATGAGGGGCAATCCTGTAAGAGTTACTGACTTTAAACTTCTGCTTTTATTAAGAGTGCAAGTTGCCATACTTGACTCAATAGCCATTGTTTTCGAGTAGTGCATCAGAGGTCAATCGTGACAGTGCTTTGTAATTCTCTGGTGGAAAAATTGAATAGGGCTGTGCAGTTTCCTTCCCCTGTGGCAGCCTTAATCGTCTTGATGCCAATAAATGATGATCGTATCAAAAGAGAAGTTGTGACTAAGGAAGCTGGGATAATTTTTACTTCCCCCTTGTTTTGCCATATGCCTTCTTAAAATTCATTTTTTCACTTTCAACTAATTACTATTAACATATGTGACTATAATCTGCATTTTCATAAAAGAGAAAGGTTGGCCCTTAGTTTTAAAGAATTTAAGAGCAGGTCGAATTTTGTGTATGTAATTGATTTTCTAATTTATATTGAGTATTCCTAGTTAGTACCTTTTATTATAGGGCAAAATCAGTCATTTGTATGTAACTTGAATTCTATAATTCTATTGTTGACTTATAAACAAATGTAACTCTTGTAATAATTGCAAACATTTGGAATATGAAATGCTAGTATTCGTAAAGTATCTATTTGGCTCTAGTTGGAAACATGTCAGAAAAGCCAGCCCTTAATTAATTCTAAGGTAATTAACGGATATGACAAAAGTATTGCTTGCTAAACTATATATGTGAATTTCATGATTAAAAGAAATAATTCGGCCTAACTCTTGTAGTAGAAGAAACTGTTAAAAAGACGGAATTTTTAAATTATTTATTTAGCGTATGGCTAATACAGACATATCATGAAATTACATATACATATGTACATATTGACACACAAGAAACTGATATTTGTCTTTACAACTGAATATCCAGTCCTTCAATCCAGCGCACTGCATCTGGAGTTGCTAGCAGGAAGTCCTCTTTGGCGCCTTGATAGGCTCGAATCCTGCATTCACTGACAATGTGGTGAACAGTCTGGTATGGAGCCCCGCAGTCACAAGCTGGATCAGGCAGCTTGTTCCACTTAAAGAGAGCATCCCTGCATCGCCCATGGCTGGTACGGATTCTGTTGAGAGTAGACCACGTCTTGCGTGGTAAGTCGAATCCACTTGGAAGTTTAGCACCTGAGAAGATGTTATGCAGGTGCACATCTGTCACTGCTTCCCACCGACCTTTCCATTCTTCAAGCGGTTTGAAATTCTTAGCAACCATGTCAGCAGCATCACACAGAGTTGGATGACGTGATTTCAGTCTCTTGCGATTTAAAAGTGGCAGGTCGCTATGCACGGGTAGGTTAGAATTCCTGGAGATCTTGTGGAATTGTCTCATAAGGGCAGTACATCTGCGTAGATCAGGAGGCATTATACCGGTTAACAGTGGAAGCCAATAAACTGGAGTAGATCTGATTGTGCCAGATATTATGCGCATTGTTGTATTCAGCTGGGTATCAACAAGCCTTGTATGATGACTATTCATCCAAACAGGTGCACAATACTCAGCACTTGAGTATACCAAGCCCAGAGCTGAAGTTCGCAGGGTGGTTGCTGAAGATCCCCAGGTAGTTCCGCATAGCTTATGGAGGATGTTGTTTCGAGTCCTCAGCTTTTGAGCTAAGTTAAGAAGGTGTTGTTTGAAGCATAGTGTACGATCCAGGATGACACCAAGATATTTTGGGTTCCAGTTGTGATGAAGAATTCTGCCTCTGAAACTTACCTCCAGTTTTACATTCGCCAACTGGTTATTTAGATGGAAGCAACACACTTCTGTTTTACTCACACTGGGTTGGAGTCTCCAGATTTTGAAGTAATTGTCTAATGCAGACAGGTCATTGGCTAAAATCTCTTCTGTTGTCTTCATTTCCTGGTGTTTGACAGTTAGAGCCAGGTCATCGGCATAGCAGTATTTTCTGGACGAAGTGTCAGGTAGATCAGATAGATATAGGTTGAACAGTAAGGGTGAGAGAACTGATCCTTGAGGCAATCCGTTGTTCAGCTTCCTCTCCTTACTTATGTTGCTTCCAGTGATTACCTGGAACTTCCGATCACTTAGCATACTGTTAATCAGTCAAGCCATTGTTCTGCAGGGTATGATGCGGAGAAATTTGTAGATAAGGCCTTCCCTCCACACAGTGTCGAAGGCGGCAGTTAGATCAACAAATGCCACAGATGTTTTCTGCTTCATTTGGTATCCTGACTCTATGAAGGATGTGAGAGACAATACTTGGTCGCAGCAGCTACGCCCTGGTCTGAAGCCTGCCTGATCAACTGGAACGTTCTCTAAGATAGCGCTACTTATTCTGTTATATATTAGCCTTTCAAAAAGCTTGTAGCAGCAGCTGAGTAGGGAAATGGGGCGATAGTTTTCTACCCTGTTGCTGGGTTTGCCAGGTTTCAGAACAGATATTATCTTCACCTTTTTAAACTCAGATGGAAGTTGACCAGTCAGCAGGATGTCAGTGAAGAATTCTGCCAGCCATTTCTTAGCTTTTCCTCCCATATGGATCAGGAATTCTGGGTGGATACCATCGAATCCAGGTGCCTTAAGAGGTTTGAGGTCCTTCAGTCCAGAGTCAATGTCTGAAACTGTAAAGGGATGGGTATACTCAGATGAGGGAGATGCCTTCTTTTTAAGGTCACGAAGCTGTCGTCTGATATGTCTTGTATGTTTCTTGTCAGGAGGTACTCTTGAGGTGGTAATGATGTGGGAAGCAATTTGGTCTGGTGTTACTTCGGAATTTTTTCTGCATGCTGGTGCACTTCCTCCCAGTTTTCTCAGAAGACTCCATGCTTTCCTGCTCGAGTGGGTAAAGTCCATAGTTTTGACTGTTTCTGCCCATTTCTGCCTCCGAGACATGTCCAAGCTGGACAATAGTTCCGTAGCTATCTCTGGGTCACCACTTTGCTGGAAGTATTGGTACAGTGTTTCACTTTCCTCATTCCATCCTGGAATATATTCTTTTCGGTATCCTCTTGGCATACACTTTTTAGCTGTTGCTGTTACTGCACCAATGAAGCGTTGATAGTTATTATGTGATGGAGGTATCCATCGAATGGTCTTATCCAGTTCTGTTGAAAACTTCATCCAGTCGGCTTTCTGGAAATTCCATCGAGCATGCGGAGTTGATCGTATGACAGGAACAGTGCAGCCAATTTGTATTATTACAGGTCTGTGTTGGCTGTGAGGAAAGGCATCTATCACTTTCCTTGTGGTGTTGATGGGAAAGCCAGTTTCGTTGCAGCTAACAAAGCATAAGTCAGGATTTGAATCCTTGTCCCAAGCAGCTGACCTGAAAGTGCCTTGATCTTTGGCATCAAACACTAGATGAAGATTATTATCTTCGATCCATTCTGCAAGCATGCTCCCATTTTCATCATTTTGAGAGTACTTCCAAAGTTCATGGTGACTATTGAAGTCTCCTATGTAAATTGCAGGATGTTCTGCTGTGTGTAGGACAAAATCAGGCCATGTTGTTTTGGGTGGTTTGTAAACATTTGTAATAGTAATGCCGTGCAATTGTATGACAACTGTATGTATATCTGCCTCCACACTTACAGAAATCAGCGAAGCTTCGTTTATGTTGTTACGGACATACGTAGCAATTCCATACACCTCGTGGTAAGTTACACCAAGTGCAGAATATCCAGGAATTCGACCTCGGCTTCGGAATATTTCTTCGCTGGAAACACGAGTTTCTTGAATGGCGACGACATCGATATTGTTGTCCAGCAAAAATTTTGACAGGTAGTCACACTTTGCCCTGCTAATGCTTTCGATATTCAGTTGAAGGAGTCTGATAGTTGGTCCAATGTTTCTTGTTAATGAGCTCTGAAAAGAACTGTTTCTGCTATTTAGTTGATATGTCATTGCCAGGAGATCCTATGGATAGTCTGGCTGCCTGTAATCACTGTTGCTCAATTAGCACCACCCAGGAGGCACGTGTAGGGTATTTTAAGGTTAAACCTACGGACGTGAGCAACGCTACCTCCCAATTTTTTTTTTTTTTTTTTTAACTGAGTAAATTAAATTTTTATCGCAATTTCTGTAAATTTAACTTTGAGCAATGTGTAGTTTCAGTACCTATTATCGTGGCGATATATAAGGGTCATGAGACAGTCAGTCCATGGCCAAGTTTCAGACGAGGAAGCTGTGTTGGTTAGAACAACCACGATGCATCACCTTAACAGTGATGTAAGTGGTACATGAACAGGCCATGTGTTAAAGCAATGACAGTGTCTGTTCCATACGTACCTGATAATTCCGAAAGAAATGTGAATTATTTGGTTATGTTTTTATTGCTTGTAGATGTTCAACAAAAATGGTTCAAATGGCTCTGAGCACTATGGGACTCAACTGCTGAGGTCATTAGTCCCCTAGAACTTAGAACTAGTTAAACCTAACTAACCTAAGGACATCACAAACATCCATGCCCGAGGCAGGATTCGAACCTGCGACCGTAGAGGTCTTGCTGTTCCAGACTGCAGCGCCTTTAACCGCACGGCCACTTCGGCCGGCGATGTTCAACAGTAAACTATTGTAGCAGTATGTGGATGTTTGCCTGGAAACTAGTAATGAGGCTTATGGGAAGTTCTGCACAGGCCATATATAACCGTGTATTATTGGGAGGCTGTGAAAAGAAAAAGTAAAAGACTGTGAAATGCAACTGTGCATCTGTCGGCTACATCATTTACAGTAGATGGGGATTTGATGTTTGAAGAATGTGTGCAGTTAAAGAACTTTCTCAAGGAAGAAGAGAAGAACTTTTCAATCTGATTAGTGGAAGGAATTTTTTTCATTGTTATGAAAACTATGACAACTTCTTCAAACTTTTCCGTTTTGCTTCAGATGTGTTTTCAGCCCGATGATGAACACTTGTTGAGCTGAGAGGAAACTTCTCCCAGCAGCAACATTAGAAGCTGAAATAATAATGAAGATGGTGTAGTGATTTACATGTCTCCAGTTTTGTTGATTCTTGATGAGGAAGAAGAGAAGATTCTATGAAGGAGATTGAAAAGTGAGCAAAAATCTCAATAAGGTAAAAAACAGTGGTTTGTTATTTTGAATTGTAGCCTGTGTGTGTTTAGTCTTGGTTTTTAAAAAATATCCCGATTTAGTTCAGAAAAAGCTTGGTGACTGGTCTGTACTAATACAGCTGCCTTCTAAATGGGTAGTGCACAGCTCTTTTGCATTTTCTTGCGGGTGCCTATGAGCCACAACTTTTATGCTGTAATCAGGTTGTTGACTCCAGGCTACCACTGGAATATGGTTTGTCTCACAGTAGTGGTTCTCTGTTTGAATGCTGTCACTGTGGTGTATGACAAATTGACAGGCAACTTACCATGCTGCCAACCTTCCTGCCATTTATTGACAATGTGGATAAGCCTCAAATGATCCTACAGAGCATGTTTACAGACAACACAGTTGAAGATTTTAATGAATCTGTGTCACAGAGACCTCTGTTCAATAGGAGATTATGATAAATATTCTGGTTCACAAAGTATCTGATTCCATTCATTTTTCAGCTATGTTTTTCCAATAATTGCAAATCTGCTGTTCAAAAATGGAAGCCTTTTGGATTGATATTTGGTTTGTGATTTCTTTCTTTTTCTTTGATGTTTGAGAATATAAATTTCATTTTTTTCAACTGTAAAATGGCATGTGTTTGACATTTTGGAATTATTTGGGTATGAAAATGCCTCATAGCACTTCTCTATCAAATAGAAACTGTTATAATTTTTCATAAACACCAGAACAGTTCCTATTGTAAAAATGTGCCTTTGATGCTTTGCACCAGTGAGTTGAGTTGTGCTATCTTTGTTAACTTTCTCAATAGTTTTTGTGAGGTTACTGAATGAGAATAGTTGTGTTGGACCAAGTCTGGGACCTGATGTCACACGGAACCAAGTGCAGTTTTATCTGTTGGACTGAGTAATGTGAACGCAGTGTGTATCATGAACTGTAATTTGTTTTTATAATTCTGCAACTCTGAAATCAGTGTCCATTTAAAAGTGACTCTTTTTAGCCAGTTTCCAAAGTTTTAAAAATGTGGTGTTAATTGTTGATTACATTTGGAGAATTGGGCTTAGCAAAAACTACAATGTTCTTTCATCTGCCAGTGAAGATATTAACTGAAACCATTCGACCTAGAGCCCACAATGAATTGTACTGCTAAATGTATTTGGATGGTGAGCTGAGCCACAAAATACTTCAAATCATGTCAATGATTGTTGATACTGTTTTCTAGGTTGAAACACGTATGTAACATAGCAGCGATGGTGAGGCACGTTAAAATCTTTGGCCAGAGAGCCTATAATCGTAGTTAGTCTGCGCTTGACTGCGCGAGTGTTACGAGGTGTACTCTGTCAGTAGTCGTTGCGAGCAGTAGCTCAGTTCAGTTGCGTCCAGTACAGTAGTAGTCGTCGTGGAGTACGCTAGTTGTCGTCATGCAGAGCAGTCGGTCTGTAGTCGTCATGCAGTGCAGTACTCTGTCAGTAGTCGTTGCGAGCAGTAGCTCAGTACAGTAGTAGTCGTCGTGGAGTTTGCTAGTTGTCGTCATGCAGAGCAGTCGGTCAGTAGTAGCAGCCCCGTGCGGTTGTGTGATGTAGTCTGTCGGCAACACTGGTCAAGGTGCTGAATGAGGTATACTGTTAATTAAGGTAATCATCAGATAATGTAAAGTTTATTTATTGTAATTAATCTCCAACAAGTGCCCCAATAATAATTTTGATTTCAAAAGCATTTTACAAAAAAAAAAAAAAATTATTTAATTGAACTAACGATTTCGTTCCACTTCCCTTAAAAGTTTCAGTTAAATTACAAAAAAAAAAAAGGGAATATTATTATTTGCAATGCAGTTCCTCCAAGCCGTGCGCAAGAATAAGAGCAGAAATTTGACTAGCAGTTACAATGGGGTAAGAATTTAATTCTGATTTTTGCACAGGGGCCAAAGACCGATATTCCGGTTTAATTGAATTATCATTATCACTGAGATTTCATTAGCACTGAATTCTTTTTCATTATTTTTTGTGGGAGCTTACACCAGAGTCAGATTGCGAATTTCACATTTTTGTTGCCTTTGTCAGTACATTTCATTGCAGGGAGGTTATTCTTGGGTCCCATTTATTATTATATTTTTTATTTAAATATTTCTGTGGGGACGATATTGCTTCTTGGCTCCATTTCTATATAATATTGTCATTTAAAATTTTTGTGGGGAGGTTACACTTGGCGACACCCAGCCCAGGATCGTATTTCGTTGAGAGTCTTTTGAACAACAGTCAGATATCTGCTCTTATTTGCTTAGATATAATTAGGATTTGGCGCTACGCTTTTACTAATTTTGTGACTTTCTTTCTACAGGTCACCGGCAATTCATTGCATTTGTGTGTTGTTTTTGCATTTGTGCTTATTTGTTTTGTGAATATTTGTGACTATTGTAAAAATGCCGCGAAAGACTGTGAATAGTGTATCGCGAGGTATTACGAACGAAATTACCGGCTCAAACGACTTTACCGATAGGACATGTGACACGCAGTGTAATGATGACAATCCTGCGTTCACTAACAATCAGTGCATTACAACCACTAATGATGACTTTTATCTTAATGAGGAACAAACGAACTCAATTGTCTCGTCTGTTAATTTGACGACAATTAATGACGCGGAGCGGTCTATAGTAATGAGCGCTGCCGAGCTTAACACACCCGATTTAGAAAATCCAAGTAATGTACAGACAAATTTTTCGAATGAAAATGGTCAGTGTAGTGAAAGTACGACGGATCTATTTAATTCCGAAATAGTGTCTGACAGTGTACATCCGACTGATAAACCATTCTGTAAATTACAGAATGACCAAATGGTCACGCAAAACAAGACAATTTCAGATCCACCATTAAATAGCACGGAGAATAGAAATGCTAATTTTGTATCGGATCCACTTAAGGCACTGTTGCTACAAATTCTTGAATCAAACAAACAACAGAGTGAAGATCTCAAACAACACTTAAATGAAAAACTTGATAATAATGACGAAAATTTCAAACAACTTAGTGAGCAGAACAAACAGTTAAATAAAAAATTAGATGACAATTACAGACACTTAAATAAAAAATTAGACGACAATTCCAAACAGCTTAGTGAACAAATTAGAGCCGTTGCCGCGCAGTGCCATGACACTAAGGAACAGTTGCGCGTGGAAATTGAGGCTTGTTCACAAAAAAATAGCGAAGAAGTTAAGTCTGTTGCGCAAGAATTAAGGGAAATGCAAACAGCCGCAACAGAAACACTCAGAGACGAAATTAGCGGAGTCGCTAAACAATGCTCTGAAAAAGCTACACAATTACGGGACGAGTTTAAAGCAATGACGGTAGAACTTTCGCGCACAATGGATGCAAAGATAGACGCGAAATTTGAACAACAGAATACTCAGATTGATGAACGCTTTAATCTTCACATACAAAACAGTGATACGCGTTTCCGCAAATTTATTCAGGATCAAAACAAAGTAAAACGACAAGTCATGGAAACAATCACAGCACAGAGACAGGAAGATAAACGTAAAATGTTTGCGAAAGCGAAGACATACGTAGACAACAATATTGCTACAGTGTCCGACGAAATTAATTCCATCAAACAGTCGAACACAGAATTACGTGACGAAATTTCCAATCTGAAATTAAAAACAGATACACACACAGTAAATATTCAAACAGTGACCGACAGATTCGAACAATTAGAACTAACACAGGATTGCGATGTCATCAAAGCTGATGTTAAAAAACTGAATGAAACTACACGTAAATTGCAAAAACAGATTAATGCTACTGATTCTAAAACCGATGATCAGGCAAAAATACTGACTGAAAAATATGATGAATTGGCCAGTCGTATTGATGCTATCGAAAGTGCTAATGACAATAAATCAGATGATACTTCACCGGTTTCATTTAATCAAACACCTGAATTTCAAAATTTACATCGGACAATTAATGAGATCGATTTGTCTAATAACACGTTGCGTAGAAAATTGTCGAGTTTACAACAAGAAGTAACAGAGATGAAAAGTATTTCAGTTAATAACATACCACAACAGACCACTTTATGAGCATTTGTCAGAGTCACGCAGCGTGTATAATGTGAACAATTTACAGAGACTACGCGAATTAAAATCCGAAAAGCCACGCGACTTAAAATCTGAAAAGCTACGCAACTTGAAGTACGAAATGACACAGACAAACAGATTCACACACAAACCCGAACGTGTTTTCAAATTCAATGATGAGAACGTAGATTACGAGCAATTTTTATCCGACAGAAAATGTAAGGAATTTAATAATGGCAGAACACAGATACGCGATTTGCACTGTATATGTCAATTTGTTTTTATGCTTTCACCGCTATTGCCTGTAATGCAGAAGCTAGCTTTGAACCTGAGGCGACAATTTGCTATTGTATTTTCATCAGTATTACCTATTATGCAGAAACTGGAATTAGCAAGAATACAGCGATTTACTTTTGGAATTTTACCGCCATTGCCTGCAACGCAAAAGTTAAAATTTATTTGTAGTGCGTAAACGACCTCAGGGGATTCATTACGCTTTAATGAATATGTGCCGTAGCGAGCATAGGGCCCCGAGCTGTAGTAGTGCTGTTTCATCTTTAGTTTTCTGCACTGCTGCCTTCTCTTCTACTATCCTTTATATCTATCAAAACAGCTCTTTAACTATTGTTCTATGTAGAATTAAGAAACGTTGTAATGAAAACCCGATAAGACAAATTTTTACCGAATGTGACAATTTTCATTAGGCACTCCAGAAATGACAACCACGAGAACTTTAATAACAGATAAAATTTTAATCATCAGTATGTGTAAAATTAACAGCAAACGTATTTTTTGGTAACAATAGACCTTTTCACTACAATAGCATGAAAGTCAGCCGGTTAGCATACCTAACCAACAATACAGTCTACAAGGTCAACCAAACTTTAATGTTTCGCCGCGTGCACGTATAGTCCCAGATCCAACAAATAGTAACGCACGGCAGCAAAGGAAATAACTACGTATAGAAAACACAGTATTTGAATTCCTATCGCAATGCACCGTATAGAAGTGACTATCGTGACCAACGTAAAAATAATGAGCACAATTTTCAGCGTACATTTAATAACAGTCGATCTTTTCAGCAGCAACAACACATCATCACAAATGATCCAGACAATAGGTGTCATCCATAGCGTAATACGTCAGGAAGAGTTAACAGAACAGTTCAAATAGTGGATATGCCAAAACATCCTCCCGTAAATAACAGCACGTACAACAGAATTTGACCAGACACAGTACAGATTGCATATTCCAGTAACGTAAGCACTACTTTAGACACGCAGAATGTTGTTCATGAAAATGTAATTACTTTTGACGACATACGAGACACTCTTTTACAGGAAAGACCATTTGTTCAGAAAACCATTTCACATCCTGTTATCGAAATTAAAATTGGTTCATCGAAATTTTCAGCAGTAATCAATTCCGATCACCTATATCAGTAATAAATGAGGAGACTTTCAACGAGTGCAACAAAGAGAATACGTATCCTACAGTACCATTAGGCAAAACAAAAGTGAAGGGAGCAGTATCGAGTAAAGGAGTAGACGTTAAATTACAGACGCATTTATCATTTTGTATTGGAGGTCATACTTTCCACTCTAATTTTTGGATTGTTCCTTTATTGACGACAGACGTTATTTTAGGTACGAATTTTCTGGTACAACATGATGCAGTCATTGATTTTCAGAATTCTTATTTAATGTTGAAGGATGAAAATATACAATTTGCTTTAGAATTTCAGCACTCACTATCTGCAGAAGAACAAACAATTAACCGCACAGAGGTCATTTCCGCGTCACATAACATAGACTGTAATCCCACATTGTTCACGGATATGTATGTACACTACTATAAAACTCCAGACGAAGCTGACTACGACGTAATGCAATTGATTTCTGATAAGGTTAAAGAGAGCAGTGCAAATACAGACGACGAACCCACGCAACTACGCAAAATTCTTTTACAGCAAGCTACATGGACACGCATGTTACGAGCTAGAAACATTTCTCCGATTTATATATCCAATTACCATGCTTCTTCGAACCCTTGTGAATGGTTAATGAAAGAAATTGGTAAGCTGTGCCGAATATACTGCCACAAAAGACATATTGATTGGGATACACACATACTCTCATTCCAAGATGTAATTAATGCCATTCCAAATGAATCCACTATGCTATCTCCGTCTGTTATATTGAAAAACATGGAACCACCAAACAAAATTGAAGAATTAGTAAACTTCCCTAAATGTCGTCGACTAAGACACCACGAAATAATTGACATTGCGCTGAACAACATCAAACGTACCGCAGACCGCCGGAGAAGACAGCAAAAACAGGTTTGTACACGCCGCGACTTTCACGTTGGACAGAAAATATTAGTACGTACACACTATTTATCCAGTAAACTAAAAGGTAAGTGCAGTAAATTTGAACTTCTACACGCAGGTCCATTTCGGATTCGCAGCACCCCTCACCCCAATGTTGTACACGTCGAAACTTTGAGAACCAGAAAATCGAAAGGCAACCACCATTGGTCAAATATTAAACCCTTTATTGAATGAAGACACTTTATGATTCAACACACTATGATGCCATTTACTAATTTTTTTATGACCACTTATGCAATTATATTCACCGGACTAATTACTGATGATTATCGTATTTTTTCTTGGCAAGTGCCCGACAAGGTAAGGTTAGCAGGTCGCCTTTCTTGTCGTTACATATCAGACCGTGCACATTTACCATTTTTTTTTGTGTGTGTATGATTGTATTCCAGTTTTGTTTGTATGCACTGTGAAATAGTTAAGATATAACACACACCAGTTGACTTTGACATTTTTGTTGCCCTATAATATCTCAACATCGTGACTGTTTTACATTTTTCTTTTTGCTGCTGCATTGTATTATTCTGTGTACATTTTTGCCTCTGAACACTGTCAATGTCTTTGACATATTACGTTTTCTGTCATGTTATGCTGTATGGTTAATTATGTCACCATAAACCAGTCATTATTTAGTGGGTATATGATTTAAATGCAAGGCATTAATCTCTGTTCATCAATTTCAGAAAGAAATGATGCGTGTAAGAAATAAATTCAACAGATAATGGGAATTTCACCTACGGAATAAACGAAAGAAGATGCAATAACTTTACGAGGAAGAGTAAATGGATCAGGATTAACAAGCATATACTATACTCATCACAGAATAGCAGTCTTAACTAATTTTTTCTTTCAGAATACAAGGTGATTGATGCAGGCTGTCAGACAGAACTACACATCTTAGTTTTAGTGATGAAATATGCTAGAGATAAGGAATAGTTGTATAATGAGTAATGAAGTGATATTTTTTTGCAGATGATAATGAATGATGAAGAATATGCTATTATGAATAATGAAGTTTTTCTTTACAGGTGATGATAATAATGAAGTTTTTTTTTTTTTTTACAGATGAGGATAATGTTGAAGCTATGTATTTATGCTATGTAGTTATTTAAGAAGAAACTGCAAAAAGGTGGGAATTTAAGGAGATGGGACCTGGATAAACTAAAAGAACCAGAGGTTGTATAGAGATTCAGGGAGAGCATAAGGGAGCAATTGACAGGAATGGGGGAAAGAAATACAGTAGAAGAAGAATGGGTAGCTTTGAGGGATGAAGTAGTGAAGGCAGCAGAGGATCAAGTAGGTAAAAAGACGAGGGCTAGTAGAAATCCTTGGGTAACAGAAGAAATATTGAATTTAATTGATGAAAGGAGAAAATATAAAAATGCAGTAAGTGAAACAGGCAAAAAGGAATACAAACGTCTCAAAAATGAGATCGACAGGAAGTGCAAAATGGCTAAGCAGGGATGGCTAGAGGACAAATGTAAGGATGTAGAGGCCTATCTCACTAGGGGTAAGATAGATACCGCCTACAGGGAAATTAAAGAGACCTTTGGAGATAAGAGAACGACTTGTATGAATATCAAGAGCTCAGATGGAAACCCAGTTCTAAGCAAAGAAGGGAAAGCAGAAAGGTGGAAGGAGTATATAGAGGGTCTATACAAGGGCAATGTACTTGAGGACAATATTATGGAAATGGAAGAGGATGTAGACGAAGATGAAATGGGAGATATGATACTGCGTGAAGAGTTTGACAGAGCACTGAAAGACCTGAGTCGAAACAAGGCCCCCGGAGTAGACAATATTCCACTGGAACTACTGACGGCCGTGGGAGAGCCAGTCCTGACAAAACTCTACCATCTGGTGAGCAAGATGTATGAAACAGGCGAAATACCCTCAGACTTCAAGAAGAATATAATAATTCCAATCCCAAAGAAAGCAGGTGTTGACAGATGTGAAAATTACCGAACTATCAGCTTAATAAGTCACAGCTGCAAAATACTAACACGAATTCTTTACAGACGAATGGAAAAACTAGTAGAAGCCAACCTCGGGGAAGATCAGTTTGGATTCCGTAGAAACACTGGAACACGTGAGGCAATACTGACCTTACGACTTATCTTAGAAGAAAGATTAAGGAAAGGCAAACCTACGTTTCTAGCATTTGTAGACTTAGAGAAAGCTTTTGACAATGTTGACTGGAATACCCTCTTTCAAATTCTAAAGGTGGCAGGGGTAAAATACAGGGAGCGAAAGGCTATTTACATTTTGTACAGAAACCAGATGGCAGTTATAAGAGTCGAGGGACATGAAAGGGAAGCAGTGGTTGGGAAGGGAGTAAGACAGGGTTGTAGCCTCTCCCCGATGTTGTTCAATCTGTATATTGAGCAAGCAGTAAAGGAAACAAAAGAAAAATTCGGAGTAGGTATTAAAATTCATGGAGAAGAAATAAAAACTTTGAGGTTCGCCGATGACATTGTAATTCTGTCAGAGACAGCAAAGGACTTGGAAGAGCAGTTGAATGGAATGGACAGTGTCTTGGAAGGAGGATGTAAGATGAACATCAACAAAAGCAAAACAAGGATAATGGAATGTAGTCTAATTAAGTCGGGTGATGCTGAGGGAATTAGATTAGGAAATGAGGCACTTAAAGTAGTAAAGGAGTTTTGCTATTTGGGGAGCAAAATAACTGATGATGGTCGAAGTAGAGAGGATATAAAATGTAGGCTGGCAATGGCAAGGAAAGCGTTTCTGAAGAAGAGAAATTTGTTAACATCGAGTATAGATTTAAGTGTCAGGAAGTCATTTCTGAAAGTATTCGTATGGAGTGTAGCCATGTATGGAAGTGAAACATGGACGATAAATAGTTTGGACAAGAAGAGAATAGAAGCTTTCGAAATGTGGTGCTACAGAAGAATGCTGAAGATTAGATGGGTAGATCACATAACTAATGAGGAAGTATTGAATAGGATTGGGGAGAAGAGAAGTTTGTGGCACAATTTGATCAGAAGAAGGGATCGGTTGGTAGGACATGTTCTGAGGCATCAAGGGATCACCAATTTAGTATTGGAGGGCAGCGTGGAGGGTAAAAATCATAGGGGGAGACCAAGAGATGAATACACTAAGCAGATTCAGAAGGATGTAGGTTGCAGTAGGTACTGGGAGATGAAGAAGCTTGCACAGGATAGAGTAGCATGGAGACCTGCATCAAACCAGTCTCAGGACTGAAGACCACAACAACAACAACAGTTATTTAAGTATTTGTTGTAGTTTGTTTTGACAGCAGGTGTTATATTGCATAGTAGGATGACGGAAAGTTTTGCAAAGGACAGCTATGGAACACATTTTTATACACATTTCACTACCTGTTAATTCGAAGTTCACTACTTTTCAGCATAGTGTGCGTTTCTTCTTTCAGGTCAATAATCCATTTTGTATTTTTTCCAGGAGAAGCTTTTCATGATACTTACTAAACCTGTTACTTATTATACCTGTTCTAGTACTTGCATTTTTATTTTTTACCCATTTTTGTTTATCATTTATAAATGTGATCACATATACTGCCTTGTTACATAACCTTGCTACAGCTGACTCATGACGAATGACGTTACCTATCCTCATTTGCAGCAATAGATCAAAAGCAAATAGTGTTATGCCTGAGCAATTAATTATCGATCCCAACGCAATGCATTGCTAACTAACAAAAAAAAAAAAAAAAAAAAAAAAAAAAGTATTACCAGTCCCACATGATGTCACTAGTTTATGATAATTCTGAATAATACTGATTAGCTCTGAATAGTATGTCACTTGAGTAATGACTTCTTAATGAAACGAAAAAAAAAAAATATATATATATATATATATAAAATAATGATTTGTAACTGGCTAATAACTGCCACTGTTTATTGTAATGAGACTACTTATAATGTCCATCATTATTAATGCTATGATTGTAATTAGCTGATTGTTAATAATGACTTCTTAATGAACTGAATAATACTGAATGAGGAACAATGTTTTATACTATTTGATACTTGCTGGCCACTGAGGGCCAATAATTAATATCACTCAACGAATTATGTTATTAATTAGCTCTTGTTTTCAATGTTGATACTTTGTAACTGGAAAAGAATGTGATTGTTTCATAATGCTTTGTAACTAGGAAAAGAAGGCTACTGATTCTATGTAAAACAATTAATGAACATTTTTCTGTAATACTACATACATGGTACAGAAATGTTCAATAACTGGGCTATGAATGCCGCAAACTACTAATGAAGACTGTAATTGTCAATGGTATGTGACATAATGTCCTTCACCTCATGAGCTAACTACCCTGAATTACTGCAATGTCCATTTGTCCTGTTTATCCTAGTGATCATGGAGCACTATCTTTGGTTTTGCACTAATTCTACGTTGGTGTGCCTTGTAAGAGCGTGGTGTTGGCACGACATGCTGTCCACCACCGTGAGCGATGAAGACGTTATTATGGTCCCACTGTTTGGTGTACCTAGTGTACTGCCAAAATGAGAGCATAGAACATTACTACGACAGTTCAGTGTCTTGGCTGCACTGATAAATTATGATGGGAAAAGAACTTCAAATTGTGTCACTTGGTGTTGTACTTCTGTGGGAAGATATGGACTTTCAGAACAGCTGTGTGCAATCTAAAGTGCTACAACCATGATGCAATCCTTCCCTTTCCTATCCTAATTCTTGTCACATAGTGAAAATCATTTTTTGCTAACATTATTTATGTTCATAGGTTATACATTTTTTTCGATTCGCTGAACTCCAGTGCGAGTACATTTGTGTCACTTATCGATATGATTTTTTTTGCCATTATGTTTATTTGTTGTGAAAATGCTAAAGACATTTTTCGATTTGTTCTGAAGTACAGTATATGTACACTCTTGTCTTTTATATTGTATATACATTTTTTATTTTGATGATATGTTCTGAACTACAGTGCATGTGCACTTATGTTAGGTGTTAATATGTTTTCTACTGAACTCCAGTGCATGTGCATTTTTCTCATTTTTCAATATGATTTGTACTCATTCTGTATGTTCAATACTTCAGTGTGTATGATTTTTTTTTCAGTGCGTGTGCACTCTGTTACCTGTCAAATAAGTTGTATATACAGTTTTCCGATTTACAACTATGTTTTGTACTCATATTTTGTCTTTGTCTGATATATTTTGTACTCGGTGCATGTGCACCACATTTAATTTATGTACTAAATTTGAATATTCTGTAAATTGTAAAAATTTCTTGCGATGGCAAGTCCAAATGACTCACCATTGCTGCCAAATTTTTGCCCCCCCAGTGGAGGGTTATGAAACACGTATGTAACATAGCAGCGATGGTGAGGCACGTTAAAATCTTTGACCAGAGAGCCTATAATCGTAGTTAGTCTGCGCTTGACCGCATGAGTGTTACGAGGTGTACTCTGTCAGTAGTCGTTGCGAGCAGTAGCTCAGTTCAGTTGCGTCCAGTACAGTAGTAGTCGTCGTGGAGTACGCTAGTTGTCGTCATGCAGAGCAGTCGGTCTGTAGTCGTCATGCAGTGCAGTACTCTGTCAGTAGTCGTTGCGAGCAGTAGCTCAGTACAGTAGTAGTCGTCGTGGAGTTTGCTAGTTGTCGTCATGCAGAGCAGTCGGTCAGTAGTAGCAGCCCCGTGCGGTTGTGTGATGTAGTCTGTCAGCAACACTGGTCAAGGTGCTGAATGAGGTATACTGTTAATTAAGGTAATCATCAGATAATGTAAAGTTTATTTATTGTAATTAATCTCCAACAAGTGCCCCAATAATAATTTTGATTTCAAAAGCATTTTACAAAAAAAAAAAAAATTATTTAATTGAACTAACGATTTCGTTCCACTTCCCTTAAAAGTTTCAGTTAAATTACAAAAAAAAAAAAAAAGGAATATTATTATTTGCAATGCAGTTCCTCGAAGCCGTGCGCAAGAATAAGAACAGAAATTTGACTAGCAGTTACAATGAGGTAAGAATTTAATTCTGATTTTTGCACAGGGGCCAAAGACCGATATTTCGGTTTAATTGAATTATCATTATCACTGAGATTTCATTAGCACTGAATTCTTTTTCATTATTTTTTGTGGGAGCTTACACCAGAGTCAGATTGCGAATTTTTGTTGCCTTTGTCAGTACATTTCATTGCAGGGAGGTTATTCTTGGGTCCCATTTATTATTATATTTTTTATTTAAATATTTCTGTGGGGACGATATTGCTTCTTGGCTCCATTTCTATATAATATTGTCATTTAAAAATTTTGTGGGGAGGTTACAAGGTTATGCAACAAATGTCATTGGAACTCTATCCTGCAGTGTCATATCCCAACGTTAAAGTTCTGACAAGGAAATGTTACAGCTTTAATTACATAATTTCAATAATTTCTTGTTGTTAGGAGTCTTCTAAGACACAGGAAATAATGCTTAGAGAGAAAAAATAAAGCTCTTGATATTAGCTGATGATATCAGAGGCAGGAAAGGACTTGGAAGGGATAAAAATCATACATTGTAGAAATTCCTACCTGGAATTTCCGTTGGTTGTTTTAAAAATGGTAAAATTCCACCAACCAACATGTTGCCCCCTCCCAGTGGTGTAATGTAATGCAGCGTGGAGGGGCAGCTGGTCAGCACACCTCCCTCCTGGGATTTTTTTGACTGTGGAACCACTACTAATCGGTCAAGCAGCTCCTCACAAGACTGAGTGCATTCTGTACCAGTCACCCCCACCAAGGAAAAAATCACTGGCAGTACCAGCAATCGAACCCACGTCCACCAAATGGCAGTTAGTTGAAGGGTACAGCTAAGGAGGCAGACAATGGAATGGATAGTGTGTTAAAGAGCAGTTCTAAGATGCACATAAGACAAGGATAATGGAATGTAGTCAAGTTGAGAGGGAATTACAAGGGATGATCAAAAGGTTTCCATTTGAAAGCTGTACAAGCAGGGGTCGAAAAGCTTCTACCCTAACAAATAAAGAATGACAGAAATTTCATAATATCAATTCATTTGTCTATATAATACCTGTGTACACTAATACACTTGAAGGCATGCTCAGATAACTTCTGCAAACCATTCAAATAAAAGGTCTTTGATTTCAAGTCCAATAAAGCATCAGTGACTGCATCATCATCCTTTGAGGTATTTTTTTTAGGTTTGGGAAAAGGAAAAAGTCTGACACAGTCAGATCTGGAGAATATGGCAGGTGATCTGAGAATTCGAACCCACAGTCGTGCAGAGTTTCCAATGTTGCGAGGTCTTTGTGCACTGTTGCACTGTCCTGATGCTAAAGAGTTCAGTGAGCCAATTTTCCACACCTCGTTTTCCTTATCTCTTCTCTCAAATAGCACAGGAAGATGCAACAGTATAAAGCATTGATAGTTGCAACCTTTAGCAAGTAATCCACCATAATTACCCCTTTTGCACCACAGGAGACCAAAGCCGTCACTGTACCAGCTGATTTTTGCAAGTGGATTGTTTTTATTTTTTGTGTATGTGTAGGATGTTTTCATTGCTGTGACTCTTCTTCTGTCTCAGGATCAAAGTGGTGAACCCACATTTTGTCCATTGTGACATACCTTGCAAGAAAGCCATCTTCATTCACTTCAAATTGGCGGATCATTTCTTCACAACACTGCACGTGTTCCTGTATCTCATCTGCACTCGAGTCTTTGTGGACCCACCGAGATGAAACTTTCAGCATTCCCAAAATATCCACAACAGTGTCATGAGCACACCTGTGTGAGATTCTAAATGTGGCTCAATGATCCTGCAAAACTGTATTGTGAATTGTAGTCACTGTTTCATCAGTGGCAGGCGTCCCATTCCTTGGTGCCTTCTCTTGCACTCATTCTTCTGTGTTTGAAGTCAGACACCCAGTTTTTCACTGTTGCACAAGACGGAACACTGTCCGTAAGTGTATTCTGCGTGTCCTCCACAATTTCCTTGGACATCATTCCCTTCAAATGAAGGTATTCAACCACTACACAGCCCTTGATTCTCCCAATATTCACCACTTTGCTCCACCACAGTATACAATGCATCTTAGTGGCTACACTAATGAAGCTGGAGCTGCGACATTTGACTTGCATACCCATAAAAGGTCACCATAAAAGTAGGTGGTTGTGTTTGTGTGAGACATTACAGTAACTATCTGGGGCTAGAAACTGTTGAGCCACCCCTCATATGCCAATCGGGCAAAATTATGATGAGAACTGAGGCAATCATCCTACCAGTGCACTACGTTGAAGATGCCCATTTGTAGAACACTGTGTCCTGCTTTGTCAAGAAGTCCATCGCTGCTTGCTGCACACCCTCTTCCAACAGGAGTCATTGATCCTTCAAGGCCTTTCTAAGGGACCAAAGGCATGATGACCACACAGGTAGAGAGATCAGGACTGTAGGGTGGCTACTTGAGTGTCTCCCACTTTAGCTGGTGTCTGCAATATGGGGATGTGTATTATCCAACTTGATGCACCAGTGCACAGTGGTGGTTTTCAACAGATGTGCTGCTTCATACACATTGTTCAATCTATGATGGATGTCTACCAGTGTTTGGCCTCCAGCAGCTGAGAAAAGAACAACAGTATGTGATTCTGTTTGGACGTATTTGGTAATAACGCTGCCGCAGCTCAAATTTGTACATGCACTTCAGAAAAGCACAAATGCCACACATTGCTTACATGTCAGTGCTGCTGTAACCACACTGGAGTCACGCTATGTTGCTTTTACTCTGTGGCAACAACCTTGAATGGGAACTTTTTCATTGTCCATTACACGAGGTTTGTTCGGAAAATACGTATAAAAGTTGAATAATGCCTTTATGTTACAGGTTGCAGTCACCGCCGGGCGGGACTACTGCTGTAATCAATCCCATCAACGCTCAGTTTGAGTGTGCGGCAGCTTGTTGACAGTTACCCTTTTTCACCTGCCATCGGCATGGAGCTCTCCTGATTGAGGAATAGCGCATCAACATCAAGTTTCTTGTAAAGGTAGGCAAGAATAGCCATGAGATTTTTGAGGGTTTGAAACAGGTTTACGGAGACAATTCTCTGAGGAAACCAACTGTGAACAAGTGGTTAAAAAGATTCTGGGATGGCCAAGAATAAGTGAATGATGACTCACACCCATCGACATCGAGTTCCGATGCAAATGTTGAACGAATTCGGGCTTGTGTTCTGAATGACCGTAGATTGACAGTCAGAATGATTGCTGATGAGCTGTCAATCTCCAAAACAATCGTTCATGAAATCCTGATACAAAAACTTGAAATGAAGCAATTGTGTGCGAAAATCGTACCGAAGCTCTTGACGCCAGAACAGAAAGCAAAGAGGGTTGAGTGCTGTGAGGATTGGTTGGAAGCAGAGGAATGAGGGAGCTTTCTCAACTGAGTCATCACTGGAGATGAGTCCTGGTTTTACAGATTCGATGTGGAGCTCAAATCTCAAAGCAAGGAATAGAAACTAGCAGGAGAACCGAGAATAAAAAAAGTCGTGAAAATGAAGGTCCGATGTGAAGACAGTGTTGATTGTTTTCTTTGATTCTAGGAGCATTGTCCCTCCCAGCCAGAGAGTGAACAGAAATTTTTATGTTGAAGTTCTGACACGTCTCAGAGCTCATGTGGCCCGAGTTCGACCAGAGTTGGCAAAAGGGGGCAGGTGGATCCTTCGTCACGACAATGCGCCCCTGCTCACATGTTGCTCATTGTGCCCAAGGGTTTGGCCCAAAGCTCAATAACCGTGACAGACCACACGCCTTTTTCACCCCCGTGTGACTTCTTCATGTTCCCGAAATGCAAAATGGTGCTTCGGGGGCGGCACTTGGGAGATGTGGAAGCCGTCAAGGCGGAAATGACACGGCAACTGAAGACTTTCAGCAATGTTATCAACAGTGGAAATGGCATTGGCAGAAGTGTATAACATCTCGGGGCGAGTATTTTGAAGGAGACCGTATTGTAATACCTGAATAATTGTAAAATAAATTTGTTATTCAACTTTTATACATATTTTCTGGACAAAACCTCGTAGATTATGAAATGAGACACTGAAGATAATAGAAGTGTTTTGTTATTTGAGTAACAAAATTATTGGTGATGGCTGACACAGAGAGGATATAAAATGCAGGCTGGACTGTCTGATGGAAAGAATATCTGAAAAAGAGGAATATGTTAAGAGAGGATGTAAATTTAAATGTTAAGCGGTCTTTTCTGGAGGTGTAGCCTCGCTCCAAAACAAGATGTGAACAACAAGCAGTTCAAGCTAGAAAAGGATAGTATCTTTTGAAATGTGTTTCTAGAAAGAAATTTTGATGATTACATGGATGAAACATAAAGGTAAACTCTGTCCATTGGTACTGGCCGACCACCGTGTCATCCTCTGCCAATGACGTCCAGCACACCACTATCCTGCCTGGTCAGTTTTCTTGACCCCAAGCCCTGCTTGCTCGAGTAGCTTCTCAGCTGGCATCACAAGGGTGAATGGACACCGTTCCAATCCTCTCACCCAGGAAAAATCCCTGGCAGTACCGGGAATCTAAACCTGTGTTCTCCCCATGATAGGCAGCAGCAGTGAACACTAAGTTACAGAGGTGGTCATCAAGTGGATGGATGACTAGGACCGGTACTAGATACCCTCTGTGTGGCACCTAGAGGTAGCTTATGGAATAATTTGTAGTTGCAGATCAAATTACTGAGGAGATGGTACTGGATGAAATTGAGGAGAAAAGAAATTTTCAGCACGACTTGACTAAAAGAAGGAACTGGTTGATAAGACATACCCTGATGCATAAAGACTGAAATTTGCTTTTTGAAGAAATACTCTTTTTCTACATAACAGATACCATTGTTCAGACATTTGTCAAAGCAGTAAGCCAACTTTTCTATGCCCTCTTCATAGAAAAATACCACCAGTGAAGACCTCCAATACTGATCACACTTTCTTACATCATCATTGGTGTTGAAGCACCTTCATCCTGCTTGATGATGAAGTAAAAGTGGTAGTCGGAAGATGTGAGATCAGCACTGATTGGCAGGTGGTCGAACTGTTCCCAACTGAATTGTTAGTAAGGTTTTCAGTGCCACCAGCAGAAATGAAACGTGATGTCATGAAGCAACATAATGATTCGATTGAGAATTTCGCAACCTTTGTTTTGAATAGTGTGATCGAGTTCTCTCGGTGTTTTGCAGTAACATACCACTTTCATGATTTCAGCTCGGAGAAGGAACTCAACAAGCAGAATGCCTTGTAGGTCCTAGAATCCATTTCACCTGATTTTTTTGCACTGACAACTTCGTTCTGTTTTTTTTTTTTTTTTTTTTTTGGGGGGGGGGGGGGGGGGGGGAGGAGGAGGATTGTCATACTGTGAGTTCCTTCACTCCATAGACTGTTGTTTTTATTTTGGAGTGTCATGAAAAAACCCAAGTTTCAGCACCAGTCACGATTCTATTTAAGAATTCATCTTCCTCATCACTGTATTCAGTGCTGAAATGTCAAAACTCCGCAAAGGCACAATTTTGTAGGCATTTTTGGAACACAATTCGCAAACATTTAAGCAATTTATCACTGAGTCATGCAGAACAGTTTCTGAAATACATTCTTATTATGAACCATCAGTTTTCATGAATTTTCTAATTCATTTTCTCACCCGTACCATCAGTGACAACAGAAGGCTGTTCAATACATGCTTCATCATGAATGTTTGTTGAACTGTCTCATCCACTTTCTCACCATAAATATCTACAAGTTGATGAATTTCAGTTGGCTTAATGTTCTGTGTGTTGAATCACAACATAACAGAGTGCACTTCACAGTCACTGGGCTCAGAGGTTGTCTTAAACATTTTGAATGATCACTAACAAATAGAAATACAACAAAATCCCGCTCCAGTGTCGACTGTGGAAAGACAATGAACCAGAGAAATGTGTGAACCTACAACACAAGTGGTGCAGTGGCAGTAGAATGATTTGGTACTTACTTTCAGGATGCTCCTCATACTTTGAACTTCAGTGGAAGTGCTAGTCACCTTTTAATGTAAATTTTTGCTTATGATGGAAACTATGTTTAAACAGTGTGTGTGGGTGGTGAGAAGGGTTATTTAACAGTTGAACTATCTTTGTTTTGTTTATCTCTCTCTAGTCATGACAGGTAATGTGATTCAAGGACAGAGGTACTTTCTGACTTACCTTAGTCAAGCTCCAACTCTTCTGTCCTGTACAGCTACTTGCTTTTATCCTGAGGTTGTTACTCTCTGGCCTGGTTGGGTTTAAAGCTGGTTCATTAGAAATGAAGCTGCTCCTAAAAAATTGTATACATTGTGTAAAAAAAAAACTACATTTACAAGGAATTTGTGGGGTCAGAGGACGTAGAGATACACTTCATTACATGTCACTGGTGTGCACCATGTTCCTGATATGGATCCGTTAAAGTTTTGATGTTAGTAATGCTCAAGAGATGGTGTGACTATTGGTTTAGGGGCATTTCTGAAAAGATCGCCTGTCTACATTATGGCGCAACTGGAATATGCTTGCTCAAAACAACCAAGTGCATTCAACTGAACTGGTAACCAGCTCTTCTGCAGTGCTTCATACACCATCATCATCTCCCCCTATAAAAAAGAAATTTAGAGGCAGTCACATAAAAAAGGTTAATTTTCTCTCCTAAACACTCGAAAATTGTGTGTATGTAGTCTTTTTTTGTTTTAATACACCCTGTATATGAAAAAGAGCTGTCACCATTACCTACACTGCTTGCATGGTGTTAATTTGCACACAGATTTCTGGTTGTTCCACTGGAAAGCTTACCAAGACATTTACAGTATAAAGCCGATACAAGTGAGTAACTTAAAAATGTACACAGCTCAAAGGTAGTACAACTGCAACTCTGTAGAATTACCATGTCTTTCATGCAGTACAACATTTTTAACCGTGCAATTATAATATTCATGTAACTGATATTATTTAGTGATGAGACTTCTGGGGTAAGCTACGAAGTAATTACTCCATACTGTACAGTAAAACAAAACAGCCTCACTGTTCATATTTCTCATAGAGGTAATGGGAACAAAGGAACCAACAAAATTAAGAAGAACATTAGCATTTTTTTTAAATTCATCTATCTTTTACAGAAAAAACAGTAAATTTCAACCATAAATGTTTCGTAGGCACGTTACAACATTAACAAACACTGCATTATAATTTGTGACCATACATTACATATATTTTCTCTGAAAATGTCTTTAGTAACAATGCACTACACTTGTTACAAGAAACATTGTGTCCTGTCTTATTCAGTGGTCTTTGTTTTACTTCTTTAATTATTTGGCACTTCAGTTCCATGGAACACTATTTAATGTGCAACTATATACTTGATTATTTTTATTACTCAACATGCGTAATATTACTTAAAGGTTAATTTTATGATCAACTTACAGAAACAGTTAGGTTAAGAAACATCGATGTATGCCGATGGTCACTTGGCGATCGTCTATCATCTACCTGCAGTCTGTCACTGCTAGATAGTGTTGAAACCATAGGCTAGGTGGAAGACTCACTGGACAAAAAATTGTTAGAACTACCTACCTACATACATACATGGGTGAAAAGCAGTTCTGCTGGTCTCAAAAAACTTTATTGTGCACTTCTGTTCCAAATGACAACTTAAATGAAACCTCACATCTACAGTAATTTCACCAATAAGGTGGGCTACAAATAGATTGTAATATTCTGACCTGAGTAACTCTTCAGCAAGTAGAGCTACATAATATGTGCTACTGTTTTTATATGAACACTAACACTAGTCATGTTTACAATAGAAACAATAATTAGGTCCAGTACATTTAAAATTGTATGCCTACAGCAAGCAACACTACAACCAGAATGTCCTGCTTGTTGAAAATGAAAATTCATCAAAATACTTGTAGTACACACTGAAATTGCTTACATCCATTCTCTATTGATGCAATAATGCTAAAACTCATAGCCAAAGGCAATTGCACATTGTTGTGGGGAACTAGAATAACTAAATAATATCTGTATTCATTTGAGTTTGTTTCACTAAGATCTAGATTATGTTGTCACAGTGGATATAATAACTTATGTCCCCTTGTTCTCACATTAACTGATTATAGTTTTCAATTTTGGCCAATTGATGTAAGTCTGTCTTGTAACTCCTTCATGTTCATTGTTATTGGCAATAACGTTATTAGCTATTATCATCTTTGATGACAATACAAAACTCGAAGGTTACAAACTCTGTTAGTAAACAAGTCAATGCATTCTGCACCAGCACTTAACTATTAAAACAAAACCTCTTTCAAATTTTGTTTACATTCAGTGCTATTCATTTTGTTGTAAGGCTTGTGTTTAGTATAAATAACCAATGGTGCATCTGTAGGCCTTATCAGTTTCGACATTAAAACTGTACCATGCAGAACAGCATTTCTCTGACCAACTGGAAGTAACGTTTAAGTATTCAGAGCATTTGCCTCAATTTGATCCCATAGATTGCCACTTTACTGATGTGGCCTTTAATAAATTAAAAAGAGCATCTCTCTTGAAATATTTACAAACTGAATACTGTTGAACAACACGTATGTACATTTCGACACAGTTATACAATTGAAAATATTGACAGATGCTCCTAAAATTTCTTTTGCAACCTGAATACTGAAACATGTTCTAGGAACTACCTTAAAATGTTAAAATTCTACAAGAGGCTCTACACTGGAAGACACTCTATTTCATTTTTATATTATTGCAGAAGGGCAGGAGCAAGATAAGGTACTTTCAGGGAACGACCGCCAAGTACAAGTAATTACCAATATCTTGCAGGTTCCAGTACTGACCATGGTCTTATTATCATCCAGTTAGAAACATTCACACAATGTTAATCACAGCAGAAGCACTTCCACTACAATGGTTGTGCCAAGTATGCTCCTAAGCCCTGTTGTTCTCATTTACTTTTATGTGGTTTATATTGTTCATTGATAAACAATGGCATCCTAGCAGACACTGTAGAAATAAACTTGCTTGGACCAAGTTCAATATAACAGATGTTAAATGTTTATTAGTATTTCTGTCACAACAATAGAAGGTAAGTGAGGTTGCTCCACACCAAAATTATAAAAATGTTTACTGCCAACACCAGTTGTTCTACTCCAAAATCAAACTAAATTGTCAGGTCTTCTGTGTGGTTCCTGCCAAGCAGAGTTCCTTTATGTTGGGAGCAAACATTTTACTGAATTTTATGAACCAGTGCTTAAGGGACAAGTTTTCTAGAACTTGTGATTTAGTGGAAAGCAAAGAGAAAAGTCAATGAAATGAGAAATTAGAATGTGTGAGAATCAGGCCAGTGGCTATATAATCTAGGTGGTGCATGGAACTGGGTTCTCAAGGCTGTGAAGAGACAGTGAAATGTTTATGTTCCTTTGAAAGATCTAATGGCACAAAGTAAGGATTATGTATGCCAATCAAGGACTATTTAAGACCATGACAGTTGGTCCTCTTGACTAGGGGCACAAGAGAACAAGCCACACACCAGAAGAAAGGGAAACAATATTGTGAACTGCCATGCCAGTTAGACAAATGTGTAAATTCATTATCAGAACACGTAACAGGTATTGCTAACAGGAGTGTCTACATCCATCTCAAACCTTAGAGGAATTCTTGCCTCCGTGAGTAAAAAGTTCAAATGGCTGCATTTGGAATTAATTATCTTTAAACACATATTTTGCTCACTAACTGGGAGTTTTCGTTAGGTCAATACATGCCTAAGATGTCATTTTTCATGAGCAACACTGTGTTGATCACTAACTGCGTGAAAAAAGAACAGCTCTCAAGCATACTAAACATCAATGACCCACTGCCTACTGGAATAATGAAGCTTTCTTTATGGACCGCATTTTGATCACTTGGGAGAAGCAATCACTAGTTTATAGTGGGCTGTAATGATTTCAAGTGTAATATCTCACTTCACCTCGTACAATTTATAACTTTGGCATTCTGCTGTGATTAGTGCATTGCTTAACAAATCAAAGAAGTAAACAACAGTTAGCCAAGATATGGGACCTCTTTTCCTTTTCTCTTTTTATAATACCTGCCACTCTGTCTGTGTCATGTTAATAGAAACTGACAATCATAGCACCCGCAATGGTTCAATTTTCACTTTCACAAAAAGAAAACCAGACTGTCTGTGGGTTTGGTGTTCAGCAGGAGGCAAAACCTTGTTAGTGGTCTGGCTGTGAGACTCAAAAGCATTCTAATCCCTGTGCTTACAACACCGGGTTTTGAGAGAACTGTCGGGAGGCGGCAGTGTTCTGCTTGGCAGGTCCTGAAACACACAAAGTGTGGCAAAAATTACTATTGGGACAGTAATGCATTAAGTCACTAGAAACTGCTGTCAGGTAGAACCACTGTACTGAATAATAACCAGAAGCATTTCTATAAGTATTGCATATGAGTGCAGCTTATGGACACGAGTTCAGAATCCCTTTCTTACGTGCAGGAATTTACACTAGATTATAGCGCAACAGATGTAGGGACCTAGATTAAGTTTGTTCATTGTGGATGTTTATTCAGTGTAAATACAGAAAATTGCAACACACTCATTTCATCCTTTTCAACAGAACAACCAAAGGAAATAGAAAATCTAGCTGAAGAAATTAATAAATTACACCACAAAATTCACTTCACTTCACTGTAGAAATGAAACACCAGATGACATTAACAAAGCCTTATATAGAAATGCTACAATTACCAGTGTTACCATACATAACCCTTCTTGCTATCCAGATCAATATAAAAAAGCGTTCTTCAGAAGAATGTTTAATCACATGCTTAAAGACCCAATGGATACAAGTGAAAGATAAAAAGAAACAAAAATTGTAAAATCAGCTGCCTCCAGTATGAATACAATCCTGCTGTAATACATAAATTAAACCAACCAATTTCTGGACAACCACCCCCAAACAGGAAGACCATTTTTGTAATAAGCTGACCTTCCTTATGGAAGATTTAATACCAAATTGCCAACCTCTTCAAGTTGTATTGTAAACGTGTTGCGCTTGGGGCACATGATACTCATTAAAGCCTGTACTATGGTAAGTTAACGGGCTTCACCTCACGAGAGAGGATATTTGTATAGATATTGCCCGCGTGTACCTGAATGGAGGCAAATCAGACTTACACCCACTCTGTAATAACAATGATACGTCAAGCAAGTTCGAAATGCAACTACACATCAGAACGGACAAAAAGCAACACAGAAGATGCTACCAATTTTTTAATCATACAGTCGCCAGCCTAATTAGGCATTAACTGAGTTTCTTTCCTGTACACGTTGATGTACATTCATGCAAAACAACACGTAGTAACACTGCATAATATAGTGAATTTTAGAACCAGAAAAATCTATTGAACTGATAATTTCACTTTCTGTACTTATATGGATAATCCATATATACATAACACTACACTATAATGTTTACTACAAAATTTCATACTGTCTATTGATCTGATTAAAATCAGGCATAGGTTACCCTAGAAATAGCAATTTCGAGCCACAAACAAAATGTCAATTTTAATAAAGATAAAACACTGATAAATTTTTGGCTTTTATATTGACTTTAACTTTTGCTGGTCAAATCAATTTAGAACACTTCAGAATTCAAATGAATAAAAATAAGAAAAGGGGTGGGGGGCCTTGAAACTGTTATGATCACTGTATTAAACAAAAATTAATTACTGACACCATTATGCGCTCAAGATTTCCAATATATGAGTTACTACTCTTTTCATCTTATTTCCTACTCATTTAAATACCTTTATATCTGTCTCGAAATAATAAAACTTCATTACTAAATCAATGTTAAAGTTATCTTCCAACTTTGTCACACCTTTGTTGCTCATTAACAAAACAATTCTTTAAACACCATTCTAACATAGTTAGGTCTGCAGGTAATTATTATTAACACAAACTTTAATTTTTCATCTCGGGACACTCGGATTGCACAACATTTGGAAAGTACCCTGTCTAGGTTAGTTGTGAGGATAATTAAATGATAGGAAAGTTCTGGTAAAATTTAAGTTGTTATTGAACAGTATGGAACAAAAGTGACACTGGTCCATACCAATACAGTACTAAAAGTTTCAACCTGTTTGCGGCGGTTGGCGGGCGGCGAGGCACAGAGCACACATACAACCACAGCTATGGCTCTTGATGTATCGGCACTTTATTTCTTCATAGCGTCACAGTACTTTTCCATTTAGAGCCTCCACCAGCTTCAACTGTCCCCTACTGACATGCAGTGTCCATGGATTCAAGAGGATGTCTCCATGCCTGTACGTGTCCATCTGTGCGACAGTTTGAAGTGAGACTCGTCCAACCAGGCAACATGTTTCCAGTCATCAACAGTCCAATATTGGTGTTGATGGCCCCAGGTGAATCATAAAGCTTTGTGTCGTGCAGTCATCAAGGGTACACAAGTGGACCTTCAGCTACAAAAGTTCATATCGATGATGGTTCACACTCTGACACTTGTTGATGGCCCAACATTTAAAGATTTGCAGAAGGGTGGCACTTCTGTCACTTTGAACGATTCTCTTCAGTTGTTGATCCTGTTTTTGCAGGATCTTTTTTCGGCTGCAACAATGTCGGAGATCTGATGTTTTACCAGATTCCTGATATTCACTGTATGCTCATACGGGAAAATAACCACTTCATTGTTACCTGTGAGATGCTTTGTCCCATTGCTCATACGCCCACTATAACACCACATTTAAATTCACGTAAATCTTGATAAGATGCCATTGTAGCAGCACTAACCAATCTAACATCTGTGCCAGACACTTGTTGTCTTATATAGGCATTGCCAACTGCAGTGCCATATTCAGTATGTTTACATATCCCTGTATTTGAATATGCATGATTGTGCCAGTTTTGTTGGCAATTCACAGTACATACATATCCTGTGATGGTATCTTACCAACTGCCGGCACAACCACTCCACATACTGTGATGGAACAGGTACATGATAGTGAATGTGTTGTGTTGTTGGTATTCTGGGACCATTTTTTCCTCAGAAAAAAAAAACCGTTACTTTGATATGCTCTGGCTGACTCCTGAGACACAGTCTTTTTCCAGTAATATGGTGCACTGCCACATTGGGCTCAAACTGTTGCGGACGAGGTGTTACGAGGTATGCTGAATTGGCAGGGGTGGTCCTATTCCCTGGTGTTCTAGGCCACCAGGCATTAGAAAGATGGGCTTGTTTCTATCAGCATACACCAAGGACAGAGTCTACCAAGCAGCTGTCAACCACATCAAAAAGTTAATGAACAAAATCATTTCTGCCCTTGCCACAGGTGATGCAGACATAATGTGCTGAATGTGGATAGATCCTGATAACAGACTGGAAATGTGTGCACCAGTGGTGGTGGGCACAATGTTGAAATTGATTAACCTGCATAAAATCTTTGTGACACTATATCACATTAGCCAAACATGGTGTGAATACCTTAGGTCTAATTAGTTTGGATGCTGTAACTTTTGAGACACTCTGTATATCCTCTGCCCATTGCAGGTTAAAAACCTTATTGTGCTGTCAGAGGCCTTGATATGTTCTCAGAAAGAGGCAAAACCACCACACATCTCAAGTCACCTACTGTCCAGTTTATGTGGTATTTGCTCCACTGACAACATGTACATTTTTATGTCTCAGTAGTCTTCTGCAAGGGACTCATTGCATGCAACTTGCCATCACAGTATTTGGCTGAAAACTAGTAGACATGGGTCTGCAGTGATCCCTGTTGTGTTTGAGACTGACTGTCAATGGAAACTTATAACGTTCATCTCTATGACTAACTACGAGTTAGGATCTTAATGAGGCCACTTTTATTATTATGTGGTACAACATTCCTTGTAGATAAGCTGGATAGTCTTCACTGATGCACCAACAAATTGGGCAACTTAATTCGTTGGCACATCCAAAGACAATAGCTCTAATCTGTGGTTTCAATCCATTGTACTACACTGATTCCTTATAATCGACTGGCACATACACACCTCTTCAATGATGTGGCTTATGTCAGCAGTGAAGGCTCAGATAACTGGCAGGTATCAGTTCCACTCCATCTACAGCATTTCAAAGGGGCCTGTGTGCTCTTTTAAGATGGTGAACTTATAAGGCTGTTTACACAATTTTTTAGGTACACTCTAAGGAAAGAAGAACGTTGCAGCACACAGGAATTATCCAAAGGGTTGAAACGAGTAGAGAAACAAATGATTACAATTTCAGAACACTTGGATGAGTTATTCAACAGGAAGAGCATCACAAACTGAGAGAGTCATTAATGCATTGACAACCTGCAGCCCATACGCAAGCAGTAATTCAGTTTGATATTGGTTGATACAGTTGTTGGATGTGCTCCTGGGGGATGTCATGCCAAATTCTGTCTAAATTGTGGACTGGAGCACTGAAATCCCAATATGTTTGGAGGGCCCTGCCCATAGCACTCCATTCTCAATTGGGCATGGCAGGTCTCGGAAAGCATACAGACAAGCAGTAGAAGCTCTTCTCATATGCAGGTAGGCATACCTGACTGAAATGTTAACTCAATGTCGTCTGCAATAAAACGGGTTGTAGCACATTGTTGACATAGCACTGTGGATGAAAACTGAAGGGATCTTGCTACAAAACTAATGGCACCCCAGGCGATTGCACTTGATTATCGGGTCATCTCCAGGAACTTCTTTGGACTGAAATTTCAATGACAGGAGTGGATTGAACTGAGACCAATGGCCAGCAAAGACATGTCTGGAGATGCTTTGGACAGCAGTGTGATACCAACCTGACTATTGCCTGATAACCAGGAGTGATTAACTGGGATTCCATTTGTATTTTGTAGAAGGACCTCTTTTTGGTTTTCATCTGTGGATTTCTTACAGCATACAACAATGTTCTAAGTACCATTATGTTGCCTTTCATAGCAAGCCATCCTTGTGAGGAGTGGCGCCTTATATTGCCCCGGTGTATCAGGAGAGTGACTCACGCCTGTACAGTGACAGACGGTCTCAAACAGTTCAGTCGAGTACGTAGTTCTAATTTTCACCCACCAGAGTCAGATCATGCACAGACTTTCAAGAGAATGTTTTTGGGAATTTTTCTATTTATTTCTTGATGGCTCTTTTGTTTGTTTATGTTCGTACGGTTTTGTATAAGCTTATAGCAATGTGAATGAGGTCTATAGTAAATATGTAGATCATTGTTCTGCTGATGTACACTGTACAGTGGGGAGTTTAGTATCATAATATGTTAAGTAAGTTTATGCTGAAAGGAAAGCCAGTTCAAGTGCAAATGAAAATGGTTCATACTTTACATTATTAACAAAGTATCACAATGTTTAGTATTTATTTTGGGAAAGTCATGAAAAGCGTGGACTAATGTGGGAGAATAATGTTTTTTCTATTGGCCTTAAAGAAAACTGGTACTTTCTGATTGGTCATAGTATTCTTCGTGCATCTTTTCTCTTGGATATATAGAAAGCTTACAGCAGTGTAAGGATTCAGAGCCCTGCCTTTAAACGGTATGGTCACATGTAGTATGAGATGCAAAGGAAGTTACAGTTTGCCAGTTTTGAAATGTGTAGCACAACTAAAAGTGTAGGCATATATATTCTGGTGTGTTTTTTAGAAAGTTCAGTTTTCTAAGTAACTTTGCGTAAGAGAAAACACAGTAATTCCACGTGGCAGATTGGTGACTAAAATCGTGAGTGCATTGCACACTGATAATCTTAAATGGAAATGCTTGCCATACTATTAAGGACAATCCATGCTTAGTAGCTCTTCAGATTTCGGGAAATATGTCAACATAAACTTGCTAACATAAATGAAAGGATCTGTGCATGACAATGTTAAGATTAGCACGGGCTTGGCAGTGAACGTCTACATTATCAGTGTTCAGAATTTACAAAAGGTTTTCTAGTATTTCCATATTTCATTCAAAATTAAGATTTTTTCCTGATACTGAAAATAGTTAAATTGTATGCAGCCTGATGCGAGTTGCAGTACATTAGGTCTCTGCTCGGATTTCCTGCCGGTGAACTGCTGCAACCAGTTGACAGGTAGGTGCTGGTACAAAGGATCTGCGCCACCAAACTTGGCTTACATTTCAGCAATATAATGCCAGCATGTGCATGGTCAGAATTTCTAGAGCTTCTTTCATGCTTTCCAAACTCTACCTTGGCCAGCAAGGTCACTGAATTTCTTTCCAACTGAGAATGTTTGGAGCGTTATGGGCTGGAGCCTCCAACTAGCTGGGGATTTTCACAATATACTACACCAACTGGACAGAATTTGCCACAATATCCCTCAGGAGAACTCTGTCAATCAATATCAAGCTGAATAATTGCTTGCATAAAAGCTGGAGGTGGAACAATGTGTTATTGACTTGCTCAATTTGTGAAGCTCTTTCTGTGGAATAAATAATCCAGTTTTTCTGAGAACGTAATGATTTGTTTGTTGGTACTTGTACATCACTCCTACTGGTTTCCATCCCATTCAGAAAATTCCTTTGTAGAGCCTTTTTTATGTCTTAGAGTGTACAAAATGCATCTGAACATTTGATGAATTGTCTCTGAAAGAAACAAGAGTTATAAACAAAATGCTTTTACCGGCCTTCAGAGTAATCACCATTACCTACAACAGACTTCTGACTTCAGTTGTCAAGCTGTAGGAAATGGCCAGCCAACACTTCTCGTGGAATCACTTAAAGCATCATTGCCGGAGATGATACCTGATGTTATCAGTACTATCCACAGACCTTGCAGCAGTAAGTGATATGGTGTTCATTGTCTTCCCAACATCCCACAGGTACAAATTCATCATGGATCAAGCCATTTCCATCAAAAATTGTGATTGATATGTCTTAATCCCAGAGTTTTTTATCAAACTTCTTTTGGGAGGCAGGGAAGATGATGAACACTGTTTCTTGATCTGTGGATTGTACTGGTGGCTCCGCCTCTCATCTATAATAGCGCAGATATCCAACAATGCATGACAACTGTGTGTTCAGTGACTACACAAGAATTGTTTGCAGACAGATTCCAATAGCTTTACAACAAATGTCAGAAGTGTTTTGTAGCTAATGGGGATTACTTTGTAACTTATGTTCACTTCATTTTCTGAGACCATTCACCAAACTTTCCAGATACACCTTGTACAAGAAGCAATAGACACGTTGTTCGCTTACATATACCATCAAGTAACATGTGTATGAAGATAGGTCACATTTTGTCCAAAGAATGTGCTGCTGAGAACTGGACAGGCATGTAGAACAGGTAGGACATGGGTTAGCTTTGAGGTAACAGTCATTGTTGTCCCCCGGTATTGGCATATTAGTTGGGAGAGAATAGTCCCATGTGAGAAGGCTTGATGAAAGAGCATGTAAAAGGCACATTATAAAATATGTGAGGAGGGGAGGCAAATAACCTAGAGTAACACCTATCGACCCACTTCACTGAGTGGTCAGCACATCTGACTGCCATGTCACACATTCTCTATGCTCAGGGTGTGGGTGATAAGGACAACATATCATCGATTCATCATCGCCAGCATGAAAGTAACCCACCATGGGGTCAACAGAAAAGACCTGCACCTTACCCAGCAAGTGACTCCTAGGTATCAATGTCCATATGATCACTTCATTCCACCTAGAGCAGTAGAAAGGGAAACGTACCAAAGAGGGAGCAATAGCCAAGTATGCTAAATGTGATGGGCTATAAACAAGGATATTTTTTCAAAATTTAAAAGCTTTTGTCCAGATTGGTCACAAAAGTCTGAACATTATGGCCTTTGCTCAGAAACATACAGTGATCAGAAGTCCAAAGTAGCAACTGGAATGATATCTTATCAGTGTACATCAGATATGAGGCTCCTCTGAGATTGTTTATGGAGGTTTTTCATTTTCTCCTACATAAAGGGTGAAATGAACTCCGCCGACAAAATTCAGTTGGTGGTTCAAGGATGTTTTATGAGTATTTTGGTACAATGGACCCTTGGTCTCCTGTGGCTCACTGTGGAGTAATAATGTAATTATGATTTATTTAGTTTGCTACCTTCATTTCTTCTGAAAATACACTGTCCAGACACGTTAATGTGACTACCCGTCAAAACCTCGAATAACCTCTTTTCGCGGTGCACACCATTGCGAGACATGCAGGAAGAGATTAAATGAAATGATCATATGGCATTAATGACTGGCAGACCCCATCTGGGCTTGATCAGTTGCCTACTGCAATTCTTTTCGTTTTATGCTGCTTTTGAGACTTGCTTGTTGATAACAAGAACAACACAACGCGCACTTTCCGAGGAGACAAAAATCCTGTATCCAGCTGGGAATCAAACTGGGGCCCCCTCACGTGGCTGTGAGGTTCTGTTCTAACAGGGGTGTGGAGCCATACTGATTTCATTGCCAATTCAAGCTGTTCTAGGTTTTTCATGTGAGGATCCACGGGGAATACAGCTTGGCAGAGGGGTTCCCACAGATTCTCAATTGGTTTACATCCGATGACTTCAGTGGCTAGGGGCATATGATAAACTCGTCCTGTTGCTGTTTGAACCACACATGTACACTGCAAGCTGTGTTACATTGTACTGCTGGTAAATGTCACTATGCTGAATAAAAACAAACTGTGTGTATGGGTGAACACGGCACTCGAGGACAGATGGATACATCTGTTGATCCATTGTGCCTCCCACAATAGCATCAACACCCAGGGAATGCCACAGACCCCCTCCCCTGGTGTGCCCCCTTCTGACAGTGGTTGCAGTGTGTTTTGCTTTCAGACATTTAACAATGTGCACGACAATGGCCATCTGTCATTTGAAAAGGCTCTCGGTTCATCTGGGTGGTCAGTTGTTCAACAGCTGCATGTCTCTGCAGCTGACATTTACCCCTGTCATCTACGGCCCACGACTGCAGCACAGTAGCCTCGGCACCGACTCTGAATAGCGCCATTTTGCTGAGCACAGTATACTTTAACCACACTGACATGCGAACAGTTTACAGACTTAGTCTTTCCAAAATGCTTCCACCCTTTCCCCAAAAGCCAATGACCATGCACATGTTGACATCATCTTGTCTCCTACTTACAATGACAACTGCACTATTTTCTGTGGCTCCCAACATGCTTTATATACCGTTCACTGCTAGTTGTGCCGTCTGTCATCTCTGAGTGGTTACTATATGTCGATTTTGGTAACATTAATGTGATGGACCAGACCGTGTATCTACACAATAAAGAAAAAACCCAGTGTAGCATACCAACTGTATTCCGTCACAAAATATGCAAGTTTTTTTCCACAGAAACTGAAAATTTCTAAAGTCGTTCCCCTGCTGAAAAAGAGTGACAAGTTTAAAACAGGAAACTATAGACCTGTCTCACTTCTCCCAACGTTCTCTGAGGTTTTAGTGATACTAATGAAATATAGAGTCACACATTATCTTAATTGTGGAATGTGATAAACAGTAATCAGCACGGATTTCTAGCTGGGAGAAGTACCGAAACACCTGTACTGGAATACACAAAAGACATAATTAGTAAATTTGGAGAGGGAGAAAGTGTTGTCGGGATAAATCTAGATCTGTCAAAAGCCTTTGACACTGTTGACCACAGCATACTTTTGGAAAAGCTTGAAGCTATAGGTATCAGAGGACTGGAAAAAAAAAGTGGCATGAGTCTTATCTGGAAAGAGGATGCAGGTGGTTGAAATTACAGCACCAAAATATTACACTAAGATCAGATCCAAAGAAGTGTATTAGGCGCCTTGCTGTTCCCCATTTACATTAATTTTATTTGGGTGTCAGAGAGAAAAGCTAGAATCGTGTTATTTGCTGATGATACTAGTTTAATTGTTTGTTATATGAAGCAGTCGTTGCACAGTACTGTGGACTATCTCCTACAAGATACACAAAAATGGCTCAGTGCAAACAAGCTAACACTGAATGCAAAAAAAAACTAATTATGTGCAGTATGGAAGAATAAGTGAACATCCCACTATGTAGGGAAACAACCTGAAAGAGTACAGTGTGCAAAATTTCTGGGTTTGCACATTGATGAGAAGATAAACTGGAAGGACCATGTGGTGAGCTTAGCACTAAAACTAAATTCAGCATGTTTTTACTTAGAATAATTGCAAGAGTTTGTAGTAATGGCTGTACCAGATTAGTATATTTTGGCTATTTTCAGTCAATTGCGGCCTATGGGACACTATCCTGGGGAAAAACAAATTGTAGTCTAAATGAGAATTTCAAATTACAAAAACGTGCTATTTAGATTATGACCCAGAGCCCACATCAAACACGTTGTAGGTTCCCTTTTTAAAGCATTGAAAATTTTAGCAATTCCATCATTATACATTCTGAAATGTCTGTTGGTGATCAAAAGAACTCAGGACAAAATGAAAACCAGTACCGATTACCATACACGGCAATGTACAGATCTCCCCTTACAAGCTGTAACAAGGACTCAAAGTCAGAAACATGTATGTAATCAAGGCATCAAACTTTTTAATGCACTACCAAAACATATCAAAGAGCTGGAAAATTAGGATAAATTTAAAACTGTTATAAAGAACCACATGCTTGACAAATGTTATTACAGCATAGGTGAATAGCTCTGCGCAACTGTATAAGGATTTAATTTCATGTGACAAATGAAATTTCATCAAGGAATATGCCTGTCCAGCACATAATTCCTTGTGTTATAAAAACAGTTAATTGTTGTATATTGTATTAAACATAAGATAGATTCATATTAATACTGCACAAATGTGATCATTGGGATGTTGCTGTGGTCTTCAGTCCTGAGACTGGTTTGATGCTACTCTATCCTGTGCAAGCTTCTTCATCTCCCAGTACCTACTGCAACCTACATCCTTATGAATCTGCTTAGTGTATTCATCTCTTGGTCTCCCTCCAATACTAAATTGGTGATGCCTCAGAACATGTCCTACCAAACGAACCCTTCTTCTAGTCAAGTTGTGCCACAAATTTCTCTTCTCCCCAATCCTATTCAATACATCCTCATTAGTTATGTGATCTACCCATCACATCTTCAGCATTCTTCTGTACTACCACATTTCAAAAGCTTCTATTCTCTTCTTATCCAAACTATTTATCATCCATGTTTCACTTCCATACAGGGCTACACTCCATACAAATACTTTCAGAAACGACTTCCTGACACTTAAATCTATACTCCATGTTAACAAATTTGTCTTCTTCAGAAACACTTTCCTTGCCATTGCCAGTCTACATTTTATATCCCCTCTACTTTGACCACCACCAGTTGCTTTTGCTCCCCAAATAGCAAAACTCCTTTACTACTTTAAGTGTCTCATTTCCTAATCTAATTCCCTCAGCATCACCCAACTTAATTCGAATACATTCCAATATCCTCGTTCTGCTTTTGTTGATGTTCATCTTATTTCTTCGTTTCAAGACACTGTCCATTTCATTCAACTGCTCTTCCAGGTCTTTTGCTGTCTCTGACAGAACTACAATGTCATCGGCGAACCTCAAACGTTTTATTTCTTCTCCATGGATTTTAACACCTACTCTGAACTTTTCTTTTGTTTCTTTTACTGCTTGCTCAATATACAGATTGAATAACTTTGAAGAGAGGCTACAACCCTGTCTAGCTCCCTTCCCAACCACTGCTTCCCTTTCATGTCCCTCGACTCTTACAACTGCCATCTGGTTTCTGTACAAATTGTAAATAGCCTTTCGCTCCCTGTATTTTACCCCTGCCACCTTTAGAATTTGAAAGAGAGTATTCCAGTCAACATTGTCAAAAGCTTTCTCTAGGTCTACAAATGCCAGAAATGTAGGTTTGCCTTTCCTTAATCTAGCTTCTAAGATAAGTCGTAGGGTCAGTATAGCCTCACGTGTTCCAATATTTCTACGGAATCCAAACTGATCTACCCCGAGGTCGGCTTCTACTAGTTTTTCCATTCATCTGTAAAGAATTTGTGTTAGTATTTTGCAGCCATGACTTATTAAACTGATAGTTCGGTAATTTTCACATCTGTCAACACCTGCTTTCTTTGGGATTGGAATTATTATATTCTTCTTGAAGTCCGAGGGTATTTCGCCTGTCTCATACATCTTGCTCACGAGATGGTAGAGTTTTGTCAGGACTGGCTCTCCCAAGGCTGTCAGTAGTTCTAATGGAATGTTGTCTACTCCGGGGGCCTTGTTTTGACGCAGGTCTTTCACTGCTCTGTCAAACTCTTGACACAGTATCATATCCCCCATTTCATCTTCATCTACATCCTCTTCCATTTCCGTAATATTGTCCTCAAGTACATCGCCCTTGTATAGACCCTCTATATACTCCTTCCACCTTTCTGCTTTCCCCTCTTTGCTTAGAACTGGGTTTCCATCTGAGCTCTTGATATTCATACAAGTGGTTCTCTTTAATTTTCCTGTAGGCAGTATCCATCTTACCCATGGGGATATGCGCCTCTACATCCTTACATTTGTCCTCTAGCCACCCCTGCTTAGTCATTTTGCACTTCCTGTCGATCTCATTTTTGAGATATTTGTATTCCTTTTTGCCTGCTTCATTTACTGCATTTTTGTATTTTCTCCTTTCATCAATTAGGTTCAATATTTCTTCTGTTACCCAAGGATTTCTAGCGGCCCTCATCTTTTTACCTACTTTATCCTCTGCTGCCTTCACTATTTCATCCCTCAAAGCTACACATTCTTCTTCTACTGTATTTCCTTCCCCATTCCTGTCAATTGTTCCCTTATGCTCTCCATGAAACCCAGTACAACCTCTGGTTTAGTCAGTTTATCCAGGTCCCACCTTTTTGAAGTTTCTTCAGTTTTAATCTACAATTCATAACCAATAGACTGTGGTCAGAGTCCACGTCTGCCCCTGGAAATGTCTTACAATTTAAAACCTTGTTCCTACATCTTTGTCTTACCATTATATAATCTATCTGAAACCTGTCAGTACCTCCAGGCTTCTTCCATGTATACAACCTTCTTTTATGATTCTTGAACCAAGTGTTAGCTATGATGAAGTTACGCTCTGTGCAAAATTCTACCAGACGGCTGCTTCTTTCATTTCTTCCCCCCAATCCATATTCACCTACTACATTTCCTTCTCTCCCTTTTCCTACTACCGAATTCCAGTCACCCATGACTATTACATTTACGTCTCCCTTCACTACCTGAATAATTTCTTTTATCTCATCATACATTTCTTCAATTTCTTCGTCATCTGCATAGCTAGTTGGCATATAAACTTGTACTACTGTAGTAGGTGTGGGCTTTGTGTCTACCTTGGCCACAATAATGCGTTCACTATGCTGTTTGTCCCCCCATGAACCATGGACCTTGCCGTTGGTGGGGAGGCTTGCGTGCCTCAGCGATACTGATAGCCGTACCGTAGGTACAACCACAACGGAGGGGTATCTGTTGAGAGGCCAGACAAACGTGTGGTTCCTGAAGAGGGGCAGCAGCCTTTTCAGTAGTTGCAAGGGCAACAGTCTGGATGATTGACTGATCTGGCCTTGTAACAATAACCAAAACGGTCTTGCTGTGCTGGTACTGCGAACGGCTGAAAGCAAGGGGAAACTACGGCCGTAATTTTTCCCGAGGGCATGAGCTTTACTGTATGATTAAATGATGATGGCGTCCTCTTGGGTAAAATATTCCGGAGGTAAAATAGTCCCCCATTCGGATCTCCGGGCGGGGACTACTCAAGAGGATGTCGTTATCAGGAGAAAGAAAACTGGCGTTCTACGGATCGGAGCGTGGAATGTCAGATCCCTTAATCGGGCAGTAGGTTAGAAAATTTAAAAAGGGAAATGGATAGATTAAACTTAGATATTGTGGGAATTAGTGAAGTTCGGTGGCAGGAGGAACAAGACTTTTGGTCAGGTGACTACAGGGCTATAAACACAAAGTCAAATAGGGGTAATGCAGGAGTAGGTTTAATAATGAATAGGAAAATAGGAATGCGGGTAAGCTACTACAAACAGCATAGTGAACGCATTATTGTGGCCAAGATAGATACGAAGCCCACACCTACTACAGTAGTACAAGTTTATATGCCAACTAGCTCTGCACATGATGAAGAAATTGAAGAAATGTATGATGAAATAAAAGAAATTATTCAGATAGTGAAGGGAGACAAAAATTTAATATTCATGGGTGACTGGAATTCGAGTGTAGGAAAAGGGAGAGAAGGAAACGTAGTAGGTGAATATGGATTGGGGCTAAGAAATGAAAGAGGAAGCCGCCTGATAGAATTTTGCACAGAGCACAACTTAATCATAGCTAACACTTGGTTTAAGAATCATGATAGAAGGTTGTATACATGGAAGAACCCTGGAGATACTAAAAGGTATCACATAGATTATATAATGGTAAGACAGAGATTTAGGAACCAGGTTTTAAATTGTAAGATATTTCCAGGGGCAGATGTGGACTCTGACCACAATCTATTGGTTATGACCTGTAGATTAAAACTGAAGAAACTGCAAAAAGGTGGGAATTTAAGGAGATGGGACCTGGATAAACTGAAAGAACCAGAGGTTGTACAGAGTTTCAGGGAGAGCATAAGGGAACAATTGAAAGGAATGGGGGAAAGAAATACAGTAGAAGAAGAATGGGTAGCTCTGAGGGATGAAGTAGTGAAGGCAGCAGACGATCAAGTAGGTAAAAAGAAGAGGGTTAGTAGAAATCCTTCGGTAACAGAAGAAATATTGAATTTAATTGATGAAAGGAGAAAATATAAAAATGCAGTAAATGAAGCAGGCAAAAAGGAATACAAACGTCTCAAAAATGAAATCAACAGGAAGTGCAAAATGGCTAAGCAGGGATGGCTAGAGGACAAATGTAAGGATGTAGAGGCTTATCTCACTAGGGGTAAGATAGATACTGCCTACAGGAAAATTAAAGAGACCTTTGGAGATAAGAGAACCACATGTACGAACACCAAGAGCTCAGATGGAAACCCAGTTGTAAGCAAAGAAGGGAAAGCAGAAAGGTGGAAAGAGTATATAGAGAGTTTATACAAGGGCGATGCACCTGAGGACAATATTATGGAAATGGAAGAGGATGTAGATGAAGATGAAATGGGAGATACGATACTGCATGAACAGTTTGACAGAGCACTGAAGGCCCTGAGTCGAAACAAGGCCCCCGGAGTAGATAACATTCCATTGGAACTACTGACGGCCTTGGGAGAGCCAGTCCTGACAAAACTCTACCATCTAGTGAGCAAGATGTATGAAACAGGCGAAATACCCTCAGACTTCAAGAAGAATATAATAATTCCAATCCCAAAGAAAGCAGGTGTTGACAGATGTGAAAATTACCGAACAATCAGTTTAATAAGCCACAGTTGCAAAGTACTAACACGAATTCTTTACAGACGAATGGAAAAACTAGTAGAAGCCGACCTCGTGGAAGATCAGTTTGGATTCCGTAGAAATACTGGAACACGTGAGGCAATACTGACCTTACGACTTATCTTAGAAGAAAGATTAAGGAAAGGCAAAGCTACATTTCTAGCATTTGTAGACCTAGAGAAAGCTTTTGACAATGTTGACTGGATTACTCTCTTTCAAATTCTAAAGGTGGCAGGGGTAAAATACAGGGAGCGAAAGGCTATTTACAACTTGTACAGAAACCAGATGGCAGTTATAAGACTTGAGGGACATGAAAGGGAAGCAGTGGTTGGGAAGGGAGTAAGACAGGGTTGTAGCCTCTCCCCGATGTTATTCAATCTCTATATTGAGCAAGCAGTAAAGGAAACAAAAGAAAAATTTGGAGTAGGTATTAAAATCCATGGAGAAGAAATAAAAACTTTGAGGTTCGCCGATGACATTGTAATTCTGTCAGAGACAGCAAAGGACTTGGAAGAGCAGTTGAACGGAATGGATGGTGTCTTGAAGGGAGGATATAAGATGAACATCAACAAAAGCAAAACGAGGATAATGGAATGTAGTCGAGTTAAGTCGGGTGATGCTGAGGGTATTAGATTAGGAAATGAGACACTTAAAGTAGTAAAGGAGTTTTGCTATTTGGGGAGCAAAATAACTGATGATGGACGAAGTAGAGAGGATATAAAATGTAGACTGGCAATGGCAAGGAAGCGTTTCTGAAGAAGAGAAATTTGTTAACATCGAGTATAGATTTAAGTGTCAGGAAGTTATTTCTGAAAGTATTTGTATGGAGTGTAGCCATGTATGGAAGTGAAACATGGACGGTAAATAGTTTGGACAAGAAGAGAATAGAATCTATTGAAATGTGGTGCTACAGAAGAATGCTGAAGATTAGATGGGTAGATCACATAACTAATGAGGAAGTATTGAATAGAATTGGGGAGAAGAGAAGTTTGTGGCACAACTTGACCAGAAGAAGGGATCGGTTGGTAGGACATGTTCTGAGGCATCAAGGGATCACCAATTTAGTATTGGAGGGCAGTGTGTAGGGTAAAAATCATAGGGGGAGACCAAGAGATGAATACACTAAGCAGATTCAGAAGGATGTAGGTTGCAGTAGGTACTGGGAGATGAAGAAGCTTGCACAGGATAGAGAGCATGGAGAGCCGCATCAAACCAGTCTCAGGACTGAAGACCACAACAACATGCTGTTTGTAGTAGGTTACCCCCTCTCCTAACGTTTTATTCATTATTAAGCCTACTCCGGCGTTACCCCTATTTGATTTTGTATTTATAACCCTGTATTCGCCTGACCAAAAGTCTTGTTCCTCCTGCCGTCGAACTTCACAAATTCCCTCTATATCTAACTATAACCTATCCATTTCCCTTTTTAAATTTTCTAACCTCCCTACTCGATTAAGGGATCTGACATTCCACGCTCCAATCCGTAGAACGTCAGTTTTCTTTCTTCTGATAATGACGACTTCCTGAGTAGTCCCCACCCGGAGATCCGAATGGGGGACCATTTTACCTCCGGAATATTTTACCCAAGAGGACGCCATCATCATTTAACCACACAGTAAAGCTGCATGCCCCTCACTTTCAGCCGTTCGCAGTACCAGCACAGCAAGGCCGTTTTGGTTAGTATTACAAGGCCAGATCAGTCAATCATCCAGACTGTTGCCCCTGAAACTACTGAAAAGGCTGCTGCCCCTCTTCAGGAACCACACGCTTGGCTGGCCTCTCAACAGATACCCCTCCGTTGTTGTTGCACCTACGGTATCGCTGAGGCACGCAAGCCTCCCCACCAACGGCAAGGTCCATGGTTCATTGGGATGATGATAAATAAAAGTTGTAGCTGCGAGTGGATGAGTGTGTTATGCATAGCAAGGCAAAACACAGACAACTGAGCACGGTATAGCAAGAGCCAACGCTGCAGAACACTACTGGAACAGAAACCTTTCATGATTTGCCACTATGGAAGTGTTTAGAGTACGTGAGCTAAAGTCCTAAACAAACATAGTGTGGATGTGTAGGCCCTCAGCCTTCGTGCACTAAATTCTTCTCGTATCAGTATCACAGCCTTCGCCATGGGCGTAATCGTGGAATGCAGTAAGGGGTTGGCTGTTCGACCACAAGAAACGGCAGCCTGCCCTGAGTAACAAGGGGGCTGCCCGCTTGCTGGCGGAAATTCACGGCGATCATCAGCTGCACTGTTTTGCTGCTTTACCTACAACTCAGTCTATTGTGGTCGTGACATTTCTTATACCTACTAAATGTTGCAACAATGTATTTGTATGATTTCAGCTGCTACAACTGCGACTCTTTGGCATCACGGTAATAGGGTACGGTATTCTTTCGCTTGTTTAAGTCCACAGTTTTATTTTTCGCTATCGATTTGTTGTAGTACCCTAGAACATATTCTGAGGTCAAACAGAATGACCTCAACGCCAGCCAGCATGTATTTCGAGAATACAGATCATGCGAATCCCAATTCACTTAATAAGCACAGTTGTGCTTGTGAGTGAAATGCGTTTCGAAAATCAGTAAACACCGTTTTCCCCCGTCTGCCTTGATCCGTGGCTTTCAGACTGTCGTTCGAATCGGGTTGCACGTAATCGATGTTTTCAGAATCCGTGCTGCTTAGCAGGGGGCAGGTCACTCAGTCTGAGATACCTCGTTACGCCTCAGGTCAGAATTATAAATTTTCTGCTTGCACCAAGATTTCGTGCCACCGTGAAGAGCAGCCTAGACTTCAGGGCGGCTCTAATGCCACTCTTGATTCCTTGTGGATGGCTTGGAAGTTAATGCTGATAATCTCTGACAACTGTACAAAGTCGAATGTGTGCATACAAGGTGCGCTGATAAAAAGTAAAACATTTATGAACTGTCGGCTGCTACTTGGATAATCAGCACGTGGTGATTACCGACGCAAGAGGTAACACAGAATTTGACAGTAGGCGTACAAAAAAAATCTCGTGACCAAAGACGTAAGCGTAGCTATGGCGATTAGCGCGTTAAAAGTTTACACAAGTACAGATGGAAATTGTGCTCGAATATGTGATACAAATAAAGCAATATACTGAGTTTCTGATGCGAGTTGGGCGTTTTACTGCCCTGTAACTAGCAACACCAATTAAAATAAATCCTCCTCCCTCCCCCCCACCCCCCATAAGCATAAAAAAGCAAATGTCGGGCTTAGTAGTCTAGCGATAATGAGCGTGCAGGAATAGTAGAAGTCGCGAGTTCGAATCTCGGTGCCTTTCTTTTTTGTATTTTTAAGAGTAGTGTGCCATGTTTTTGTCTAAATATACCACTTAATCTTTTATAACTGGAGCTACCATATGCTCTCAACCTAATAATGCTTTTTCTCTTTCTTCGATTCCGCTCCTCAATCGGAAAAAAAAAAACGGAACGCTTGTTTTTCGTCTGTCTGTTGCAGATCCTTTGCTTCAGAAACGGGGAGATGTATCAAGTTGAAATTTTTGTCACATACTGAGGTTGCGTTCCCATGACGGTGTAAAGCATACAGACCTAGAGGGCATTTTCTGTTGACCTACACTTACCATAATTGGCAAGAAGCAAGGTTTTATGGTACACGTAAAGGAAAAGTCCGGAAACTGATAATTTGTAATTATATCAAACGAAAATTGTTATCGAACTTGAAATTACAACATCAGTAGTTATGCGTTCATGTTGGCTGGGTCGCAATACTAAACGTCAAATATTGCGCAAGGAATGGCTGTATTGCGTTTGGGAATTTAGCCGTCACCAGATATCCAGATGCGATTACTGCATGTGCATAAGTGGTTCAAAGTTGCACGTGAAGCAAAAATACACAGTCAGCCTCAGTTCAGAATTACTAATTACTTTAGTAATAATACTTAAATATCTTCAACATTTTGCGGCCCTGTCAACAACTGTATAAATATCAATTTTAATAAAGAACAGCCTCAGTTGCACCGTTTATCTAGAATTTACCTACGTTTCAGTCGGGATAACCCATCCTTCTTCAGAATAACATTATCTACTGTTTGTCCATAGTGGGCATCGTCAAGTTAAAAGTACAAATTCACAAATTATCGTCAGACTGTAAAACTTACGGTACCTGGCACTGCCTCGGCCCCACGCGATGCAGCAGCCACGTGTGCTGTACTGGAACTCCACTATGGACAAACAGTAGGCACTGTTATTCTGCAGAAGGTTGGCTTATCCCGTCTGAAACCTGCGTAAAGTCTAGGTAAGCGGTGCAACTGAGGCTGTTCATTATTAATATAAAAATAATAATACTGGTCACCTGCTTCCTGCATGACTTTGTCACATTTATACTATTGAAATGAAAACATTCTCGAAAATCTCTAAATCCCTGGGATCGGTCTCTTGCCAGGACCAATGTCGATAACATGTGAAAATAATCGAGATTCTCTATTCCCGGAACGTATGAACTGTCTACATACATAATTAAGTTTGCACAACATCCTCACTGAGCGAGTCCATTTTTTCGTTTTTTTTTGTGTTATGCTATGTACCTTTTTCCCTTTCGAAAATGTGTCTGAATGGCGCGTAAGATTTTGCAGTTCATGGATGACTGACATGCAATGATTCAAAACCATTACATTCTTATACCTTATCTTAATAACAATGCTGCAATGAGACTGAAAATTGAAACTTATTACAAGGTTGCCACAACTTTCCCCCAAGTGAAATTCCCCTTTTTCCAGACAAGTTTTAGCATTTTTCCATGACAAATTTTGAGGTATCAAGTCTAGGTGCAGACCTAAGTTGTAAAAAAAAAAAAAAAAAAATGTAATGACTTCTGTATTTCTGAACGTGTGAACAAAAATCTTAAGTACTTAACATCAAAATGTTGTGTAATGAACTGCTTTTAGAAGGAGAAAGGAAACTCAATGGTAGATACGTTTCATTAACATCACTGATTTTATTTTCATAAAGCGAAACACATTTGGTGACAAAAATATGCATTTTCTTGGAGTTGCGAGACACATTCCCGAAAGCAGTGAAGGTATTTAAAATAACCTCAGAAAAAAGTAGGCCTCTTGAAAGAAATGTACAAGGTGGGGAAGAGATGTGTCAACCAACACTGTAGGTGACTGCAAATAAAATGTTGCTTCTACTATGTTCGTAATTGTCGGTTATTACTCACTGCGTTATGTCTATGTGATTTTTTCCTTTCATAGTGTACAAACTGCCAGCGATTGTCACAATTTTTTTTCTTAGCGTCCATACTTTCAAATATATAAACTACACTACTGGCCATTAAAACTGCTACACCACGAAGATGACGTGCTACAGATGCGAAATTTAACGGACAAGAAGAAGATGCTGTGATATGCAAATGATTAGCTTTTCAAAGGTTGGCGCCGGTAGCGACACCTACAACGTGCTGACATGAGGGAAGTTTCCAACCGATTTCTCATACACAAACACCAGTTGGCCGGCGTTGCCTGGTGAAACGTTGTTGTGATGCCTCGTGTAAGGAGGAGAAATGCGTACCATCACGTTTCCGACTTTGATAAAGGTCGGATTGTAGCCTATCGCGATTACGGTTTATCGTATCGCGACATTGCTGCTCGCGTTGGTCGAGATCCAATGACTGTTAGCAGAATATGGAACGGTGGGTTCAGGAGGATAATACGGAACGCCGTGCTGGATCCCAACGGCCTCATATCACTAGCAGTCGAGATAACAGGGATCTTATCCGCATGGCTGTAACGGATCGTGCAGCCACGTCTCGATCCCTGAGTCAACAGATGGGGACGTTTGCAAGACAACAACCATCTTGACGAACAGTTCGACGACGTTTGCAGCAGCATGCACTATCAGCTCGGAGACCATGGCTGCGGTTACCCTTGACGCTGCACCACAGGCAGTAGCGCCTGCGATGGTGTACTCAACGACCAACCTGGGTGCACGAATAGTAAAACGTCATTTTTTTGGATGAATGCAGGTTCTGTTTACAGCATCACGAAAGCGTGTACTCGTCATCGCCATACTGGTGTTATCACCCGGCGTGATGGTATGGGGTGCCATTGGTTACACGTCTCGGTCACCTCTTGTTCGCATTGACGGCACTTTGAACAGTACACGTTACATTTCAGATATGTTAGGACCCGTGCCTCTACCCCTCATTTGATCCCTGCGAACCCACATTTCAGCAGGATAATGCACGACCGCATGTTGCAGGTCCTGTACAGGCCTTTCTGGATACAGAAAATGTTCGACTGCTGCCATGGCTAGCACATTCTCCAGATCTCTCACCAACTGAAAACGTTTGGACAATGGTGGCCGAGCAACTGGCTCGTCACAATACGCCAGTCACTACTCTTGATGAACTGTGGTATCGTGTTGAAGCTGCATGGGCAGCTGTACCTGCACACGCCATCCAAGCTCTGTTTGACTCAATGCCCAGGCGTGTCAAGGCCGTTATTACGGCCAGAGGTGGTTGTTCTGGGTTCTGATTTCTCAGGACCTATGCAACCAAATTGCGTGAAAATGTAGCGACATGTCAGTTTTAGTATAATGTAACTGTCCAATGAATACCCGTGTATCATCTGCATTTCTTCTTCGTTTAGCAATTTTAATGGCCAGTAGTGTACTTTCGAAGTGCCAAAATATACTAGAATAAATAAAATTTGTATCAAACGCCGCACTGTACAATGTACTTGCGGTGAGACAGTCACGATTCCCGAAATACGTCGCCTGTGGCCGAGGAGGTGCACCACAGTCCTACGTCCATGGTAGTACGTCACACACACACAGACCATGTCAGAGGACAGAGCCCGCACATTAGTGGGAAACTATGGGCTTTGGATTGGCAGGCCCGATCCATTAGAGATGGCCTGCAGTTTTGGCCAGTCACGGAAGTCCATTCGTGTGGCCAGCCATTCACGTGTCACAGACACCACGTCGATGAAATGAGACCGCGGTGATCACCCACGCAACAGGTAACTTGAGCAAATACTCTGAGAGTAGTCAGCAACTCACCGTACGGATGATCACTCAGGCACATAGAAAAGACGATCACACTCTATAACTAAATTTTTGGCCACAGCCTTTGTCAGAAAACGAAAGTGTAGACTCCTCTCCTAGCAGTGACTGCAAGCTGCGGGAAGGGCAGAGGCAGGGATGCGGCGCACGTACACAGCAACGAAGCATGGCATCTCACTAAACAAACAATGTCATGCCACTAACACAAAAAACGAGATTTTTTTCCAAATTTCCCTGATACGTTTGAAATTTCCACAAGTCGTGGCAACCCTATCTTACTTTCTCAATATGTTTTGTCACAATAAATCCCTATTATTGCAATAAGCTTCATGGCACATTTAAGGGGTGCTCCACCGCCGAAAATGTCATTTTTACTTTTATTTAAATTAATATTTTCATAATGCTTTATTTGGTGTTTATTCTACTGAAATATTCGAATATTTACTATTATAAATAAATATTTGAATATAATCATGCACTGACATTTCTGAGAATTGCTGCACAAAGTATTCCACATCATTCCTGATTCATGGAGGGTTGTCTCATCTCAGAGTTTGCATTTTCTAAGCATCCATACGCAGTCGATAGTTTACGACACGACGCCTGTTGCTCAAGTCCGAGTCTCACAGGATACGGTTGTTGCCGGTGCGCACTGACCAGTTTTCGTCCAAAGCTCTGGGCGAGCTCATTCGTTCCTTCAGAAGAGGAGGCCGACCGTGTCCGCCGGTCTTCGATTACAGCATTGAGGCTCACGTCCTGAAATTTCTCTCAAACGATTTTACAGAAACAATTCGGTACAAAAATTTTGTTCGTTTTATAGCTTTATATGTCAGCTTCACGATGACATGCCAATCATTTTATTAATGGCCAGAGTTATTGTAATATTTGCTTGCAAAGAAGACACCACGCGAAATTCGAAAAAGCATGCAGTGAAGAATTGGGATCGGTATGATTTTGCGTCTGGTTGATATTACACAAGATCTTACTGTTCATGAAATTTGGCTGACATATTGAATTTTTCTTTATACTTGGTTTGAGGTCTCGAGAAAATTGATCTGACGATCGCGCGCATTTGCGATCTCACGCGAGGCGGACACAGTGAGATATACACAAGATTTCTCATAATTTTTGAGATATCGGCAAATGATAGCATGTAATGGGGAAAGTATTTTACTGTATGGTTGTTATGCAAAACGTCATTACCTACTGTGTTATCCAACTGACTACAGACTTTTTCGATGAAAGAACGTAATTTTTAAGGGTGTATCAATAACTGGTGAAAGGAAAAATGCTATGGATTTTGGAACAACGTAAGTGAAGCCATTTGTACCGTGGATGTGCTTTTTCATAGGCTACTGATCATATTTTCCTCAGTTCCTCACTTAATAAACTTAACTGTTTGACAATCCTGTCGCAACTGTCTCTATATTTAGTGAGGTGACACTGTGCAAACTCCGCCGCGTTTTGGCAAAAGAACCGAATTTTAACTTGGCGAAATGAGAAGTGTGTAGGGTTTACTCGAAATTCGCCATTCACGACGCTTCACCGAAAGTTACAAATGGTTAACAAAAATACTAACCACAGCAGAGGTGACAGACTTTTTTGAATGATCACCTCGTGAGTCGGACGTCAAGACCGTACCGCTGCCAGTACACAGAATATCGAGTACCAACTACAATAATTGCTACCCAGCTTGCCTCAGGGGATGATAAAACACGATGATGACACCTTTTCTAGTGGAATCAGATCGTGCATCGAGGACAGAGGAAGGCATACTGATAAGAGAGCTCATAATCCCAAATTCTTTATAAATTTGACTCCATATTGTCACCACAGAAATACAACCACATATCCTCTCAATCCAAAAGGTTTCGTATGTGTGTGTGTGTGTGTGTGTGTGTGTGTGTGTGTGTGTGTGTGTGTGTGTGTGTGTGTGTGACATTGTATTTGCTACTAGTGAATGAGTTTCCCAAAATTTGAAATGGTTATGTGGAAGGTGGTATTTAGCAAGTTATGCAGAGTTCTTCGTCTACATCCGAACAGTGGCGATCTCAGCGCTGTTCTTAAGTGAAACATGTCCTCAGTCCTTGCCTGTCACTTCCTGATACAGCTCTTAGCGAACTGCTGATTAACTGGTGCCGCGATTCCAAGACCAATTCCCAGAACGACGTGATCATGGCAGCAGTGTAAGTGCCTGTCGCCAAACCCAGATCCTCGTAAGGATGCCTTCTCTCCCTGCTGCGCAACGAGCCACCCGCGGTGGCCGAGAGGTTCTAGGCGCTTCAGTCCGGAACCACGTGGCTGCTACGGTCGCAGGTTTGAATCCTGCCTCCGTAGGTTAGTTAGGTTTAAGTAGTTCCAAGTTTAGGGGGACTGATAACATTTGAGCTCAAGTCCCATAGTGCTATGAGCCATTTGAATCACTTTTTTTTCTGCACAACGAAATCACTATAGTATCCTCCAGTTTTCCTGTGAACGAAGAAGACCCATGATGGCTTGCTGGATAATACATTCATCTTCACATAGCGGACCTACTACTGTGCTCTAGGCGGAACACACCCTTGCTATATTGCAGGTGTGTACATTTATGCTTAATCTTGGGGGCTAAATAGACATTTGAAAAGAGGCAATATCGTTTTCTGCTGCAGACGAGAGAGGGAAAATTGTGAAATCGAAAAGACGTCCTCTCCAGGGTTTGGAATCTTTTCAAACTTTATCGGACGCAATACAGAGCTGCGAGTTCTACCACCCAGTTGGTGTGATTGCACCATAATGGGACGAGGGCTGCTTTGGTTTCAGTAATAGTCGGTTCCATCAGCCAACTTGATGGAGGTTTTGAGCGATTTCTCACATTGAATGATGCCCCTGGAGTCCAATTTCCAACTAAACCGAATAACATATTTTGAAATCTATGTTTTATTGAACTGTAGTTACGTCATTCTACATAAAAAATAGAAGTAATGCAATAAATTCATTGAAGTTATCAGAGGTGAACTTTCGTAAGCGAGCAAATTGTCGTAGAAGTCATCAAAGTTGAATAAGGTTTTTTTTTTTAATTTATTCTCTGTTTATCCTCTTCGTGGAAGTTAAAAATAGCATTTTTTTGTTCGTTACTAACCACAAACCAACAGGACCTTTCTCAGTCGTTCTGAATTTTTTTATTTGAGATTTTTAATTTGAATTAGCCTACCATTAATCAAGTGTAAAAAATACCATTTCATAGCTTGTTGGGTACTCAGTAAGCAAACAGAGTGGACATAGGAAGAGGAGTAAAGAACAGGGACATGAGAGATGGGATGATTGAGTGGAACAAAGGGAAGAGACTAATGTCACAAGGAAGAGAGAAACAACATTTCAAAATCCGATCAAAGAAGAAGAAGAAAGCTTGTGTTTCAGCCACAGACGAGAGGGCGCTCATGTAGAAGGTTATGACGAACTCAGACTAAACACCAGCAGTCAGCGGAACCACTGATCCAATTTCCTTAACCTGAGTTCTTAAGGCAAGATAGTTTCAATGTTCGCAAATGTGGTCGAGATGTGCAAATGTATGATAGACTCAGGAACGCTCAGGACCACCCCATCTGGCCTGGCTCCCCGTTCTAGAAACGTAGACCTCATGAAATTAGGTGATCAAATTCAGCCACAAGATTTTCTGTACAATCCTAGACAACCCACAGCTCCTTATACACCGACCTAGCTTCGACTCTATGGGCTGTAAGTGGGCATACGAACAAATACTTGGTAGAGGACTAAAAAAAAAAAAAAATCGATGAAGTCAACCTCCTGAGGAAATTGTGGTCAACTTTGACCGTGTCACGACGTGTGCTGGTAACGTATAAGCAACTGAAAAACAAATTGGGCCTGTGCGACAGTCCTGAGTGTGAGTTTTGTGTGAAAGGTATGGCTGCGATGGTCTCCTGAAGAACATACATAGACTCCCCTGTCTCAAGAATATTTGTGATTTTGTACAGTATTATATATAAAGAATATTGTATCTCAGTATAGATTTCACAGAATATTTTAGTTAGTACAGTGCGTCATGAAAGCCTTTGTAAATGCCGAACGAATAAATAAAGATATCGGCATCAACTGCTGTGACTCACCTCACGGGTTGTGCAACAGCAACGGCTGGGGGCCAGACGTGGCGTTTTGGCCCGTGCTGGACAGCCCTGAGTCGTCTCTGCCTATGGCGCTCAAGTACTCCTCGTTCTCTTCGCGAACTGCAACACAGGGACACAAGCAAATAGCATCAGTACGCTGTTTGTAGTGGACGTAAGCAAACACTGCTAGAGAGCATATTTTTACAAGGCAAAAGCGCTATTAGGCCGCCTCAAAAGGCACTACCTGCTGCCTTTGCGGGTGGAACATCGAAAATGAAACACTTGTACATTCGATAAAATTTATATTTTTACATTTCAATGTTGTAGAATGGAAAAGGTAAAAAAAATAATACTTTTTAAAACACGGCTATGCACTATAGACAGTCTTAAGCCTAGATAAAATGTGGAGGGGCGTTCTTATTACAGAACGACAGGCAGAGACTCCCTACTGTCGCGGCTTCCTTTGAAGGTCGGAGAACCCGCAGCTAAAATGTATGTGGTCAGAAACACCGCGTTGACTCACGGGTCGCCAAGTCACATGGCCGCAGAAGCCCATGACATCATCCTTCAAGAGGCGGCGAGGCATCTCGTACAGTAGTTATTTGAGAGTGAAGTTATTCCTCGCTCCTCATGAGACGTCATCAAACTGATCTTCCTGCTTCTGGAGTGTCTAAGCGACTATGAAGGAATCCCGAAACGTTACATCTTATTTTTGTTCTGCTCTCCGTTCCACACCTTCAAGGACCCACTTCTTTTCTGTGGTACTTGAACACTTGTACTTCTTCGATGTCATTTTCGCGACGGATTTATGTACTATGCTTATGCTTTATTGAGAAAAAACTGGAATTTTTCGAAGTGTATAGCGTTGAAACGATTATCTTAATAAACGACAAAACAATTCCAGATATCGAGTATTACGTACCGGCTGACACTTCATTACAAAATCTTTACAGGGCTGTCTGTTATGACAGTCGCTTCCGTTTATGGAATGTACCGAACACATGCGGTTTCTTCGATAAATAGAAGTTCTTACATGGGTCTTGACAACACGACCGAATTACAGAGGTTCAAATAACGAGACTCGACTGCGTGTAACTGCATAGGCAGATTTTCGGTCCCGGCAAATAATTGTAATGCAACTAAGGACATTATACCGACACGAACGTCAGCCGGGTAAATAACTCGTACACCAAGTGGACATCCAGCGGACGCAGGTAAACACTTCCTGTTATACCATGCCACTGCTGCCTCGGTGTAAACACGGAGGACAGCAGGAAGGGCTCTACGACCACTAGCTGGACTCCAGAGCAGGAAACAGCCGGGGTCCTCGGTGGTCTAGTGGAAAGGAGTCTGGAACGTTCCAGCGCCTCGGCCGGGCTGGGGTTCTATCCCTGGCCGGCGCTGGAATTTTCAGATTTCCGAACACTAGCCGCCACCTCTGCCCTGGCATGTGGCGCATGCCGGGTACCCCTGTGGGGTCCGTGCTTCGGATCCCACGTGGAGCTCACTCCCACACTACCAACTAAACCTGATTATGCTGCTGCAAACATTTTAAATTTTAATTCACACACTTACTTCATCTACATGTATTTTAAGGTGCTTAATATATCTCACTATCATTAATATTTCTAGGATTACAACTATGAAATAAAAGCCTTGCAAAAAAAAAAAAAAAAAATAAAGATTTTGTTTTGTTTCGTGTGCTGAGGTAAATACCCAAACATCTGCCATTTTCTTGTAGTTAACAGTCAATATTCGAAAAAAAAATTATCATACTTATTCATATATTACATACTGTATTTCACACATTCTCAGTGCTGAAAAAGCAGTAATTATTTCAAAGTCACAAGAAAATGCAAAATATTATATCAATAGCAAAACACAAGCCAACAATGTGTCCTTTTTAGTATCATGATTGACTATGTGAGAAATAAATTCTGTATAAGAAATCGTTTCGTAACAGTTGACAATACCTTTTAAAAATACATTGTTTTCACTAAAATTGCATTTTCAAAAATGAACACAGGCCTATTTCCTCAAACTATTCTAGTGTCAAAATGAGATGTCTGATATGACACAGGTCACTAATGAGACAAACTTTTTTTTATGAAAAACGATATTTCTCGTTGTTTTATGTGAGCTGAATGCTGAATCAAACAGATAACACTTAACATTAATAAGAGCAATTTCTTGGCGATTTTACTAACTCGTCCATATATTTCATGTAATATTTCGATTAATAGTTATATGACAACCTCTCTGCCTCTACTTTTCGTAAAAGTATCTTGTGGATCAGAAAAGAAATTATATTACTACCTCTACAGGTTAAGTCTAGTTGAATGAAAGAGATTGTAAAGGCCATAGCCGAAGATGCAGAATGTTACCTTCTCTGCAAGGCGTTTGCCATCAGTAATGAGTGAAATTGTAAGATAAGCAAAACGGATGACAAACGTCTATTATTGCTGTACTATTATATCACTAACGTTGCATTGTAAGAAACTTACCTACAGTTCCCCTTGCTGTTCAAAATTCTCTAACCCAAAATACTGTCCGATTATTTTGGTACCATTTAATGTAACAGTAGCCCCGACACCTCATTGCGCAGAGGAAATTGAACCTAAATTTCGTATTTTGGGTAATGAGAGAGAGACTGTCTGCTAGTATGGCTGTTTCTTTTGCTATTAAATTCCGAGCCACATATCCATTTTTAATGCTTAGAAGTGTGGACAAAACTTTTAGCAATACTAAATTACAAAGAGGGAATGATGAATGTAACATGCTGTGTACATTAATGTCGCTGGAGATGTAGTTTGCATTATATGTTACGAGAACAGAAGGAAGAAATAAATAGCAAGAAGACATTTAAGTCACTCAATTTTCGCGGCCATTTTGCGGTTCATCACTTTGCTGCTAGGTGTCACTGCTAGTCCCTCACACACTCAGTTATCACTTCGCTGCTAGGTGTCACTACTAGTCCCTCATACACTCAGTTGTCTATAGTGCAGGGCTTCGTTACCAGAGGGCTCTATCAGCACCGGTGAGGACTCACTCTGTCGGCGTTTGCTGCTTCACTCCTCAACATCTATTCTAGCTGACGTGACTGCTAAATCTTCAGACTAAACGAAAAACATAACACCAATACCAAATAAGGCAAATAGTGATAAGTGCGAATACTACCGAACCATCACTTTCATACGTCCCAGCTGAAAATACTGATCCAAAATGTTTACAGAACAATGGAACACATTAGAGAAGACGAGCTAGAGGAAAATCAATTTCGAGAGAATACGCTAGCCGTTAGAGATCGGTTGAAGAAATTCAACTCATATTTATAACATATTTAGACGTAGAAAATAACTTTTGACAGTTTTAACCAGAATATACAATCTGAATTTAAGATGCAACCAGGGATAAAATGCAATGAGCAGCATGTTATCTAGAGCTCTGCCAGAAATCAGACAGCAGGTGTAAGACTTAAAAGAAAGCTGGTAGTTGATAGTTGATAGTTGAGAAGTGAGAGAGAGAGAGAGAGAGAGAGAGAGAGAGAGAGAGAGAGAGAGAGAGAGAGAGAGGGAGAGAAGGGGGGGGGGGGGCGTTCTAGCCAATTCTCCCATGTTATTCACTCTGCATACAAAATGTTTCACACGTCATACTGCACACTTATCGAGTCTGTAGAGGGGACCTGGCTGATGAAGTTTTACATAGGAATCGATGTCTGGAAACAGAGTATACTCGTATAAGTTACAGGCGCTGGAGTCTGTAAAATATGTGAATACACGGAGATCCAATGAAGGTGTTACCAATTTGAGGTTATGTCCCTATAACGGAAAATCAGAAGAGAAGACACTCCTGTTACATCTGACAGTATGTACCGGTAGTGTTGTAGCTAAGATGTAGGGCAGGAAACTTTCAGAGGTGGTATTATGGACCGAAGGAAGAAGACAATGTCCAGTACACATGGGCTGTAAAACGCATACCTTGAGAGCTTTAAGGACTTGTTCGTCTTCGCTAGCATAAAACATGTCTCCACTATTGAACAAGTGCTCATAGCTCCTCAGGTATGAATTTTGCAGCCCATGTTTACCGGACATTTTTTCTTACTTTGATCCATACTACCACCTTTGATCTGAAATTTCGTGGCATTTATTCGCTCTGAAGAGGATCGTTCAAACGATGGTCGAAATGTCGTTACTTTAGTTGTTTCACTGTTTTATAATGACATGGCCTAGTACCCAAAATGATTTTCTTCAAGTTGTTTGTAGGAATTCTATCGCTTCTCTCCGATTTTTTCAGTATGATATTAGTATTTTTTCCCACAACTAGCAACTTTAGTAGTGCTTGAAATGACGGAAAGGTGCTTCGTTTTAATGATAACAGGATAATTCAGCCATGTTTCTGCGAAGTTGCACAACGCCGAAATCCTGAAATACATCCGTATATTTCGAATGTGGTACAACAGCTGTAGGTAGGAGACGAGGTACTGGCTGTGTGGGCGAGGCGTGAATCTTGCTTGGGTGGCTCAGATGGTAGAGCACTTGCCCGCGAAAGGCAAAGGTCCCGAATTCTAGTCTCGGTCCCTCACACAGTTTTAATCTGCCAGGAAGTTTCATATCGGCGCACACTCCGCTGCAGAGTGAACTAATTCTGGAAACAGCTGTACAGTTACTGGAGATATACTGGATGTTTCAAAATTCACGTTAAAAACTTCTAGGGAACTGAGTGACGATATTTGGAAATGGAATCCATGTATGGAAACTTATGTGCGTGCTACAGCCGTATAAATTCATCTTCGCTAAAGTTGTATGCAACAGGGTTATAATCACTGGGGGGGGGGGGGGGTTACTTACGTCGGATCGTATGATGTCATTTGACTGCTGTCTCCTCTCTAACCTGGTTCGAGTCTCGTTCATGTGAGTGTTAGAGCAACATTGCTGAGTACACTTTTGCCGAATACACTGACACGAGTACTGTGTGTGGCCAAGCTCACAGTACTGGAAGAGCTGCTGGTCGCCTTTATCAAGATCGTTGTCCACAACGTTTGACTCCTTCCCACACGCTTTTCGTCACCATTGCGCAACGTCTTCGAGAAAGGGTGCCTTCACCGTCAGCAGGTGCGTCTGTGGTGCCCCGTGGAGACGCAGCACACGCGAATTGGAAAATATATTTATATGCATATGGTGTCTGTTCCTTCGGAAATGTCCGAAAGGACACTACGAATGTAGTGTGTGGACATACAAGGTGAGAATGTGGGTCTCGCAGGAGGCGTGCGCGAGATAGTCCCTGTAGTCTCACTATCCTCTGTGCCCTCGGTGGCTCAGTTGGATAGAGCGTGTGCCATGAAAGCAGATCCCGGGTTCACCTCCCGGTCGGGGCACACATTTTCACCTGTCTCCGTTGTTATATATCAACGCCCGTCAGCAGCTGAAGGCATTAACATCATTCTAATTTCGAATTGGAAAAGGTCCTCCTGTAAAAGCAGAGTCTGTGAAGACCAATTTTGTTTTTGTTTCTTTGGTTATTAACGAGTGGAACTGTAGAACAATAGATGTACTGGGTCACATCTACACTGAAATGCCAAAGAAACTGGTATAATAATGCGTATTCAAACACAGAGATATGTAAACAGGCAAAATATGGATCTGCGGCCGGCAACGCCTGTGTAAGACATGTGTCTGGCGTAGTTGTTAGATCGGTTACTGCTGCTACAGTGGCAGGTTATCAAGATTTAAATGACTTTGAGCGTGGTATTATACTCGGCGCAAGAGCGATGGGACACAGCATCTCCGAGGTAGCGATGAAGTGGGGATTTTCCTGTACGACCAATTCACGAGGACACCGTGAATATCAGCAATCCAGTAAAACAACAAATCTCCGACATCGCTGCGACCGGAAAAAGATCCTGCAGGAATGGGGACTGAAGATAATCGTTCAGCGTGGCGAAAGTGCAACCATTCCGCAAATTACAGCAAATGTGAGTGCTTGACCGTCAACAAGTGTCAGCATGCGAACCATTCAACGAAACATCATCTATATGGGCTTTCAGAGCCGAAGGCCCACTCGTGTACCCTTGCTGACTGCACAGCACAAAGCTTTACACCTCATTTGGGCCCATCGGTACGAACATTGGACTGTTGATGATTGGAAACATATTGCCTGGTTGGACGAGTCTCACTTCAAAATGTCTATAGAGTATGAACGTGTACGGGTATGAAGACAACATCATAAATCCATGGACCCTGCATGTCAGCTGGGGACTGTTGAAGCTGGTGGAGGCTCACGTCGTATGGCGTGTGCATTTGGAGTGATGTGGGACCCCTGATACGTCTAGATACAACTCTGACTGGTGACACGTGCGTAACCATCCTGACTGATCACCTGCATGCATTCATGTCCATTGTGCATTCCTAAGGAAGTGGGTAATTCCAGCACAACAATGCGACGCCCCACACAACCATAATTGCTACAGAGTGGCTGCAGGAACACTCTTCCGAGGTTAAATACTTCCTGTGGCCACCAAACTCCCCAAACATCCAGTACGTTTCCAGTACATTGTATAGCATTATCGAGCATACGTGGGATGCCTTGCAACGTGTTGATCAGAGGAGAGCTCTACTCTCTCGTACTCTTACGGATTTATGGGCAACTCTGCAGGATTCATGGTGTCAGTTCCCTCCTGCGCGACTTCAGCCATTAGTCGATTCCATGCCACGGCGTGTTGAGGTACTTCTGCGTGCTCGCGGTGGCCTTAAACGATATTTCTTTGGTTCTTCAGTGTAACAAATTACTTGTCAAAGTGACAGCGTTACCAATATGTTTTCAAATGGTTCTAGTATACGGTACGTCTCCGGAGACGGGTTACAATTTAAAATACGAGTATTATGTCCCCTGTACAAGTTCTAGCAGTTAGTGATGGGAATTTCAGAACATCCAGTACGTTTCCAGTAAATTGTATAGCCGTTGTCGTATTACAGTTGGTGTCTGCGAATACATTTCATAATTCGTGACAGATCGTCAGGCGCGACTGCAGACGTCCGCAGCGTTTACCCAGGGCGCGTCTTGGCTACGGCAGCTCTGACGGCCACGAGAAGAACCGGAGGTAGAGAGCGCAGCACGGCTAGTTTGAAGGCGACTTTCAACTACTGTTGCCAGAGGTGTGTCTTTCTAGAGATACGACGACTCGCTGCACGTAAGCTTTAAGCGGAAAGCCAAATGCTCCAACTTCTGGCCTCTGCTAACATTTCGAAATACACTGTCCTATCAGTAAGTGAACAGACACCTATTAGTGGACATTAATATGCATGTGTCCACCCTTTGCCTCTATGGCGGCTTGAACTCTGCTCGGGACACTAAGTGAGGTGCCTGCCATAATTTACGCACCACACACGGAGATAGTATCTACGTGTTTGTTTTTGAACATGCCAGACAATACAGTGCTCAGCAAGATTGCCATGTCTCTCACCAATTTTGAACGTTTGGAACACTATGGGGAGGTTCTTTAAAACAGGACGCGATTTTGACGATGAAACGAACCAACTGAACTGAATTTGGTACGATATCCGTCAGGAGGTCATCCACTAACTTTATCAATGTCAAGCCGAATAACTGCCCGCGTAAAGGCCAGAGGTGGGCCAACACGTTATCGACTTATCAATTTGTGAAGCTCTTTTTTTTTAATTAATCATCCAGTTTTTCTGCAACTGTAATCATTCATTTGCCCCTACACGTACATCACGTGTATTGATTTCCAAGCCACTGGGGTAATTCCTCCGGGATACTTTTATTTTCCTTAGTGTGTAAATAAATTTGGAGCAGGTCATTCAAAAACGTTTGAAACGAAATAGAGGGGAGCTGGTTGTTGTCAGGAGTACAGAATGCATTAGACTCGCGGTTCATATGGTGTTATTGGAAGAAAGCGAGAAAAGTATGACTGAAATGTTAAAAGAATTAAACAAGAGACGTGAGTAAATTGGAATGAGAAATAATAAGAAAAAGGCAAAATTTCCGGTGGTAAGTGCAAGAAAAGTGAGACCTATAATGTTAGGCAGGAAGATACAGAACAATTTAGTGTTTTTAGATAACTGCCGGCCGGAGTGGCCGTGCGGTTCTAGGCGCTTCAGTCTGGAACCGCGTGACCGCTACGATTGCAGGTTCGAATCCTGCCTCAGGCATGGATGTGTGTGATGTCCTTAGGTTAGTTAGGTTTAAGTAGTTCTAGGTTCTAGGGGACTGATGACCACAGATGTTAAGTCCCATAGTGCTCAGAGCCATTTGAACCATTTAGATAACTGCGACGCGCTATTACGGACGACATTGGAAGTAATAAGGAGGTGAAAACACGTATAGCAATTGCCAACGAGACGTTTCATAACAGGAGGCTTTCATGTGGGTGCGTTGATATTGGATAAAATAGGCAGGCGCAGTAAGAAATTAGGTGGTGTTGAGTGGGAGAACAGAGAGAAATTTTAAAGGTAGCAGGATGAGGAAACACAATTGGCATGGACACTGAATGAGAAGAGATTGTTTACTGATGGATGGTATGGAGGAAATAGTGAATGGAAGAAGAAGAACAAGTAGCAGAACAAGAACATACCAAGTGGTGGACAGCGTAGGGACAGAAAATAGTTGTGAGAAAACAAGAGGGTAACAAATGATGGGACTGCATGGAGAGCTACATGTGAAGACCTGCCCTAGGGCAGAACACTCATTATGATGGTGGTGGTGGTGGTGGTGGTGGTGGTGGTGGTGGCGGCGGCGGCGGCGGCGGCGACGACCATGATGAAGAGGAGACTTATTTAGGACATTGTGCAAGACGCCCATTTTCTTATAATTTAAATTTAAACAAAAAAATAGGCAGCTTATAATCTGTACTCTACAAACGACCGTGAAGAGCATGGCAGATGGAACTTGCCACTATACCAGTTATCAGAACTTATTCCCACTCCACTGACACGTATGGAGCGTGCGAATTGTGGTTGCTTAAAAGCCTCTGTGCGTGCTGTGCTTAGTCTAATCTGGTCTCCACGCTTCCTACAGTTACGATACGTAGGCGGTTTCAGTATATTCTTGCATTCATCATGTAACGTCGGTTCTAGAAACTTTCTAAGTAGGTCTCCTCGCGATACTTTGCTCTTCCACGGGATAGTCTATGTCTATCATCAACTGTCCGTTAGTTCAGTTCTCTGAACATCTTCGTGACATTCTCCTATGGGTCAAACAAACCTATGAGCATTTTTGCAGCCCGTCTCTGTATAAGTTCAATATCCCCTGTCCGTCCTATCTGGTACGGGTCCCATGAATCTGATCAATAATCCAGGATGGGTCGCACGATTATTTTGTAATCAGTCTCCTCTGTAGACTGATTGCAATTCCCCAGTATTGTACCAATGAACCGCACGTGCTTTACCTACAAATGTTCTTATGTGATCGTTCCATTTCATATCGCTACAAATTTATACACTCAAGTATTTAAACGAGTTAACAAATAGCAGCTGCAGCGCACTGAAGCTGTAGCCATCGGATTCTACGTAGTCTCATTTTTGAAATGTTGATTTTGTCGATACCGTCACAGTAGAATATTTGACTGTGCTAACAGAGCCTCGACCTCACCTCTGCTTGCACGGCTTCGAACTATAAATGACCTCGAATGTGTTCTGTAAGTTTTGGAGACAGATGAAAATCGGATGGGACCAAGTCGGGGCTGTGTGGAGGTCAATCGACGGCAGTGAACGAACGGCATCGGAGTGCTGCAGACGTCGCAGCGCTCGGCTGTAGTTCGGCGTTGTAATGCTGAAGAGGAGGGTGTTCCACGTGCGGACCAACTCTTCCAGTTCGTGCTTTCAGTTGTCTGAGCTGTTCCTCACGCACCGACACAGTTACATCACACACCGCTATGTTACACGGTACAAATCGGAACCCTCTAGCAGCAGAGGGCTGCAGATATGTAGAATAAAGATGTAGAATGTTACTAAGGTTTTTAACTCGAAAGCTTAAGAGTTTCAAATAAAACATTTGGAGTCACTACTTCTCAGCACTGCCTCGTGTTATATGCACAAAAATCAAAAGACTGTTTCCGAGCAAAGTATGCTATTCTTTTAATTGAACATCTTTGTAATGTACATCAGTAGTAAACATTATGGTGATCGTGAAATTTCGTATTTATATTTACATTGAAAGGCGATTAATCTGTGGCCAATACACAATGACAACGGCAGTAGCCAGGTGGATATTAACTGCAATACCGCCCACATTGCCACGGTAAGTGGAAGAATTGGTTTTCCGACACATGTCGCCATGTAACAGTCGCTCATGGCGATACATTAAAGAGTCCTCTGTCTCCCTGTCAGAAAGCCAGTACCCGGCATCACTCTAACCGAAATAAAGACGGAAATTCTGTGTGCCACATTTGAAAATGAGTCTGAAAAGGTTACAAAACTGGTTAATGGAATTAAAAATACTTCAAAATATTCAATACACTAGTCACAGGCTCTAGAACACCCTTAGGGGATATGCTTAATCGGTTGAGAGCGTGATGTGTCCCTCCGAGATTAATTTTGCCTGGGCTTTAAGCGACTCACCGGTCAGCATTTACAGAGCTGACAACTACATCTCACACCGGGAATATTATTAGGCTTAGTTTGCATCGCAAATCGAACGTGCATTCGCAGTCATTCCCTCTATTCACTACCATTCGCCTATATTCAACATTTAAGGATTCCTCCGGAAATATTCCAAGTAGACTTTCTCTGGATATTTTACGTCAATTTCCAAGCGCCTGCCAGTTCAATTTAATCAGAAACTCTGTGACACTCTCCAATGTATCAAACAAACCTGTGCCCATTCGTGCTGCCATTCTTTGTGTACATTCAGTATCGCCTGGCAGTCGTATCTGATTAGGATCCAAGAATCTCGAGCAATATTGGGGGATGGGTCGCACGAGTATTTGTAAACAATTTCTTTTGTACACAGATTGTATTTTCCTAGAATTCTGCCAATGAATTGCAGCCAGCCACCGTCTTTCCCTAAGACTGCGACTATGTGACGTTTCCATTTCAAATCTCTAGAAATTTTTTCACCCAGGTATTCGTGTGGGTTGAGCGATTGAGAATTTGACTCGCTGATATTAAAGTCGTAGGATAAGGTTATTTCTTTTTGTGAACCGAACAATTTTACATTTCGGGAACATTTAAACCAAGTTGCCAGTCTTTGCACTACACTGAAATCTTATGAGGGCGTGACTTCTTTCAGACAGTACTTCATTACAGACAACTGCATAATTTGCGGAAAGTTTGAAGTTTCAAATAGACCGCGTAACCACCATCCCCTTCTCCCCTCCAAATTGCTATCTGAAGACTGGAAGTCCCATATGTAAACCACCTTCAGAAGTTCGTTTACATCTACATCAATACTCCGCGAGCGACCTTACGGTGTGTGGCGGAGGGTACTTATTGTACCACTATCTGATCCCCCCTTCCCTATTCCATTCACGAATTGTGCGTGGGAAGAACGACTGCTTGTAAGTCTCCGTATTTGCTCTAATTTCTCGGATCTTTTCGTTGTGATCATTACGCGAGATATATGTGGGCGGTAGTAATATGTTGCCCATCTCTTCCCGGAATGTGCTCTCTCGTAATTTCGATAACAAACCTCTCCGTATTGCGTAACGCCTTTCTTGAAGTGTCCGCCACTGGAGCTTGTTCAGCATCTCCGTAACGCTCTCGCGCTGACTAAATGTCCCCATGACGAATCGCGCTGCTTTTCGCTGGATCATGTCTATCTCTTCTATTAATCCAACCTGGTAAGGGTCCCATACTGATGAGCAATACTCAAGAATCGGACGAACAAGCGTTTTGTAAGCTACTTCTTTCGTCGATGAGTCACATTTTCTTAGAATTCTTCCTATGAATCTCAATCTGGCGCCTGCTTTTCCCACTATTTGTTTTATGTGATCATTCCACTTCAGATCGCTCCGGATAGTAACTCCTAAGTATTTTACGGTCGTTACCGCTTCCAATGATTTACCACCTATGGCATAATCGTACTGGAATGGATTTCTGCCCCTATGTATGCGCATTATATTACATTTATCTACGTTTAGGGAAAGCTGCCAGCTGTCGCACCATGCATTAATCCTCTGCAGGTCCTCCTGGAGTACGTACGAGTCTTCTGATGTTGCTACTTTCTTGTAGACAACCGTGTCATCTGCAAATAGCCTCACGGAGCTACCGATGTTGTCAACTAAGTCATTTATGTATATTGTAAACAATAAAGGTCCTATTACGCTTCCCTGCGGTACTCCCGAAATTACCTCTACATCTGCAGATTTTGAACCGTTAAGAATGACATGTTGTGTTCTTTCTTCTAGGAAATCCTGAATCCAATCACAAACCTGTTCCGATATTCCGTAAGCTCGTATTTTTTTCACTAAACGTAAGTGCGGAACCGTATCAAATGCCTTCCTGAAGTCCAGGAATACGGCATCAATCTGCTCGCCAGTGTCTACGGCACTGTGAATTTCTTGGGCAAATAGGGCGAGCTGAGTTTCACATGATCTCTGTTTGCGGAATCCATGTTGGTTATGATGAAGGAGATTTGTATTATCTAAGAACGTCATAATACGAGAACACAAAACATGTTCCATTATTCTACAACAGATTGACGTAAGCGAAATAGGCCTATAATTATTCGCATCTGATTTATGACCCTTCTTGAAAATGGGAACGACCTGCGCTTTCTTCCATTCGCTAGGTACTTTACGTTCTTCCAGGGATCTACGATAAATTGCTGATAGAAAGGGGGCAAGTTCTTTAGCATAATCACTGTAGAATCTTAAGGGTATCTCGTCTGGTCCGGATGCTTTTCCGCTACTAAGTGATAGCAGTTGTTTTTCAATTCCGATATCGTTTATTTCAATATTTTCCATTTTGGCGTCCGTGCGACGGCTGAAGTCAGGGACCGTGTTACGATTTTCCGCAGTGAAACAGTTTCGGAACACTGAATTCAGTATTTCTGCCTTTCTTCGGTCGTCTTCTGTTTCGGTGCCATCGTGGTCAACGAGTGACTGAATAGGGGATTTAGATCCGCTTACCGATTTTACATATGACCAAAACTTTTTCCTTTCCGTATCAGTTAATGTGTTAAAAACTTGACCTGAAGAATCATATCCCTTTGCAGTTGAAGACGCTCTGTTTTAAGAGAAGCTAGTTTTTCGAAAACATCTAAATTTTTATGTACTGCGTTAGGTATTGTACAATGCTATAATTTTCAGGTACATTCGGCGATGTATGTGGATACTGTCTGGCAAATGTGTTGCGAATAGAGTGAGTAGTAAAGAAGTAATAAATTCAAAATTCGTGACTGATGCTGACGCCTTAATGCATGAACAGCGAAAATGTAGGAGTGATAAAAGTCTTTTTCCTTTCATCATTCTGTCAGGGATGTCAGAGGGAAAAAAAGTTTCACAAAGTTTCAAAATTAAGTGTGAAGTTTATTGTAAGTCGCCAGGTGCTGCCATTCACAAGTGCTCGGTGAATATAATCTGTATAATTTTCGGGTCATGAAATTACGCTACCTTATACGAGTACGAAGTTTTTGACTTTTAACGTCCAACTTATTGCGTTAAACCTATGCCTTTAAAAGAAGGACAGGAGGAGGATTGTATTTCATCTGCCATCGATGTCGAGGTCATTAGAGACGGAGCAGGAGCTGGCACTGCGTCAAGGAAGGGTAGAAGTAGTCCGCCGTGCCCTTTCAAAAGAACCATCCCAGCATTTGCTTGGAGCGATTCAGGAAAATTACGGAAAACATATATCAGGATGGCCGGACGCGGATTTAAACCGTCGTCCTCCCGAATGCGAGTAGAGTGTACTAGTTGACAGCTCGTCGTCTAGAAGCTGGCGTTGCTGCTCTGGATCATGGGATTCACGGCTGGGTTGCGTTCTCCGCCAGGGAACTAGGTGTCTGTGTTGTCCTTATCATTTCGTCATCATTCGTGAACAGACGCTGATAACCGCGCAGTTCAGCGCCCAACAAACCAATCATCATCATCATCATCCAATGTACTACCACTGCACCAGCTCGCTCGATATACATTTAAATGAGTAGATTATGTCAGCATTTTTAGTATTTACATTGACTTCATTCTTCAATGCATGAACTGCGAGAAGACAAAGGAATTGGGATAACGAATTAAAAATACCTGATTGTGCTTCTGTTTGTAGATGACATGATTCAAGTGAATGAAATGACCTCCAAAGATCTGTATACCACCTGAACTAAATATGCAACGAATGCAACTTTAAAATTCCTAGTAATATAACGTAAATAAGTGCACTCCGAGGAAAATATTCAGTCAGATTAAAACTAGTTTTGGATAATCCTGCTTTAGAACAGGTGTCTTAACCTTTTATTTAGGCTACGCTGTAAGTTTCGATTTTTACTCTGATACCGAAAACAAATTGTACAAATTCTAAGCTGTTTGTGGCACCGTAATCCGAACATTGGGCAATAAAGTACCGACAAAAACAGATTGTCCCGAAATTCTATAAAGTGTTCGCGGTTCTTGTGTTATGTTATAAAAAATAAAGCATGGTTGGAACAAAAAACATCGACGGCAGAGATGAGGTTCCTAAGAAACACGAAGGGCTGCAGACCAAGGCATGATTAGAAATGAACAGAACGAAATTAAATTTTTTCAACAGAAACTAAAGAATTCAAAAATATCGTGAAGACTGGTGAGAATGCTAAGTCCCGGACTTCCCCAAAAGATCCAGAACTACAAGCGGAATGGCAGAAAATATATTGAAAAGCTTCGGAGTGGAAATACACTCCTGGAAATGGAAAAAAGAACACATTGACACCCGTGTGTCAGACCCACCATACTTGCTCCGGACACGGCGAGAGGGCTGTACAAGCAATGACCACACGCACGGCACAGCGGACGAACCAGGAACCGCGGTGTTGACCGTCGAATGGCGCTAGCTGCGCAGCATTTGTGCACCGCCGCCGTCAGTGTCAGCCAGTTTGCCATGGCATACGGAGCTCCATCGCAGTCTTTAACACTGGTAGCATGCCGCGACAGCGTGGACGTGAACCGTATGTGCAGTTGACGGACTTCGAGCGAGGGCGTATAGTGGGCATGCGGGAGGCCGGGTGGACGTACCGCCGAATTGCTCAACACGTGGGGCGTGAGGTCTCCACAGTACATCGATGTTGTCGCCAGTGGTCGGCGAAAGGTGCACGTGTCCGTCGACCAGGGACCGGACCGCAGCGACGCACGGATGCACGCCAAGACCGTAGGATCCCACGCAGTGCCGTAGGGGACCGCACCGCCACTTCCCAGCAAATTAGGGACACTGTTGCTCCTGGGGTATCGGCGAGGACCATTCGCAACCGTCTCCATGAAGCTGGGCTACGGTCCCGCACACCGTTAGGCCGTCTTCCGCTCACGCCCCAACATCGAGCAGCCCGCCTCCAGTGGTGTCGCGACAGGCGTGAATGGAGGGACGAATGGAGACGTGTCGTCTTCAGCGATGAGAGTCACTTCTGCCTTGGTGCCAATGATGGTCGTATGCGTGTTTGGCGCCGTGCAGGTGAGCGCCACAATCAGGACTGCATACGACCGAGGCACACAGAGCCAACACCCGGCATCATGGTGTGGGGAGCGATCTCCTACACTGGCCGTACACCACTGGTGATCGTCGAGGGGACACTGAATAGTGCACGGTACATCCAAACCGTCATCGAACCCATCGTTCTACCATTCCTAGACCGGCAAGGGAACTTGCTGTTCCAACAGGACAATGCACGTCCGCATGTATCCCGTGCCACCCAACGTGCTCTAGAAGGTGTAAGTCAACTACCCTGGCCAGCAAGATCTCCGGATCTGTCCCCCATTGAGCATGTTTGGGACTGGATGAAGCGTCGTCTCACGCGGTCTGCACGTCCAGCACGAACACTGGTCCAACTGAGGCGCCAGGTGGAAATGGCATGGCAAGCCGTTCCACAGGACTACATCCAGCATCTCTACGATCGTCTCCATGGGAGAATAGCAGCCTGCATTGCTGCGAAAGGTGGATATACACTGTACTAGTGCCGACATTGTGCATGCTCTGTTGCCTGTGTCTATGTGCCTGTGGTTCTGTCAGTGTGATCATGTGATGTATCTGACCCCAGGAATGTGTCAATAAAGTTTCCCCTTCCTGGGACAATGAATTCACGGTGTTCTTATTTCAATTTCCAGGAGTGTAATTTCGTTTGAGGGACTACCCCGCGCGGCGACTAATGAAGTACTTACACATTATACAATTCTTTAGTTATACACCAAAATAAGTTTTAACCTGGTTTATGTTCACTGATTTATAAAAAAAGCCTTTTTGCTTTCTGAAGTGGGCTATGATCTTTCTCAGGGTTGAAACTGTCTCCATGCCAAATTTCAACGACATCTGTTAAGCGGTCTAGTCACGAAAACGAAATAGACTGTGTTCTAAAGTAGAAAAACAACTGAGAGAAAGAAGCGGCGTCAGTTTCTGCAGCACGCGCCCATCATTTTGCAGGACAGTGTTCGGGCAGGCTTGGTTCAAGTCGCGACTGATTTTTATCGGTATATGGGGATGGGAAGCGCCGCACCACTCACCACACTCCCCGGACTTACGCCCTGGTGAGCTCAGCTTGGTTCCTAACGTGAAGGACGAACTTAAGGGTATTCGGTTCAGAGCTGTTATGGAGATGCGCCGGACAATCGACTGCTCCACTCGAACTACCTATACAACTGGCGTACCCAGGGGTATCCTGCTCTTTCGACGTAACTGGCGACGGGTTATATTAGGAGACCTATTCAAAAAACATCCGAGCTTTTTTAATTGTAGAAATCAACAATGGTATCAGGGCGTGTCTGCGCTCTATGGTTGCAGTTGTGGTATGTTAGCCTCGATATTCCCCTGACCTAGCACAGAGTGACATCTGGCTTTTCTCCAAACTGAAAGAGACTCTGAAGGGGATCAGATTCCAGAACAGGGAAGACATTATGCAGAATTTCACGGAGCAGTTGCGCACAATACCAAAAACTTTCCAGAGGTGCTTCCAGCAGTGGCAACAGCAGCACGGGAGTTGTGTCGAGGCTGAAGGGGACTACTTTGGAAGTGATTGGTACCAAACAATTGTATCTCAATAAAGATGATTTCATAAATAAAAGTCGGATTCTTTTTCAACAACCGTCGTACAGTGCTGGTGACGGCTTTGGGGAGTGAACCTTTGAATCCTGTTTCTATTTTGTACGAGTTGTAAATAAATACTTAGAAAACATCCCAAAACTTAAATGTTATTAATGTAGAGTAATGAAATGACGCTAATACACTTGTCTAGATAATATATTTAAGTGATTAACATTGCAAAATCACCAGGTAACGCAAGTGCGAGAAAAGCCATTCGAAATGGGAAATGCTGTTACACTAGTAGCCGTTGCAACAACCGGAATGTTGAACGCAAGCATCAAAAAGTTAATGCATTGTGTTGTGCATGTCAGTTTGTACTATGGAGTTCCAAGTGTATGGTACTTGGACGGTCAACACAGGGACGGTTAATGCTGTTTGCGGATAATACTGAGTTGTCTGATGATATCCCATACGTGCTCGACTGGAAACAGATCTGGTGATCGAGCAGGCCAAGGCGACATGTCGACACCGGTATGTGGGCGAGCCTTATCCTCTTAGAGAACAACCCGTGTAATGCCCAACAGCACAAGAGGTCGAGTCACCAAACTGACGTACACATTAGTAGAGTGCGTGGGATATAACCACGAGGATGCTCCTGCTGTCCTATCAAATCGTACCCGGCACGGTAACTCCTGGTGTAGGCATGGTTTATCTAGCATGCAGACGGGTCGGTTTCAAACCTCACCTGACCTCCCCCTAACACACACACGACCGTCACTGTCGCTGAGGCAGAACCAGATTTCACCAGAGAACACAAGAGACCCCCACCCCGTCCTCCAATAAGCTCTCATTTGACATCACTGAAGTCACAGTGGTGGTGGTGCGCGGTCAGTGGAATGCACATTACCCAGGAGTCTGGCTCGGGGCTGTCACTGAAGTAACCGATTTGAAACAGTTTGTGGTGCCAGCAGCTGCTGCAGGTGCAGTATGTTGCTCCACAGTCCTACGCTGATAACGATGGTCCTCCCTCTCGGTAGCGCCACGTCGCTATTCGGAGCCCGGTCTTCTTCCGGCTGTACATTCTCGTGACCACTGCTGCCAGAAATCATGTACAGTGGCTACATTTCTGCCAACTCTCTGCAGTGCTGCAGAAGAAACATCCACCTTCTCGTAGCTCCATCACACGACCTCGTTGAAACTTAGTGAGGAGCTCGGAATGCCGTGTTTGTTCCCTTAAACGCATTCTTGACTAACATCAGTTCACCACGACCATTCTCAAAGGTCATTAACGCTCATGACTGTTAAAGTGTATAAGTAAACTTTATTTCCATCCTCATAGTGACGCTACTAGCACCACTCTTATGCGACTGGCGCGAAATCTGAATAGACATCATCTTTCAGGTGTAGAAACACGCCCACCAACATTTGTTTATGTCACACAACTAGTCCATGGTGTTGCGACTTTTTCTCCCCCCGGCCGGGTTGTTGCCACTACCTTTGTATGTTGTTTAAAACCGGTTTCAGTGGAATCTGGAAACGAGTCGACTTGATCCTTCCATTATAATTCGACCATGACAGACGAAGAGACTCATAGAGCGTCCCAGAAATTTCCAGGCTCCAGTGTCGCGACCCTGGAGCAGGCGTGGATCGCAGCGACAGAGCCCTTGTCGCCCATACACCTCAGTACCAACTTCCAAAACAACAGCACCGATCCGACCACGACCAAACAGGAAGTGCAGAGCATCTCCCAGAAGTAGCTCCGGGACGTAAACATGACAATAGCCATGGTGGTGTCCACGACATATCAGTCGCTGTGCAGGCAGGAGCGAAACCAGTTCAAGCAGATGGAGAGGCTCACGCTGCACCACGAAGGGCTCACCGCCACTTCCTACGACTCGGCCCTGGCGCCTGTGGGGGCACTATACCATCGGGTCGCCGCCCTCGCCAAGCCTTCCACCAGCGAAAGTGCCCCACAGGTAAAAATCTAATCTGACAGGTGTATCGCAACTGCTGCATGTTTGGAACTAAGCTGTTGTACAGGTTCCGGCAAGAAGACCGTCCCATATTTCAAACAGTAGTAACAAACAAGCAACAAACAACCAACCAACCAAAGATTCAGAGAAAAAATTTTCTTTTCCCATAAATTTGCTATAAAGTTATAGGTAACTTTAAACATTTAAATTATGATGAAGGCATTCTTCGAAGAGTTGAGACCTGGTTAATAAGACTGAAAATTGTGACCGAGGGCTGATTTTGTTTCATCTTTATTCAGAGGAACAATATAAATACCATGCCAGTTTACATCGGCTGGTTTTAAAAATTATGTCTGGTAAATGGCATCCTCCATTGTTGAGACACTGAAGAAACCTTTTCCAGAAGTTCTCCATGGTCCTTCAGTGGAATGACACCCACTTCCTGGGTGATTTCCTCCTTAAGTTCTCGCAGGTTTGAGGAGCAATATTTGTACACTTGACCCTTTATGTGTTCCCAAAGAACAAAAATTACAAGGCGATAAATCGGGTGGCTTTGGGGGCCAGACGATATCTCCTCGTGAAGGCAGAACAAGTCCAGAAAACAACTCAGTAAATCATCGATGACGCACCGAAGTGTCACACGATGGCTGTGAAGTGGTCGTTGCTGAAGCTCCTGACGGTTTTTTACTGTGAGGAAGCGGTAATTTTATTTGTTTGCAGTACCTGATAATTGGAAGCAAACCTCAAGAGAAGAAATCAAAACAGCGCCAGAGGCGATCGTCTCAAGAATTCGCAGTCTCTCAATTCTAGGGTAACCATCATCATGGGAGTGCCAAACACTTTGAGGACTGCCCAACGGACACACAAACAAACACACACACACACACACACACACACACACACACACACACACACACACACATTTTACAGAGTCATTAACAGTCCGAGGTCGGCCAGCAGTGCAGATCCTGATGTTTCAAAGTTCAAAATCGAATAGCTTTTATGTCAGGAACAGAACCACGTCGGCCAAATTCGAATCGAATGTGAAACGCTCGCTGAGTAATAATCACGAAAGGACCATTACGAATATATACACTATCTGATCAAATGTATCTGGACACACCCAAAAATATATGCGTTTCGTATTAGGTGCATTAGGTGCATTGTGTTGTCACCTGTTCCCAGATATTCCGTATCAGTGACCTCAGTAGTCATTAGACAACGTGAGAGAGCAGAATGGGGCGCTCCGCGGAATTCAAGGACTTCGAATGTGGTCAGGTGACTGGGTGTCACTTGTGTCATACGTCTGTACACGAGATTTCCACACTCCTAATCATCCCTAGGTCCACAGTTTCCGGTGTGATAGTGAAGTGGGTGGTCTAGGGGTAGCGTGGAAGCTTGAACGTGGTAGGGAAACTAGGAAATCTGAAAAGGGAAATGCAAAGGCTCAATCTAGATATAGTAGGGATCAGTGAAGTGAAGTGGAAGGAAGACAAGGATTTCTGGTCAGATGAGTATCGGGTAATATCAACAGCAGCAGAAAATGGTATAACAGGTGTAGGATTCGTTATGAATAGGAAGGTAGGGCAGAGGGTGTGTTACTGTGAAAAGTTCAGTGACCGGGTTGTTCTAATCAGAATCGACAGCAGACCAACACCGACAACGATAGTTCAGGTATACATGCCGACGTCGCAAGCTGAAGATGAACAGATAGAGAAAGTGTATGAGGATATTGAAAGGGTAATGCAGTATGTAAAGGGGGACGAAAATCTAATAGTCATGGGTGACTGGAATGCAGTTGTAGGGGAAGGAATAGAAGAAAAGGTTACAGGAGAATATGGGCTTTGGACAAGGAATGAAAGAGGAGAAAGACTAATTGAGTTCTGTAACAAGTTTCAGCCAGTAATAGCGAATACCCTGTTCAAGAATCACAAGAGGAGGTGGTATACTTGGAAAAGGCCGGAAGATACAGGAAGATTGCAATTAGATTACATCATGGTCAGACAGAGATTCCGAAATCACATATTGGATTGTAAGGCGTACCCAGGAGCAGATATAGACTCAGATCACAATATGGTAGTGATGAAGAGTAGGCTGAAGTTCAAGACATTAGTCAGGAAGAATCAATACGCAAAGAAGTAGGATACGGAAGTGCTAAGGAATGACGAGATACGTTTGAAGTTCTCTAACGCTATAGATACAGCAATAAGGAATAGCGCAGTAGGCAGTACAGTTGAAGAGGAATGGACATCTCTAAAAAGGGCCATCACAGAAGTTGGGAAGGAAAGCATAGGTACAAAGAAGGTAGCTGCGAGGAAACCATGGATAACAGAAGAAATACTTCAGTTGATTGATGAAAGGAGGAAGTACAAACATGTTCTGGGACAATCAGGAATACAGAAATACAAGTCGCTGAGGAATGAAATAAATAGGAAGTGCAGGGAAGCTAAGACGAAATGGCTGCAGGAAAAATGTGAAGACATCGGAAAAGATATGATTGTCGGAAGGACAGACTCAGCATACAGGAAAGTCAAAACAACCTTTGGTGACATTAAAAGCAACGGTGGTAACAATAAGAGTGCAACGGTAATTCCACTGTTAAATGCAGAGGAGAGAGCAGATAGGTGGAAAGAATACATTGAAAGCCTCTATGAGGGTGAAGATTTGTCTGATGTGATAGAAGAAGAAACAGGAGTCGATTTAGAAGAGATAGGGGATCCAGTATTAGAATCGGAATTTAAAAGAGCTTTGGAGGACTTACGGTCAAATAAGGCAGAAGGGATAGATAACATTCCATCAGAATTTCTAAAATCATTGGGGGAAGTGGCAACAAAACGGCTATTCACGTTGGTGTGTAGAATATATGAGTCTGACGATATACTATCTGACTTTCGGAAAAGCATCATCCACACAATTCAGAAGACGGCAAGAGCTGACAAGTGCGAGAATTATCGCACGATCAGCTTAACAGCTCATGCATCGAAGCTGCTTACAAGAATAATATACAGAAGAATGGAAAAGAAAATTGAGAATGCGCTAGGTGACGATCAGTTTGGCTTTAGGAAAGGTAAAGGGACGAGAGAAGCAATTCTGACGTTACGGCTAGTAATGGAAGCAAGGCTAAAGAAAAATCAAGACACTTGCATAGGATTTGTCGACTTGGAAAAAGCTTTCGACAATATAAAGTGGTGCAAGCTGTTCGAGATTCTGAAAAAAGTAGGGGTAAGCTATAGGGACAGCCGGGTCATATACAATATGTATAGCAACCAAGAGGGAATAATAAGAGTGGACGATCAAGAACGAAGTGCTCGTATTAAGAAGGGTGTAAGACAAGGCTGTAGCCTTTCGACCCTACTCTTCAATCTGTACATCGAGGAAGCAATGATGGAAATAAAAGAAAGGTTCAGGAGTGGAATTAAAATACAAGGTGAAAGGATATCAATGATACGATTCGCTGATGACATTGCTATCCTGAGTGAAAGTGAAGAAGAATTAAATGATCTGCTGAACGGAATGAACAGTCTAATGAGTACACAGTATGGTTTGAGAGTAAATCGGAGAAAGACGAAGGTAATGAGAAGTAGTAGAAATGAGCACAGCGAGAAACTTAACATCAGGATTGATGATCTCGAAGTCAATGAAGTTAAGGAATTCTGCTACATAGGCAATAACATAACCAATGACGGACGGAGCAAGGAGGACATCAAAAGCAGACTCGCTATGGCAAAAAAGACATTTCTGGCCAAGAGAAGTCTACTAATATCAAATACCGGCCTTAATTTGAGGAAGAAATTACTGAGGATGTACGTCTGGAGTACAGCATTGTATGGTAGTGAAACATGGACTGTGGGAAAACCGGAACAGATGAGAATCGAAGCATTTGAGATGTGGTACTATAGACGAATGTTGAAAATTAGGTGGACTGATAAGGTAAGGAATGAGGAGGTTCTACGCAGAATCGGAGAGGAAAGGAATATGTGGAAAACACTGATAAGGAGAAGGGACAGGATGATAGGAAATCTGCTAAGATATGAGGGAATGACTTCCATGGTACTAGAGGGAGCTGTAGAGGGCAAAAACTGTAGAGGAAGACAGAGATTGGAATACGTCAAGCAAATAATTGAGGACGTAGGTTGCAAGTGCTACTCTGAGATGAAGAGGTTAACACAGGAAATGAATTCGTGGCGGGCCGCATCAAACCAGTCAGTAGACTGATGACCAAAAAACGAAAGTGAAGTGGAAAGGTGAAGGGACACGTACAGCACAAAAGCGTACAGGCCGACCTCACCTGTTGACTGACAGAGACTGCCGACAGTTGAAGACAGATATAATGTGTTACAGGCAGGCATCTATACAGACCATCACACAGGAATTCCAAACTGCATCAGGATCCACTGCTAGTATTATGGCAGTTAGGAAGGTGAGAAAACTTGGATTTCACAGTCGAGCAGTTGCTCATTAGCCACACATCACGCCAGTAAGGCCAAACGACGCCTGGCTTGATGTAAGAAGCGCAAACATTGAACAGTGGGAAAACCTTATCTGGAGTGACGAATCACGGTACACAATGTGGCGATCCGATGGCAGGTTGTGTGTATGGCGAATGCCTGGTGAACGTCATCTGCCAGCGAGTGTAGTGCCAATAGTAAAATTCGGAGGCTCTGGTGTTATTGTGTGGTCGTGTTTTTCATGGAAGGGGCTTGACCTCTTGTTGTTTTGCGTGGCACTATCACACCACAGGCCTACATTTATGTTTTAAGCACCTTCATGCTTTCACTGTTGAAGAGCAATTCGGGGATGGCGATTGCATTTTTCAACACGATCGAGCACCTGTTCACAATGCATGGCCTGTGGCCGAGTGGGTACACGACACTAACATCCCTGAAAAGGACTGGCCTGCACAGAGTCCTGGCCTGAATCCTTGGGATGCTTTGGAACGCCAACTTGGTGCCAGGCCTCACCGATCGACATCGATACCTCTCTTCAGTGCAGCACCCAGTGAAGAGTGGGCTGCCACTCCCCAAGAAACTTCCCAGCACCTGATTGAACATATGCCTGCGAGAGTGGAAGCTGTCATGAAGGTTAGGGGTAGGCCAACACCATATTGGAGTCCAGCATTTCTGATGGAGGGCGCCACGAACTTCTAGGTCATTTTCAGCCAGGATACTTTTGACCACATAGTGTACAACAAACGTACTGTCCTCACCTAGTCAAGCCACTGCGCCTACTGAAAATGGCAGGCATACCAGCATCGATCGATACCACCTCAACATTAGTATCCCCACTATAGCTCACAGAGTGTCCCCATCACGTACGGGAGGTCCTTTTGCCGGACCGTGTACGTTAATAACCTTGCAGACAGTATCAATACTATCCTCAGACACTGTTGAACACAACTAAAGGGTCACTTTTTCGAAGCCCCATAATTGTTTCCCGCTGCAGAGTCGAAGTTAGAAGTTTGGCTCAAAGGTGCCTGCAACCTTCCTGTGTAATAGTTCTGAAACGATGCGCTCTGCGACTTCACACTCGGCGTGAGCGACGCTTCAAACTGCAAGGGTCAACACATGCCAGAGAAAGGCCAGAGCTCAAAAGTTCATGTGACATTTAAAGTGGGTTAATGAAGTCACATTGGCAACAACTTTCACCATAATCCTGTCCAACATCACCGCGGTCGTGTCACGCGATAGGAAGGTCGTCACACCCCTGTTACCCACATATCACCCATTCTTTTGACGCCTGTGTCATAGAGCCAAAAACCGCACACCCAGCGTTGGAATCACGGGGGTTTCGTATAGGTGACCGAGGAAAACATTTGAGATATACCGCTTCTCAGAACCAACATGCAACGATCTCAGGGAATGACATACAAGGTTTTTATAAAAATTAATGAGACTGATTCTCTGCTGACGCGACTGTACTTCACAGCGCGAGCTCGCCGGGGGGCCGAAAACGCGCGGCGTGCCAGTCGCGTTGAGTGGACACGTCACAAAGTCGTCGGTTGTGGTGCAACAACAGTTTAGTGTGAAACTAGGAAAATAGGGTACGGAAACGTTGGATATGTTTCGGCAAGCCTGCGGCGATGATTGCCTGTCAAAATCCCAGCTTTTCAGGTAGGTGAAGAACTTTAAATAGGGCGAGGAGAGCTGAGGACGAGGACCATTCCGGACGCCCTTCAACCAGCAAAACTGACGATTACATCGGCCGTGTGGGCGTTTTATTGAACACCGACCGTCAGATGAGTGTCAAGATGATAGGAGACCACCTCGGACTTGCAAAATGACAGTGCACAACATCATTACCAGAGAATTGTCGACGAAGAAGATCTGCGCCAAGATGGTCCCGAAGATTTTCTGAGACATTCAAGCACGTATGGACGCAAGAAAATCTGCAGAGCCTTTAAGCTGATCCGGAATTTTTAGATAAATCACCGGAGACGAAACCAGGGTGTTTCAGGACGACCTGGAGACAAAGCGCAATAGTGCCGAATTGCACACTGCAGCATCCCCAAGACCAAAAGAGGCTGGCATGAGCAAATCGAAGGTTAAAGCCATGCTGACGGTGTTTCGGTGTCAGGTGTAAGTGACCAAGAGACTGAAAGCCAGGGTCCACTGCGTGAGGCCATTCATCGCTAATGAACGGAAGCTGCATGATGACAATGCACCAGACCCTGTAAAGGGCGTCACTGGAAGCACGCCTTCTCTTGCAACCACACATTTCGCGGTCAAAAATAACAGGGCATTGAGCAACAAAACGACGTCATCGACCCCTTTCTTTGGGGTGTGCCTCAGCACACTTTTTCTTTGCTATACAGGATGTTACAATTGCATACCTGTCTGAACCATTCGACGGGATTTGAACGTGATCTGAAGTCGCAAGGGACAATTATGCTTTTTCAGCCATGTTATATCAGGCCATCCTCTGGTGTTATCACGGAAGGGCTACACATTCACACATGCGTGAATAAAATGGCAAGGGTCCCTCTAAGAACCCCCAGTTCGGCAACATCCTCGGTGTCTTCTGCGCACCTTTCTTGGACACCTTAAAGATGTACCTGTCTACAGGGACACTAATTTCTAGGCACGAGAGTGAATGGAATCCCTTTCAACATCCCCCAGGCCTGTATTACACTATCATACTTCTTTGACAAAGAAATATGATCAAATATTTATCAAATTTCCTTGACAAGGCTCCTCGACAAGGCTCTTTGCGTGTCGCTAGAAAGGAGTGTTACATTGTCGTCATATTTTTTGTCAAAGTGCAAGATGGTGGGCCACAATAACCGGTTATTATGCGCTGCAGTTGCTTGTACCGCAGTTGCATTGTGTATGCATTTAGAAGAGAAGCGGTGGAAAAAAAGAAGGTTGTGTCAAGCCATGGGTCTTATGTCGAGACGATAAAAGCATTCAGCAAAATTTGTCATGAGAGCTGCAAGTAGTGGACGTCAGATCTTATACAAATTACTTACGGATGGAAGAGAGTGAATTTTAGTACCTTCTCAGTATAGTGGCTCCTAATATTAGAGAGCAGAATACTCACTTCGGAGTGCTAGATGTGCATAAGACAGGTTCACCGTAACACTGTGATAACTTACTTCAGGAGAGAGTTACTCTAACTTACTATACAGCCCTCTAAATACCATAGTGCACATTAACCACAAGAAGTACAGAAACGTGTCAAGTGATTTATAATGCACTGAACGAGGGATATCTGAAGATAAATATGTGTTTAGTTCACTATGTAGGTAATTAAGAACTATTTTATTTTCGAATAATTTAATTAATACAATTAGTTTTCCAACAAATACAAAATGAATTAAAAGTACGAAATAGATGAACACTTTTTATCTTGTGGCATCCACAGTTCAAATGTAGACGAACTAGAATAGGAGAGCAGCAAATATTTTTTATTTTAAGGTGTGTCGTCCTCTATCACAGCTTGCTTTTAGCTGGCTTGGTGTAGAGGTGGATGGCTGTAGCTGTGATTGTGGACACACACACACACACACACACACACACACACACACACACACACACACACACACACACACACAACCTTGCAGCCATGTTTACAAACACGCTTCAGATATCAAACAGCTGTAGTGATGCCAGCGCTTCAAGTGGTTACATTTCACACTGCAGGGAACAGAAGACGAACGACTTTTATGATCAAATCTAGGGCGAAGCGCTAGATCTGATCATATTTCTTTGACAAAAGGCGAGATTTGACAAAGTTCCTTATTACACTATAAACTTTTTTTGATGTAAGCATTTGATGAATCATCTCTTACAAAAAAATATCGTGGTGTAATACCGGCCTTAGATTCCGCATGTGGCCAGCAGGTACTAGTTCTGCAATGTAGTGAGTGCTGCTCAGCTGAGATCTGCCAAAACGGTTCTCTGTCATGCCTGTGTCTATGAATCACTGGATGGCTGTCCCTGTACAGGGAAATTTTTTAAGTGCCCAACAAAGGTGAGCAGGTAACACTGAGGATGGTGCTTAACTGGAGTTCCAGCCTGTGTACCAAAGCAAGAACTGTAGTCGCGCTACACGCCAATGGCGTCACGTGACGGTCAATAGCGTTGTAGGCCTACGATTTCCTCAGAGAAGGGCTGAACCGGAACGCGGGGTGGGGTGGGGGAGGTGCGGAGGAGGTTTCAGCAGTATGAATGGTTGTCAAGAACGTCGTTCGGTTTCATACTTCCTGCGAACTGTCGTTTTCGACAGCGAAATGTGTGGAAATCGACGCACCAAGACAATGAGTGTTTTCTTGACGCCCTTTATGCCACCCCTGAGGCCTTTCCGTGTTAATTCTGAGCGGCTATGCGCCAGCCATAACAAAACTATGTGACTCAGCGCTGGGCCTCGCGGCTCTGACTTGCATGACACGGACGTCAAAAGAATGGGTGAAATGTGGACAAGGCAGGCCGTGGCAACCTTCCCATCTTGTGACACCTCCGCTGTGGCGTTGACCAGAACTATGGTGAAATTTGGTGCCACTGTGACGTCAGTAACCGACCTTACTCCTGAGCTGTGCAGCATTTTGTTCGTTGAACCGTCGCCGCGTCCGAAGCTGACCGGCCTCATGTTCTCGCACCATTATAATTGAAGGTTAGACCACCTCTGAGTCAAATTTCAAATCTATGCCTCGCAATGGAAGACAGTTATGGGATTTCGAAAAAGTGAGTCTTTTCCTGTGTTGCACAATGTGTAAATAAAGTCTGGACACGTTTTCAGTCGGATCGTTATAAGAGTTCAAAGTGGGGCACAATTTGGCAACTTATTGCATACGTCCAGAAACCTGCAACTATGATATCAGAGAAACACGACGGGAAACAGTCAAATCACACAAACAACTGGTGTAACAATTTGTAAAGATTTGAAATATAATGATCGCATAGCCTTCATCGCTGGTAAAGAAGAAAAAAAGGTGGCAGTCTTAAGATCGGACGTCGGACGTGACACGCCGTCAGATAAAGAGGTTGTTATATCTGAACAATTGGAATTGCCTTCACCTAGCACGCCAGCTAAAAAAGACGACGCCAACGAGCTGGATAATCAAGCAGGCGAGGTTTCAGCGAATTGTAACAATGAACTGCCGCCTAAGAATGACAAAGTTATTGGACCTAATTGTTCTAATCTTGAGTGCTCTTGGATGACAACTGACAACACCTCCTCCTCATTTCATATTTCACCTGAAATTCTGATGCCATTGCCAAAAGTTAACGAAAGCACGAAAAGGGCGAAACGGAAAGGGGAAAACCCATGTTTTAAATGATCTGAAGTACAAAAAAAAGAGTTAGAAGTCATTATTAAGGAAAAATAGAAAAGAACTTTGCCAAAGAAGATAGAGCAAAGAAAACACTATTTGCGAAACAGAATAAAATTAAGAATTCAAAAAAGAAAAATAGGGCCTGAAGATAAATGTAAAAAAGGAGAGAGAATACAATACTAACGAGAGTGATTACGAGGAAAGTTATGACTGTGCGTGTTTATATTGTGGTGAGTTTTATTCAAAATCAGTTGAAGGTTGGGTCGCTTGTTCCACGATTCTTGTGCAGGAATAGATAGCGAAGGTGATGAGTCTTTCCTCGTGTGTGAATTTCGTAAATAGCCTTAAGAAAAGGATACAATACATGAAAACTGTAGTTTGACATTAAACTCAATCTATACCGAGCAAGCCAATATTTTCTGCAATTCCGATAATTTTATAGGTTTTTATAATCACTTGTACTTACCACCCCTATCTGCCCCGTGCACGGGGCAGAATGGAGCAATTGACATACCTTTCTGTTTTTGAACGAAAAAAATACTGTTCCTTTATTTTATGGCAATGTTCTGGTAGTTTTGTGATTAATAAAACATAATATGTTCATACAAAAATTGGTAACTCTCTTATTTAACACTTTTGTACTTTTAATCAAATGTATGACAGATGCAGTGAAAGAAACTATGAACTTAAATGACTGCATATACACCATTAAGTGCAATACAACTTCATATTCAATTTTCTGTAACTTTTGTAACTTAATGTACCTTTCCTCTCAAACCATTTATCCCAGAACCATGTAATTCTAACGGTCAGTTGTCTTACTCGACATGCATGAAGTAATATTTTTAATGCTTCCTACTATATTATAAAAAACCCTATGGTCTTTTTATTTTTGAAATTTGCCCACAAACATCTTACTAAACATTTCCAAAATTACACTATTAACATATTATTCATGAAAGGTTGGTTGGTTGTTTGAGGTTTAAGGGACCAAACAGCAAGGTCATCAGTCCCTTGTTTCAAATATGCCCCATTCCGCTAATGGGACATCTCAGGAAAGTCAGAACAAAAAAACGGAAAAAGGGGAGGAGGAGGAGATTAGTGTTTAACGTCTCGTCGACAGTGAGGTCATCAGAGACCCACGGAAAAAGGTAAAAACGTAAAAGGGCAGTCATGTTCTCATTGGTAAAAAACAAAATGAGGGAAGTCGGCAAGAGAACGAACCCAACACTATGCTGAAGCAGCATAGGCAAGACCACCTGTGACTTAAAAGGTGCAATTGCTGGAATGTAGGAATACGTATGGGAAAAGGAGACTAAGCAATACTTTAAAAAAAAGGTAAAAACAGAGTAAAAGGGGAAGAAAGAGGATCTCTGTCAGGGAGGTGAATCGGGAATCTCCGATCACGGCTTACCGTGGGAGACACCCAAACACTCACCGCCCTGCCCCAACACCAGAGAGAGACTAAAAACCTTAAAACTGAGAATAAAAACCACTTTCCCGGAGGAAACCGAGAACCAGAGAGACCATCCGGGATTCGTCAGCCAACATCAAAGGTAAAGTGTGGGAGACACTGTACTTAGCACGCAGAGCCAAAAGAAGGGGGCATTCAACCAAAATGTGGGCTACTGACTGGAAGGTTGGTTGGTTGGTTTAAGGATTAAAGGGACCAAACTGCGGAGGTCATCGGTCCCTTTTTCCAAAAAACCTTGAAATACCCACAGAGAATAAAAAACGTTCAACAGAATAGGAGATAGACGACACAGAACAAAAGAAACGTAGACAAGGACCACACAAAACGAAATAAAATCACACAGAGTGTGACGGTGGTTGGCCGACCATAGGAACAAAAAAGGAAAAGCCAACCACCGAAAACACGATACGACAGAAAACTGAGTTTAAAACCGTAGGCCAAAGGCCAGAATCAACACAAAACAATAAAATAAAACAAACACTCATATTAAATGATAAAAACCCCCTGGCCGAATAAAACACAAAACTAACCCAGCCATAGCAGGGTCACCTGTTAAAAGGGCAGGGAGCGTGTCAGGCAGTGCGAACGTCTGCCTGAGCACAGCTAAAAGCGGACACTCCAATAAAATGTGGACCACAGATAAAACGGAGCCGCAGCGACATAGAGGTGCGTCCTCACGGCGCAATAAGTGGCCGTGCGTGTGCCGAGTGTGCCCAATGGGCAGCCGGCAGAGGACAAAAGACTCCTTGAGGGAGACCTGCATGGACGACCGCCACACAGTCGTCGTCGCCTTGATTGGACGGAGTTTGTTGGGCGTGGGCAGATTGCGCCATTCAGCGTCCCAAACCGATAGAACTTCGCGGCGTAAGATTGCCCGCAAATCAGTCTCCGGGAGGCCAATCTCCAGAGATGATTTACTAGTGGCCTCTTTCGCCAGGCAGTCAACATTCTCACTGCCGGGTATCCCAACATGGCCTGGGGTCCACACGAAGACCACAGAGCGGTCGCAACGCGCAATATGCAGGGACTCATGGATAGCCATCACCAGACGAGAACAAGGAAAACACTGGTCGAGAGCTCGTAAACCGCTCAGGGAATCGCTACAGATAACGAAGGACTCACCTGAGCAGGAACGGATATACTCTAGGGCTCGAAAGATGGCAACCAGCTCAGCACTGTAAACGCTGCAGCCAGCGGCAAGGAACGTTGTTCGGAATTGTCCCCTAGAGTTAGCGCATAACCGACTCGACCAGCAACCATCGAGCCGTCAGTGTAAACAATGCCAGAGCCCTGATACATGGCCAGGATGGAATAAAAGCGGCGGCGGAAGGCCTCTGGAGGGACTGAGTCCTTCGGGCCCTGTGCTAAGTCGAGCCGAAGGCAAGGGCGAGGCACACACCACAGGGGTGTACGCAGAGGTGCCCGGAAAGGAGGTGGACCAGGGAAAAACCCAAGCCTGGAGAGAAGTTCATTGACGCGTACGGTGATAGGACAAGATAAAGCCGCGGCTCAGGATGGACTGTTCGGCGCCGGCAGAAATGCATGACGCGGGTCTTGGCAGCCGGAAACTGAAAACCATGCACTACAGCCCAAGACTGCGCCTTGCGGATAGCGCCCTGTAGCTGACGTTCAACAGCGGCAATGCCAGTAGAGCTGTAGTAAAGGCAGAAGTCGTCAGCATACAGGGAAGTGGAGACAGAATTTCCCACCGCTGCAGCGAGCCCGTTGATGGCGATTAAAAACAGGCAGACACTGAGGACAGATCCCTGTGGAACCCCGTTCTCCTGGACTCGGGAGGAACTATGGGAGGCTGCGACTTTCACGCGTAAGGTACGATACGACAGAAAATTGCGGATAAAGATCGGCAGAGGGCCCCGAAGACCCTATCCATGATGCGTAGAAAGTATGTGATGACACCATGTCGTATCGTATGCCTTCCGCATGTCGAAAAAGACAGCGACCAGGTGCTGACGGCGGGCAAAGGCGGTACGGATGGCCGACTCCAGGCTCACCAGATTGTCGGCGGCAGAGCGGCCTTTACGGAACCCACCCTGAGACGGAGCCAGAAGGCCCTGTGACTCCAGTACCCCATTCAACCGCCGGCTCACCATCCGTTCAAGCAACTTGCAAACAACGTTGGTGAGGCTAATGGGACGGTAGCTGTCCACCTCCAAAGGGCTCTTGCCCGGTTTCAAAACAGGGATGACAATGCTTTCCCGCCATTGCGACGGAAACACACCCTCGACCCAGAGACGGTTGTAAACGTCGAGGAGGCGTCGCTTGCAGCCCACTGAAAGGTGTTTCAGCATCTGACAGTGAATTCGATGTGGCCCAGGAGCGGTATCAGGGCAAGCGGCAAGGGCACTGTGAAATTCCCACTCACTGAATGGAGCGTTGTACGATTCAGAATGGTGGGTGCGAAATGAAAGGCTCCGACGTTCCATCCGCTCTTTAATGGAGCGGAAGGCCAGGGGATAATTGGAAGAAGCGGAACTCATAGCAAAATGCTCTGCCTAGCAGGTTGCAGTGACGCCGGAGTCAGTACAAACTGCCCCATTCAGTGAGAGCGCAGGGACGCTGACCGGGGTCCGATAGCCATAGACGCGTCGAATCTTGGCCCAGATCTGCGATGGAGTGACATGGAGGCCAATGGTGGACACATACCGCTCCCAGCACTCCTGCTTGCCTTGGCAGAAAGGAGGCGGGCTCGCGCACGCAGCCGTTTGAAGGCGATAAGATGGTCTATGGATGGATGTCGCTTGTGACGCTGTAGCGCCCGCCGGCGATCTTTAATCGCTTCAGCCACCAAGGCACAGTCCGCCGCCGAGGGGACCCAGAAGAACGGGGAATGGCAGATGCGGCGGCAGTAACGATGCCGGTGGTGACCGATTGAACCACCGCATCAATGTCAGCATTAGAGAGAGGCTCAATAGCGGCAGTGGAGGAGAACAAGTCCCAGTCAACCTTATACAGAGCCCATCTGCTAGGGCGCCCAGAAGAGTGTCGCCGTGGCAGTGACAGAAAGATCGGAAAGTGGTCACTACCACACAGGTCGTCATGCACTCTCCATTGGACAGACGGTGAGGCTGCAGATGGAAAGGTCGATGGCAGAGTACGTGCCATGCGCCATGCTGAAGTGTGTGAAAGAACCATCATTTAAAAGCGAAAGATCGAGCTGTGCCAATAAATGCTCAATGGTGGCGCCTCGACCTGTCGCCACCGACCCACCCCATAGAGGGTTATGGGTGTTGAAGTCGCCCAGTAACAGGAAAGGGGGCGGCAATTGGGCTATCAGCGCAGCCAGGATAAGCAGCGCAACATCATCATCCGGTGGAAGGTAAAGACTGCAGACGGTAACAGCCTGTGGTGACCACACCCGCAAAGTGACAGCCTCTAAATGTGTTTGTAGAGGGACAGACTCGCTGTGAAGAGAGTTAAGGACATATATGCAGACGCCACCAGACACCCTTTCATAAGCTGCCCGGTTCTTATAATAACCCCGATAGCCACAGAGGGCAGGGGTTCGCATTGCTGGAAACCAAGTTTCCTAAATAGCAATGCAGAAGAAAGGGTGAAGGCTGATGTTGCCGGAGCTCAGCTAGATGGTGGAAGAAACCGCTGCAGTTCCACTGGAGGATGGTATTTTCCATGTCTGTGAAAGGCGTGACAGGACTGGGAAGGCAGATTACGCCGCTGTATCACCTGCTGCCTCCGATGGAGCACCCATGCAAATGCTATCCATTGCGTCCGAGGGACCGGTGAGATCGAGGTCCTCAGTGGATGCCAGAATCTCCACCTCGTCCTCAGAGGCAGAGCTTGTAGGAAGCAGTGGGACGGGTGCCACTGCAATATCATTGGTCTTGGGGACTTTCTCCTTTTTCTGCTTATCGCGCTGTGCCTTCAGTGGTTCAGGCTTCATGGGCTTAACTGGGTCAGTCTCAGGGACAGACGACGACCGTGAGGCCCTACGACCAGGGACCAGTGGTGGTTTCAACCACTTGCGGGCGTCCGCTTTTCCACTGGTCGGAACTTGCGAAGGGAGGTCTCCAAGGGATTTCTTCCTGGCGAGAGTAGCTGAAGAAGTCTTACGCTTCTCCGGCTGGGAAGGGGGAGTTGATGTCCCCGATGGTTGGGAGGGCGTTGCTCCTGAAGAAGATGGAGCAGGAGCAACAGGGTGTGAAGTGCCCCCCACAATCAAGGGGGCTGTTGGATGCTGACCAATCATAGAACCATCTGTATGGGACGACACAGGAGATGGAAGAACCGTCGTTGCAGCAGCGGCGTACGTTGACGTCACTGGCACAGGATGGAGCCTCTCATATTTCCGCCTAGCCTCAGAGTAGGTCAGGCGGTTCAGGGTTTTATATTCCATTATCTTCCTTTCTTTCTGGAATATCCGACAGTCCGGCCAGCAAGGGGAATGGTGTTCTCTACAGTTAACACAGATAGGAGGCGGGGCACATGGAGTATTGGGATGCGAAGGACATCCACAATCTCTACACGTGATGGTGGAAGTACAGCGAGATGACATGTGTCCGAACTTTCAGCATTTAATACACCGCATTGGAGGAGGGATATATGGTTTCACATCACATCGGTAAACCATCACCTTAACCTTTTCGGGTAACACATCACTCTCAAAGGCCAAGATGAAGGCACCTGTGGCCACCGGATTATCCCTCGGACCCCGATGGACACGCCGGACGAAGTGAACACCTCGTCGTTCTAGGTTAGCGCGTAGTTCATCGTCGGACTGTTGAAGAAGATCCCTGTGGGAAATAACGCCATGGACCATGTTTAAACTTTCATGGGGAGTGATGGTGACGGAAACATCCCCCAACTTGTCGCAAGTGAGCAACATCCGTGACTGGGCTGAGGATGTCGTTTTGATGAGCACAGAATCAGAGCGCATTTTGGACAAGCTCTCCACCTCCCCGAACTTGTTCTCCAAATGCTCCACAAAAAACTGGGGCTTGGTCGACATAAGCGATTCCCCATCAACCTGCGTACACACGAAGTACCGGGGTGAATATTCCCCACTGCCTTCTTTAGCCAGGTGTTCCTCCCATGGAGTGGCCAGGGAGGGAAGCGATCTATGATCAAATTCCTTCCCATTGAGGTTAGACCTCGATCGCTTAGAGACTGCTGGTGGAGGCCCACCAGCGAGAGATAATGTACCACGCTTTATTGCCACCCACTCCGACTAGGGGCTCTCCCCACGGGCGCCACCCAGCCACAGCAAAGAGCACCTGGTAGGATGGCCTTTGCCGGGAGTCCCGATGTCCCAGAGGGATAGGCATCTACTCCTTGGCATACGTGGGGAGGTAGCAGCCCAGGCATCAGCAGTGCGATCCCTGAGTAGTCATGGGGCTACCACCAAGAGGATACATGACGACCCTACCACAATGGACTGGCTACCGTGCTGGATGTCGGGTGTCGAAATATCCATGTACATCACGAGGGCAAAGATGGAAGTGCACAATGGAGGGAATGTATGCTATCGGGAACACACTTCAGCGGATGTGGCCGGAAGCTCGATGTACATCCAACTCCATGACAATACTGGGTGTGCCAGATCTTAGGGCAAGATGGATGTAAGATGCATCACGTAAGGCGTCCTTCCCCAAATGGTGCGCACTAACGGAAAATTCTGAAATGTAGTGGTCAAACCCCTTAGAGGACCAACATATTGAAGGCCGAAACAGTTGAGACTCCTTTTAGTCGCCTCATACGACAGGCAGGAATACCGCGGGCCTATTCTTATCCCCAAACCCGCAGTGGGGCTGACTGGATGGCTCCACAACCACATAGTGGGGGTGGCTCATCATGCAAAAGAAAACCATGGGTCAGCCTGGTATGGCCAATGCGGAGACAACACAGTGTGGACGAGTCCTTTCGGGAGAGACAAAAGGAAGTACGCCACAGGCCTGGTGTCACCTTAATCGCACGAAGTTTATTAGACAGGGGAGTAGCCTCCCAAGAATTGGCCCATGACTGCGCGAAGTGGGATTTGATGTGAAGCCGTAAATCCGCTGCAGGAGGGGTTACAGAAAACGGGGGGTAAGTAACTGCTCCCCCAGCCAAACGATCAGCGAGCTCATTACCCGGGACTTCCACATGGCCAGGGACCCAAAGGAAGTCAATGGAACAAGCAGCACGGTGAATATCAGCGAGATGGTCATAGATGGCAGAGACCAAGGGATGGCGCCAAAAACACAGGTCAATAGCAAGAAGGCCACTCATCGAGTCTGTACATAACAAAACGCGGTTGTGTAGGGACTGTTTAATAAAGGTAAGGGCCTGGGAAATTGCTGTCAATTCCGCAGTAAACACCCCACATGTAGGTGGCAGCAGATGACTTTCCGTTCCAACAGAGGACGTGAAGGCATACCCAACATGATCAGCAGATTTAGAGCCATCAGTGTAAAAAGCAACAGCATCCCTAAACTCCCATAAAATTTGGCGGAAAAAGGAACGGAACACCAACGGGGGGATGGAATCCTTCGGACCGCGGCGGAGATCAATCCGAATTCGAGGCCGAGAAACTAACCAAGGAGGGGTGGAGGGGAGGGGGCGAGGAAGACAGGACAAAGAAGGAAGCTGAAAATCACGGCAAAGAGACGCAAGGCGGAGCCCAACCAGTAACCCGCCCGAGGGCCGGAGTCGGGTGGGTGACGTCCATGGTCTGGGAACAGGATAGAATAGGAAGGATGAGTGGGAGATGAACGGATAGTGAGTGCATAAGACACCAGAAGCTCGGACCGCCGAACCGAAAAGGGGGGGGGGAGATCCCTGCTTCAACCAGGAGACTATCAACAGGGCTAATAGGGAAGGCACCGATGGCCAAACGGATACCACGATGGTGGACTGGATCCAGCACGTGCAGTGTGGAAGGAGCAGCTGAACCATAAACTTGACAACCATAGTCCACGCGAGACAAAACTAGAGCATGATAAAGACGGAGGAGGAGGGAACAGTCCGGACCCCAAGAAGAGTGGGCAAGGAAGTGAAGGACACTGAGTTTACAAAAACATCCTACCTTCAGGAGTCTGATATGGGGCAGCCAATTGAGCTTGTTGTCGAAAAGAAGACCCAGGAAACGAAACTGTGGGATCACAGGCAATCGTTGTGCAGCGAGATAGAGCTCTGGATCGGGGTGGATCGTAGTACGGCGACAGAAGTGGACCACTCGCGATTTTAAATGAGAGAATTGAAACCCGTGTGAGAGGGTCCATGCCGAGGCATGCCATATAGCTACCTGGAGCTGCCGTTCTGCAGATGCCATCGAGGAGGAACTAACCCAAATGCAGAAATCATCCACATACAGGGCAGGGGCGACCAAGGGACCGACAGAGGCCACAAGTCCATCGATAGCAATGAGGAAAAGAAGAACACTCAAGACAGAACCCTGTGGAATGTCCGTCTCCTGGGTCTGTGGAGAACTAAAAGCAGTACCAACTCGAACTCTGAATGACCGATGGATCAGGAACTGGCGGATAAAAATCGGGAGTGGGCCCCGAAGACCCCACTGATGAAGGGTAAGTAAGATGTGATGGCGCCAGGCCGTGTCATAGACCTTGCGAAGGTCAAAAAACACTGCAACCAAATGGCGGCGATGGGAAAAAGCCTGCCGAACTGCGGATTCCAAGCGAAGTAAATGATCGATTGGAGACCGTCCCTCTCGAAAGCCACACTGGTAAGGGGACAATAGATCCCGAGATTCGGGGACCCAATTGGGCCGACGGGCTACCATCCGTTCAAGTAACTTACAAACAACATTGATCAACCTAATTGGCCAATAGCTGTCAACAGATAGGGGGTTCTTACCAGGCTTAAGGACAGGAACCACAATGCTATCCCTCCACTGAGAAGGGAAGTCACCCTGGAGCCAGATACGGTTAAACACCCGAAGATGATGATGCTGTTGTGGAGCACTGAGATGTTGAAGCAGTTGGTTATGAATGGAATCTGAGCCAGGGGCCGTATCATGAGAAGAAGATAGAGCAGAAAGAAATTCCCATTCAGTAAAAGGTTCGTTGTAAGATTCTGACTCACAAGGGGTGAAACATAAGGTGGAAGCTTCAGCCCGCTGTTTTTGATGAAGGAAAGCAGCTGGCTAGGAGGCTGACGCTGATGCCACTGCAAAATGTGTCGCAAGATGTTCTGCAAGAACTAATGGGTCCATACAAATGCCATCTGGGAGGTGAAGGCCTGGGAGGGTGGACTGCCGATGGCAACCTTGGAGAGAGCGAAGTGTAGCCCATACCTGTGACAGAGGGACAGTAGAACCAAGGAAAGAAACGAATCGTTCCCAACATATCCGCTTGCTCTGTTTGATTAAATAACGGGCTTTAGCGTGAAGGCGTTTAAAGGTAGTAAGGCTGGCTACGGATAGGTGCCTCTTAAAGTGTTGCGAAGCTCGACGGCGATCACGGATGGCAATGGCAATGGCTGTACTCCACCACGGGACTTGCCGGCGACGAAATGGTCCAGATGAGCGCGGGACAGCAAGGCCAGCAGCGCGAACAATCGCGTCAGACACGGCACGTAGGACGTCATCAATACAACCAGACAAAGAGCGAGAAAACACGACCTGTGCAGTGTATAGAGGCCAATCGGCGCGTTGGAAAGACCAACGAGGTAACCTGTCCATCGGGGAGCGGGAAGGGAGCGTGATAATCAACGGGAAATGGTCACTATCACAAAGGTCGTCGTGTGGCGACCAGTGTAATGAAGGGAGGAGAGAGGGAGAAGAAAGAGAAAGATCAATGGCAGAAAAGGTACCATGATCGGCACTGAAATGAGTAGGGGAGCCATCATTAAGAAGGCACAGGTCGTGGTCTGCAACAAATTGGTCGATAAGAAGACCTCGTCTAGATGGAAAGGCACTGCCCCACAACGGATGATGAGCATTAAAATCCCCAAGGAGGAGGAAGGGAGGAGGAAGTTGCTGAATAAGGGCCGTTAAGGCAGCAGGTGTAAGAGTCCTGTCAGGAGGGAGATAAAGGTTGCAAACTGTGACCGCAGAGTCTAAGTGGACCCTAACAGCAACCGCTTCCAATGTAGTTTGAAGAGGAATCCACGTGCTAGCAATATCTGTACGGACCAACGTACAAAGCCCACCAGAAGCCCGAAGGGGTCCGACCCGATTTCGACAGAAAACACGGAACACACGGAGGGTCGGTGAGTGAGCATCAGTAAAATGAGATTCCTGGAGAATCACACAAGCTGCAGAGTAGGACAAAAGAAGGAATTTCAATTCCGGAAGGTGACGATAGCATCCATTACAATTCCATTGGAGAACCACAGAACGATGGTTTAAATGGGGGCTGAACACGCTAAAGCCAGTCATACCGCCGGGTCCCCACCCGTCACCGACAAGGAGGGGGCGACACCCATAAACGACTGGTCAGAATCCGGTTGTGAAGTCGGGGAAGGGACCTCCGGTGACACCACAGGCTCTTTGTCCCGGGACTTATGTTTCTTCTTCTTTTCCGGCTGAGATCGAGGAGGGCTGTGTGGCATAAAAGAGCCAGCTGCAGCAAGATCAGGAACAGAAAGAGACCGGGCGACCTGGGGGCCGACAGACCGCGGCTCTCGCGGTCATCGCGCGGCAGCAGACCTTTGGCCCGGAAGGTGCCGGGAAGGTGCATCCCGGGAGAGGCGCCCTTGACCGGCAGACGCCGAAGGAGTGGGACACTTCTCCGGCTGGGGATTGGGAGCAGCGCCCATAGGAGGTGTGGGAGCCGCAGGGGAGGGGGGGGGGGGCGGAGGAGAGGGGTCCGGGATGGGGGTAAGGAAGGGGGAGGAAGGGGTGTAGATGTAACCAAGGCGTAACTAGATATCATGGACACAGGGTGAAGTTGTGTATATTTCTTACGGGCCTCTGTGTAGGTTAAACGATCGAGGGACTCATACTCCTGTATCTTCTTTTCCTTCTTATATACTGGGCGATCTGATGAACGTGGAGAATGACTACCATGACAATTTACACAGACAGGAGGGGGAACACAGGGACTCCCCTCATGGAGTGGACTGTGGTCACCACAGAGAGGGGCCTGTCCCACTTCTATTGAAGCTTACACATCAGACAAATACCTTTATGTTGTTGTTGTTGTTATCTTCAGTCCAGAGACTGGTTTGATGCAGCTCTCCATGCTACTCTATCCTGCGGAAGCTTCATCTCCCAGTACCTCCTGCAACCTACATCCTTCCGAATCTGTTTAGTGTATTCATCTCTTGGTCTCCCTCTACGATTTTTACCCTACGCCGCCCCCCAGCACTGTACTGGTGATCCCTTGATCCCTCAGAATATGCCCTACCAATCGATCCCTTCTTCTAGTCAAGTTGTGCCACAAATTTCTCTTCTCCCAAATTCTATTGAATACCTCATTAGTTATGTGATCTACCCATCAAATCTTCTGTAGCACCACGTTCAACTGCTCTTCCAAGAGCTTTGCTGTCTCTGACAGAATTGCAATGTCATCGGCGAACCTCAAGTTTTTAATTTCTTCTCCATGGATTTTAATTCCTACTCCGAATTTTTCTTTTGTTTCCTCTATTGCTTGCTCAATAAACAGGTTGAATAACATCGGGGATAGACTACAACCCTGTCCCACTCCCTTCCCAACCACTGCTTCCTTTTCGTGCCCCTCAGCTCTAATAACTGCCATCTGGTTTCTGTACAAATTGTAAATAGCCTTTCGCTCCCTGTATTTTACCCCCGCCACCTTCAGAATTTGAAAGAGAGTATTCCAGTCAACATTGTCAAAGCATTCTCTAAGTCTACAAATGTTAGAAACGTAGGTTTGAACTTCCTTAATCTATCTTCTAAGGTAAGTCGTAGAATCAGTATTGCCTCACGCGTTCCAGTACTTCTATGGAATCCAAACTCGTCTTTCCGCGAGGTCGGCTTCAACCAGTCTTTCCACTCGTCTGTAAAGAATTCGTGTTAGTATTTTGCAGCAGTGGCTTATTAAACTGGTAATTTTCACATCTGATAACACCTACTTTCTTTGAGATTTGAATTACTATATTCTTCTTGAACTCTGACGGTATTTCGCCTGTCTCATACATCTTGCTCACCAGATGGTAGAGTTTTGTCAGAGCTGACTCTCCCAAGGCAGTCGGTAGTTATCATGGAATGTTGCCTACTCCCGGGGGATTGTTTCGACTTAGGTCTTTCAGTGCTCCGTCAAACTCTCCACGCAGTATCGTATCTCCCATTTCAACTTCATCTACATTCTCTTCCTTTTCCGTAATATTGTCAGGTACATCGCCCTTGTACAGACCTATATACTACTCCGACCTTTCTGCTTTCCCTTCTTTGCTTAGAACTGGCTTTCCATCTGAGCTCTTGATATTCATACAAGTGGTTCTCTTTCCTCCAAATGTTTGTTTAATTTTCCTGTAGGCAGTATCTATCTTACCCCTAGTGATATGCGCCTCTACATCCTTACATTTGTCCTCTAGCCATCCCTGCTTAGCCATTTTGCACTTCCTGTCGATCTCATTTTTGACACGTTTGTATTCCTTTTTGCCTGCTTCATTTACTGCATTTGTATATTTTCTCCTTTCATTAATTAAATTCAATATCTCTTCTGTTACCCAAGGATTTCCACTAGCCCACGTCTCCTTACCTACTTGATACTCCGCTGCCTTCATTATTTCATGCTTCAAAGCTACTCATTCTTCTACTACTGTATTTCTTTCCCCCATTCCTGTCAATCGATCCCTAATGCTCTCCATGAAACTCTCTACAACCTCTAGTTCTGCCAGTTTATCCATGTCCCATCTCCATCAATTCCCACCGTTTTGCAGTTTCTTCAGTTTTGATCTACAGTTCATAACCAATAGATTGTGGTCAAAGTCCACATCTCCCCCTGGAAATGTCTTACAATTTAAAACCTGGTTCCTAAATCTCTGCCTTACCATTATAGAATCTATCTGTATCTCCAGGCTTCTTCCATGTATACAACCTTCTTTTATGGTTCTTGAACCAATTGTTAGCTATGATTAAGTGATGCTCTGTGCTAAATTCTACCAGGCAGCTTCCTCTTTCATTTCTTCCCCCCCCCCCCCCCCCCCAATCCATTTTCACCTACTACGTATCCTTCTCTCCCTTTTCCTACTACCGAATTCCAGTCACATGACACTTTTCGTCTCCCTTCATTATCTGAATAATTTCTTTAATGTCATCACACATTTCATCAATATCTTCGTCATCTGCGGAGCTAGTTGGCATATAAACATGTACTACTGTGGTAGGCGTGGGCTTCGTGTCTTTCTTGGCCACAATAATGCGTTCACTATGCTGTTTGTCATTCCACATGAACCGCTGGTGGGGAGGCTTGCGTGCCTCAGCGATATAGATGGCCGTACCGTAGGTGCAACCACAACGGAGGGGTATCAGTTGAGAGGCCAGACAAACGTGTGGTTCCTGAAGAGGGGCAGCAGCCTTTTCAGTAGTTGCAGGGGCAACAGTCTGGATGATTGACTGACCCGGCCTTGCAACATTAACCAAAACGGCCTTGCTGTGCGGGTACTGCGAACGGCTGAAAGCAAGTGGAAACTACAGGCGTAATTTTTCCCGAGGGCATGCAGTTTTACTGTATGGATAAATGATGATGGCGTCCTCTTGGGTAAAATATTCCGGATGTAAAATAGTCCCCCATTCGGATCTCTGGGCGGGGACTACCCAAGAGGACGTCGTTATCAGGAAAAAGAAAACTGGCGTTCTACGGATCGGAGCGTGGAACGTCAGATCCCTTAACCGGGCAGGTAGATTAGAAAATTTAAAAAGGGAAATGGATAGGTTAAAGTTAGATATAGTGTGAATTAGCGAAGTTAGGTGGCAGGAGGAACAAGACATTTGGTCAGGTGAATACAGGGTTATAAACACAAAATCAAATAGGGGTAATGCAGGAGTAGGATTAATACTGAATAAAAAAAGTAGGTTTGCAGGTAAGCTACTACAAACAGCATAGTGAACGCATTATTGTGGCAAAGATAGACACGAAGCCCACGCCTCCCACAGTAGTACAAGTTTATATGCCAACTAGCTCTGCAGAAAAAGAAATTGAAGAAATGTAGGATGAAATAAAAGAAATTATTCAGGTAGTGAAGGGAGACGAAAATTTAATAGTCATGGGTGACTGGAATTCGAGAGTAGGAAAAGGGACAGAAGGAAACATAGTAGGTGAATATGGATTGGGGAAAAGAAATGAAAGAGGAAGTCGCCTGGTAGAGTTTTGCATAGAGCATAACTTAATCATAGCTAACACTTGGTTCAAGAACCATGAAAGAACGTTATATACATGGAAGAATCCTGGAGATACTAGAAGGTATCAGATAGATTATATAGTGGTAAGACAGAGATTTAGGAACCAGGTTTTAAATTGTATGACATTTCCGGGGGTAGATGTGGACTCTGACCACGATCTATTGGTTATGAACTGTAGATTAAAACTTATGAAACTGCAAAAAGGTGGGAGTTTAAGAAGATGGGACCTGGATAAACTGAAAGAACCAGAGGTTGTACAGTGTTTTAGGGAGATCGTAAGGGAACAATTGACAGGAATGGGGGAAAGAAGTACAGAAGAAGAAGAATGGATAGCTTTGCGGGATGAAGTAGTGAAGTCAGCAGAGGATCAAGTAGGTAAAAACACGAAGGCTAGTAGAACTCCTTGAGTAACAGAAGAAATATTGAATTTAACTGATGAAAGGAGAAAATATAAAAATGCAGTAAATGAAGCAGGCAAAAAGGAATACAGACGTCTCAAAAATGAGATAGACAGGAAGTGCAAAATGGCTAAGCAGGGATGGCTAGAAGACAAATGTAAGGAGGTAGAGGCTTATCTCACTAGGATAAGATAGATACTGCCTACAGGAAAATTAAAGAGAACCACTTGTATGAATATCAAGAGCTCAGATGGAAACCCAGTTCTAAGGAAAGAAAGGAAAGCAGAAAGGTCGAAGGAGTATATAGGTCTGTACAATGCGATGTACTTGACAATATTACGGAAATGGAAGAGGATGTAGATGAAGTTGAAATGGGAGATACGATACTGTGTGAAGAGTTTGACAGAGCACTGAAAGACCTGAGTCGAAACAAGGCCCCGTCAGTAGACAACATTCCATTAGAACTACTGACCTTTTGGGAGAGCCTGTCCTCACAAAACTCTACCATCTTGTGAGCAAGATGTATGCGACAGGCGAAATACCCTCAGACTTCAAGAAGAATATAATAATTCCAATCCCAAAGAAAGCAGGTGTTGACAGATGTGAAAATTACCGAACTATGAGTTTAATAAGTCACAGCTGCAAAATACTAACGCGAATTCTTTACAGACGAATGGAAAAACTGGTGGATGCCGACCTCGGGGAAGAGCAGTTTGGATTCCGTATACATGTTGGAACACGTGATGCAATACTGACCTTACGACTTATCTTAGAAGAAACATTAAGGTAAGGCAAACCTACGTTTCTAGCATTTGTAGACTTAGAGAAAGCTTTTGACAATATTGACTAGAATACTCTCTTTCAAATTCTAAAGGTGTCAGGGGTAAAACACAGGGAGCGAAAGGCTATTTACAATTTGTACAGAAACAAGATAGTTATAAGAGTCGAGGGGCACGAAAGGGAAGCAGTGGTTGGGAAGGGAGTGGTACAGGGTTGTCGCCTCTCCCCGATGTTATTCAATCTGTATATTGAGCAAGCGGTAAAGGAAACAAAATAAAAAATCGGAGTAGGTATTAAAATCCATGGAGAAGAAATAAAAACTTTGAGGTTTGCCGATGACATCGTAATTCTGTCAGAGACAGCAAAGGACTTGGAAGAGCAGTTGAACGGAATGGACAGCGTCTTGAAAAGAGGATATGAGATGAACATCAACAAAAGCAAAACGAGGGTAATGGAATGTGGTCGAATTAAGCCGGGTGATGCTGAAGGAATTAGATTAGGGAATGAGACACTTAAAGTAGTAAAGGAGTTTTGCTATTTGGGGAGCAAAATAACTGATCATGGTCGAAGTAGAGAAGATATAAAATGTAGACTGGCAACGGCAAGGAAAGCGTTTCTGAAGAAGAGAAATTTGTTAACATCGAGTATAGATTTAAGTGTCAGGAAGTCGTTTTTGAAAGTGTTTGTATGGAGTGTAGCCATGTATGGAAGTGAAACATGGACGATAAATAGTTTGGACAAGAAGAGAATAGAAGCTTTCGAAATGTGGTGCTACAGAAGAATGCTGAAGATTAGATGGGTAGATCACGTAACTAATGAGGAGGTACTGAACAGAATTGGGGAGAACTTTGTGGCACAACTTGACTAGAAGAAGGGATCGGTTGGTAGGACATGTTCTGAGGCGTCAAGAGATCACAAATTTAGCATTGGATGGCAGCGTGAAGGGTAAAAATCGTAAAGGGAGACCAAGAGATGAATACACTAAGCAGATTCAGGAGGATGTGGGTTGCAGTAAGTACTGGGGGATGAAGCTTGCACAGGATAGGGTAGCATGGAGAGCTGCATCAAACCAGTCTCAGGACTGAAGACAACAACATGCTGGTAGTAGTAGCTTACCCACATTCCTATTTTTTTTATTCATCATTAGACCTACTCATGCAATACCTTAATATTAGCCTTTCGAATACTTAAAACTATATTCGATGTTAAGAATGACACAGGTGGACAGACTAACATGAAATTACTGACCGTCGAGATAGTCACGAATATAACCGACAAGCTGATGGGCCCTTCACAGGAAAAGGTTTTTCGCCGCAAAACGCGGAAAACCGAAATCCGGCAAATGAGAAAAAAAATATATTCACTGACAAAAAATTAGTGTACGTAAACAACATACACCACAATAGTCTGTGATTTCTCTATTACATAATAGTTGTGATTGTATCTTGCAGCTTTAACTTTTTTAAATTAAAAGAGATTTTAAAAGGACAGAAAGAACGTTTTGGACTACGCTACAGATCGTTCCGTTAGCACAGTCTTTACTTCGTAATCACTTTCGTTGACTTCGGCGACTCTCAACCAAAATCTCCAACCTAACCTAGACAATGCACTACGATACAGCCGAGATCATGACAAGAGGATGGGCTACATTACACTTGAAGTAATTTTATATACATAAGGATCTCCATGACCTGCGTACGTCTAATATGAACAATCTCCGAACCACTCTCCTCAAATAAATCGCAATCTTCACTTGACCTTTAACTGTTACTATTTCAGAATTAAAAACCTAATTCAAAGAAAATTTGGCTACCAGTCACAAAACTAGAAAAATAAAAATAATAAAAATGAGAACGTGAAACAGGTTAGCAAAAACCATAAACAGGAGATTCTACAGGAAATAAAAGTGAGAAAGGAAATTATTAATATTACCGACCGTTTAGGAACTCTAGGCTACGAAAGGGATGAAACCACATATCGAATAATTGGTGGAAGAGTTAATGTGTTTTAGGATTAACTATAAACAAGAATTACAGAAGAATATATCGAAGCTATATTATGAAAAATTGCTAAATGTGGAGACAAATTGTGTCCTTCAGTATTAAATGAGGTTGTGCACCTAGTACGGATAAAACAGTATCTGCAGCATCAGAAGAAACTTCGGATGTGTGTTTAGCATTTCATCGAAGTCTGCCGTCTATAAATAAACAAAAAATCACTATAGGGAAATTACCTACGAAGAAGTTCTTGGTAAAGAAACACAGGACGCAAATATGTATGTAGGCTTAATACGCACTACATCTGTGTTTAAAAATCGCTGTAGTTGCCTTGGACTAACGACGAGCGATTATCAATATAACCTGTACAGCCTGTACGCTTTCCAAAGCTGTTATCCATGAAAGAGCTAAACGACGTTTCGTGAACGAAACACAATTTAAGACCGAAACAATTAATAACATTATCTGACAATGGGCACCGATTTACGTAAATGGGGACTGTTGAGAATTTGTGCCAGACCAGGTTTAGAACCCGAGTCTCCCGGTTACTAGGCAGATGCAATGATCACCGTGTCCGAATTTCGCAGTGGTCAACCCGATTGCACGAAATGCCCATGCATGCCGTCCGTCAGAACCAAATTCCCAATTCCTCCACAGACTGCTAATGTCGTGCTCCTTGTACATTATCCTCCTCGCCTTAGTTATACAGTATATGCCCAAAAGAACAGACACCGAATATATACAAACTTAGCCTTACGAGCATTGCAGACGCCGTCTATGTAACACATGTCACACTTCAAAGAATTTACAAATTCGTTGCATTGTTTACTATAGACCATGAATCAAGTAACGTAAAAAAAGCTCTGCTTCTAATGAGATCTTGATTCCGAGTTGAAAAAAAAAAAAAAAGAAAAAACAACACTAATAAGTCGCCTATATATTTTAGTTGCTGCCGAAAGAGGAGAACTATTTTCCCACAAACGGAAATATAGTTAAAATTACACTTATATTTCGGCTAGTTTCGCGGTTATTAAAAATTGTAGTGAGAGTTATATAGTGGATTCTCCCCTCCCATCCCCCCAGAAACGTAGTTTTCGCCGCTTTTGTCTACAGCTAGAGAAAGTGTGTTAAATATGGCGCGGACGGAAACACTAGGCTACGCTACAGGGCAATCTGCTCGCACAACGTTTACTCGTCGTTCATAATCGTTGGCCTAAACAACTCTCAATCAAATTATGCCCTTCCAACCTAATTTGGATCTCGGGCTACACTACCCATCGACCTGTCATCACAACCAAAATTCATTGGGGAAGGGGGGGGACGGATTTCCTGTATCTCTCTCTAGGCAAAACTATCAGTTATTGTAGATTGATTGTCAGTCTCAACTACAAGATTTACTAATGATAAACACTTTTGAGACGGCTCATAATTTTAAAATAGTCCTCTTCGTCTTACTTGGCATAAATTGTTCGCTGGCGTCCCAGCAGCTAGCTCCCTCAGTGTGTGCTTCTGCCATCGCACCACGCCAGTCTGTTGTTGTCCTAGCAGACCCAACGCACCGCACATCCGACATCTTCGGAACCACTCACTGGTCAGTTAGCAACTGAACTGGGCACTGTTTACATCTTAAAAGGAAAACTATGCAAAGATGTACACTCAAATGGCACGACTGAGTAGCACACACACAGTAATATCTGTGGAATGTACATCGACACGCGCAGAACGAAATTCTTCTCGCGAACGTACATAGTCTCCGAAAAAAAACTCTCGTGACTATATTCCGGCGTTACGGCCAAGCTCTCATTCAAATGAGCAAAAAATTGTACATTTGAAAATTTTTTTGAGACAATAAAAATACATTCGAAGGATCTGTTTGGGAATTACGAGTGATCATACTATGAGATTTATTTTGGAGTTTCAGTAAAAAAAAATGGTGCCATAATTATGATTTGATCAAGGGCCTGCGAGTCTGAAGTACGCAGACTGCGTGCAGTGTGGCCTCTCAGATGTTACCTGAAATCAAAAATGGATAACATCAGTTGATACCACATTAAATTTATCGGAGCTCATACTTCTCTGAAATTAAAAATGGATAACATCAGTCGATATTACATAATATTTATGGGAGCTCATAACTAACCACAATGAAACAACCTTAAATTTAACGATACGGTGATAATTCTAACTTTGGGGGTTTGTTTCACTCCTTATTCCTTAACAAAAATTGCTTAGTATTAACAAATGTGATATATTATAGTTATAAGCTCCTAAGAAAAGTGTTTACTTTTCGGGGTGATAGGTAGAAGTTAAGCGATTCTAACCATTTTCAGTTTATGCTGCATGCCGTTCTGAGAAAATCATTTCTCGAAAAAAAAAAAAAAAAAGTGGAAGGTTTAGGCAAAACTTTTAGTTCTATTATTACTTCAATTTGCATGAACTAAGTGTTACATATATATTTTGAATGTCGCTCAACACGAATCTGAAGTTAGATTTTCAATATTCAAAACGGCTAATCCAATATGGAGGACCAAGGATTATGTTTTGACCAATTTTTTTTACCAAAAATGTATTTTCGTTATTTACGTTTAGTCTGCAATTCAAGGAGTACTTACCAACCCTTCTTCTAGCTCGAATTGTTCCTAGATAGCAATTCCCTGTTCTTCTTGGCAGGAAAAGCCTATCTGTCTAATAATCTGGATATGCAGCACTAGGCAGCCTGCACTCGTCATTCGTCAGTATTTTCGGCGAGTATGTTTGCATGCATTCTGCAGTATGAATCATTTTGTGCACGTGCGTCACGGGACGAGTTTTCATCTACATCTATATGTATACCCTGGAAATCACATTTAAGTGCCTGGCAAAGGGTTCATCGAATCACCTTCACAATTGGTAATTAATTGAAACCCTCAGCTACCGACAGGTGTTGTTGATATACCTCGATGGGGACAGCTGAAAATGTGTGCCCCGACCGGGACTCGAACCCGGAGTCTCCTGCTCACATGGCAGACGCTCTATCCATCTAAGCCACCGAGGACACAAATGAATAGCACGACTGCAGGGACTTATCCCTTGCACGCTTCCCGTGAGACCCACATTTCCAACTGTCCACAATCTACATACGTTATGTACCTAATAGGTATTTGCCCATCCACTCATTACTATCGCACGATGAGGTGCCGATTCCCGTAAGAGTTCGGGCAGCCTGTGCCCATTCGCACAGACGGTCAGTGGCTGGGTAGCCTTTAACTATATATATGAAAATAGTAACTGTTCTCGAAAGAACAGGCGCCACTGACGACCGTGCAGCTTCTCTAGAATAAATGATAATTAATTGAAACCCACGGCTGCCGACAGGTGTTGGTTCAAATGGCTCTGAGCACTATACGACTTAACTTCTGAGGTCATCAGTCGCCTAGAACTTAGAACTAATTAAACCTAACTAACCTAAGGACATCACACACATCCATGCCCGAGGCAGGATTCGAACCTGCGACCGTAGCGGTCGCTCGGTTCCAGACTGTAGCGCCTAGAACCACACGGCAAAGTCGTCATCAATGGTATCTGTTCTTTCGAGAGCGGTTACTATCTTCATATACCTTCACAATTCTCTATTATTCCAATCCCGTATAGCGAGCGGAAAGAACGAATATCTACATCTTTCCGTGCGAGCTCTGATTTCCCTTATTTTATCGAGGTGATCGTTTCTCCCTATGTAGGTCGGTGTCAACAAAATATTTTCGCATTCGGAGGAGAAAGTTGGTGATGGAATTTCGTCACAACGAAAAACGCCTTTGTTCTAATGATGTCCAGCCCAAATCCTGTATAATTTCAGTGACACTCTCCCATATTTCGCGATATAACCTGCTGCCCTTCTTTGAACTTTATCGATGTACTCCGACACTCCTATCAGGTAAGGATCCAACACCGCGCAGCAGTATTCTAAAAGCGGACGGACAAGCGTACCTGAGCAGAGCGTTTCCGACTCAAGTGTGTCCCATGGCAACCGTCTGTTTATGGGAAGCTCCTATGGAACCAAACTGCTGAGGTCATCAGTCCCTATGCTTACACACTACTTACAGTAACTTATGCTAAGGACAACACAAACAAACACACACACACACACACACACACACACATACATACATGCCCGAGGGAGGACTCGAAGCTCGTAGCCAATCGTAGCGACGGGGGGAGCCGCGCGAACCGGTGTAAGGCGTTTGAGACAGCACGGCTGCACCGCGCAGATCATGGTAACCGTGACACTGCTTCAAACAATGGGCTGTAGAAACTTTTGTAAAGCACGGATTACAAAAAACCTTTCCGTTCCAAGAGTCTAGACAAGTGCACCTTTAAAAATATGCAACTACAAAGAAATTGAATTATCGAACGTTTTGAATGAGAACCTGACCTTAAGGAACACCGTTGATCAAATGTCGCAGGGATTATGTACCCAGGTTTCACATGTGGGTTAACAGTTTCTAACCAATATCCGCAATGAGCAGGGCTTAAAACTTTGAAGCGTTAAATTTCAAGGGCCGTTCTCCTGTTTGCAAATAGTTTCACAGCGGAAATTTCTCTAGTTTTTTTGCTATAGGAAAAGGAGGATAGCAATGGATGGTGGGGGAAGGGGAGACGGGGGGAGGAATCTTGCGTCTGCCACCTTGGAATCACCAGTACAGAATTTTTATTCATTACGAGATTCTCAGCCACTTGTAGAAGTGATTTCCCGTGATTCTGCAAAACTTTTCCTTTAGCCAATCCTAGCAACTAACTTTGGCACATAAATAAACTGTAGAGTGAACAACTTTTCTGGGAACACTTTTATTTTTAAAATCATGAGAGGTGGAGGGTATATAGTTAGTCGTGATGCATTTCAAGTGCTACCCACAACTACTTCTCAGATAAGAAAGCTAACTATCCAAAATAAGGATAAACACTTGTTACAAAACGCTCCTCTTGCTCGACCTCTCTACAGTACGGCACTTGCTTGACCTGCACATTGCAACCTCAATTAAAATCAACCGAGCAAAAATGTGTGCACTTACTGTTCATAAATCACTTGATTGTTGCGCTCCTTACTTCTGCAATAGAAGACTACAGGCTTTTAAATCTTGGTATCCGAACACAACATGGGAAGCTATTATCCTTTCCATTACACCTCACAACCAACTAATGTCACTCAGCTTTCTTAATGCTACCGAGTGTCACACGAAGTACAGAATTTCTTTTCTCGTCAGTTACTCGCAAACGTGGACCCACCATTATGAGTGGCTGCAGTGTCTTAACCTATATAACCGTACAGATGGTTTCAGACGAAGTGTTACTTGCAGAGGAGTAGGATAACGAGGTATCGGCCTGGCAACTGAGTTGGAGTTTGGCCGAAGCAACTTTAGGCACGAAGGAGATAATGATGTGTCCCTCAGAGAATAATTTTGCCTGGGCTGTAAGCGGCGCACAGCTCAGCGTTTACAAAGTTGCCAATAACATCTCACAGCGGGAATATTATTATTAAGCCCAGTTTCCACAGCAGCGAATGGAAGCGAACGCAACCGTACGAACATTTGCAGACCACTTGCCAGTATTCACTACCTTTCGTCTACGAGGTCTGTTCAAAAAATTCCGGAACTTTGTCCACAAAATTTTTCTACGCTTACCTTCACGTATTTGTATATGATATCCCCCACGACTGATACACCGCTCCCAACACCGTTTTCACTTCCGGGAGCAGACTGTGTTCGCCTTTCGCTGGACCGCGCGTCTATCGTTAACAAATCTTCGTCCTCTCAACTTGGTTTTCATCTTTGGAAGTAAAAAAAAAATGTCAGCAAGGGCCAAGCTGACCTGACGAGCTTTTTATATTTTGATCGTTGAGAACATTTCCCTACCCATTGTGAAGACTGAACCTTGTTCTCAACGTCGTAACTGCGGACCCATGTCTCATCACCAGTTGTAATTTTCTTAAGGAACATCTCGTTCTCATTTGGGTGATCCTAAAGCTCTTCTCAGATTGCGAGGCGGAGGTCTATCTGCTCTTGACTCATGAGCCGTGACACGAACTTGGTGGCAACACGATACATTCCAAGATGCTGTATTAGGATATCACGATCCAACTGCAATGTTACATTCTTCTGCAATCTCTCGGACAGTCAGTCTTCGTTTAGCACGCACAGTTTCGTCGACGTTCCTGACACAAGCGTTGCTGGCGGAAGTCGAAGGACGTCCTGCACGGGGGTCGTCTTCCGTCCGGCCGTTTTTAAAACGTGTGAACCATCCGTAGCACCGAGTACGGCTTAAGCACTCACCACCATAGGCTTCCTGCATCATTTGGTGTGTGTCTGTAAAGGTGTTCTTGAGTTTAGCTTTTAAGTTTCTATGGGGCCAAACTGCTGAGGTCATCAGTCCCTACCTAGGCTTGCACCACTTACACACACCCATGCCCGAGGGAGGACTCTAGCCTCGGACGGGGGCAGCCGCACGAACCGTGACAAGGCCCCGAAGACTGCGCGGCTACCCCGAGCGGCGGTTTTCTTGAGTTTCACGCAAAATTTATTGCAGGCGCATTGCTCCTCTAACTATCCCCTCTCGAAGTTCGCCAACTGTGCGACACAACTCTCTACTCAATACAGCACTGAACAATAAGCTAACAGACATACAACAATGAAACTTCCCGCAGTTACACATTAAGCACACGCGTGTGCGGGGATGTCAACTGCATTTCGCCCCAACACGCCATTGGCGCGAAATTACGAATGTTCCGAAATTTTTTTCAACACACCTCGCGTATTCAAAATTTAGGGTATGTTCTAGAAATTTTTAGCAAGTAGGCTTTCTCCGGATAGCTTACGTGTGTCTTCAGGTATCTGCCAATTTCTTCAGCATCTCTGTTACATTCTCCTGTGGGCCAAACAAACCTGTAACCATTCGTGCTGACTTTCTTATGAGCAGTTCAATGTCCCCTGCTAGTCGTATATGGTACAGGTCCCACACACTGGAGCAATATTAGAGTATGGGTCACACCAATAGTTCAAAAAAGATCATCTTTGTGCACTGATTATATTTCCCTTTAATTCTAACAATGAATTACAGTCGGCCATCATCTTTACCTTTGACTGAGACAATGTGATGGTTCCATTTCTTACTTCGTTATCACCAATGTAAAGATTCTCGCTGCTCCCGTTTATGCTTCATCTCATCACTTTTGTCTTTGATTTACTCTCACCCCAAATTCTACACACATTATATTGTATATTCCATTCATCAGATCCTGTAGTAATTCACTTTCCTGAGGACGATAATATTATCAGCAAATTTTGTCACTGATATCCTTTCACTCCGTATTTCAGTCTGAATCTTGAACCTCTCTCTTATTTTCTTCGTTGCTTCTTTGATGCGTAGATTGAACAGTAGAGGCGAATGACTATATCAAAGTCTTACTCCCTTTTTAATCCTTGCACTTCGTTCTTGGTCTTCCATTCATATTTCCTCTTGGGTCTTGTACGAATATGTTACCCGTCTCTCCCTAGAGCTATTTTCTTCAGAACTTCGATCTTGCACCATTTCATATTGTCGAACGCTTTTCCAGGTCTACAAATCCTATGAACGCGTCTTGAGTTTTATTCAGTCCTGCTTCTATTTCGTATTTTTACAATGTGTTACACCGAGGTATTTGTGTGAGTTGACCGATTGGAAATGAGAGCTATTGCTGTTGTAGTCATAGGATACTATGTTTTTTCGTTTTGTGAACTGCACAATTTTAGGTTTTCGAACATCTAAAGAAAGCTGCAAAAACATCAGAAATTCTGTTTGAGTCTACGTACAAAAATGCATTGTGCCGTACTGTAGAGAGGTCGTGCAAGAGGAGCGTTTTGTAACAAGTGTTTATCCTTATTTTGGATAGTTAGCTTTCTTATCTGAGAAGTAGTTGTGGGTAGCACTTGAAATGCATTACGACTAACTATATACCCTCCACCTCTCATGATTTTAAAAATAAAAGTGTTCCCAGAAAAACAAACTAAACCAAGAAGGGACAAAATATCAGTAACGAACAACGTAGAATCTCCACGGCTAATCTGGATTAAACTGCGCCATCATCTTCAGCAACAATCAGGGCACAATCCAAGGAGGGATCTACACCTACATGGATATTCTGCAAAACACATCTAAGTGCCTGGCATAGGGTTTATCGAATCACCTTGACAATTGTCTATTATTCCAACTTCATGTTTTGGACTGCCCAAGGTGTATTGAAGACTAAAAGTAGTCTGTCACGGAAGACCCAACAGTGGCATGAAGAATGCACAGCTTATGAAGGTCATGGTGCATTTTCTTGTTATTGGTGTTAGTGCGTGCTCTTACCAGACGATGCGGCTACGAGTACGAAAGAGCAGTGTCATATATATAATGACATTTAAGGTTTGGGTTAAAAGTTACTCAGCTGTATCTGATAAATGTTGTTCGTAAATAAATAAGCAATGGTTTGCTATTTGTTTGTTTTAACTTTCTCATCAACTAGAAACGACCGATTAAATAGTAAGTGCGTACTCCTTCCTGACTTTCCCCTGCAAAGGCAAATTGATGAAGTCGAATAGTTTGTAGGAAAAATTTTTGTAGTTTCATGACTTTAGGTTGGCATGACTGAGATGAGCTAAGAGCGGCTGACTAACAAAAAACTTTTATTTATAACCTTAATGTTGCAATGAACAATGACGCGTCGGGTTCAAGTTTCCACATTAACTGAGCAACGTTCAGCGATGCGTTTTCCCTTTCAGGTGGAAAACGGCCAAAATATTTTCTCTAATGATTTTTCAGTGTGGTCGAAGCTGTGCGAACGACGGAAATTTTCGATAAATACGTAGGACAGTTCAGAAACAATCTAACTTCAGTGACAAATGAAGAACGCCGTGGCCGGCCAATTGAAGTGTCTCCTCCTCCGGTTAAAGCCGGCTCTGACGACATTACTCCTGATGGCCGACGTGTTGCAGTAGAACTGAATAGTAAAATAGCTGCAATAGGTAGCGGCACAGTTCGTAAAGTTGTCAGTGACATGCTCAAGTACAGCAAAACAAGTCCAACGTGGGTCCCGAAAGAATTCACACAACAACACCAGGGAACAAAGAGTGCTACGAATGTGAAGGTGAACCTTTTCTGATCGAGATTTTAACGTGTGATGAAACTTTCGTTCAAAATGGTGAACACGACTCGAAAAGACAAGGCGTGAAATGGAAGCACACCAGCTCACCTGTCCGAGAGAAATTCAAAACTCGAGCATCAGCGAGGAAAGTGATGCTGGCCATCATTAGGATGCCACAGTTGTCGTATTTTGGTGATTATTTGGAAGATCAGCGTACAGGATGCAGCGCTGACGACTCACACATACTGACGAGCAAAGTAAAGCCAGCGATGAGAGGAAAGGGTCGCCAATGTCAAAGAAAAGACGTGATAATATTACACAACAATGCTCGCCCATACACAGCGCAGCTGATCCAAGAAACCACTGGAAGGAAAAAGAAACCATAATGGGCTGGGAGACCCTACGTCATCGTCCCTACAGTCCAAATTTGACTTCCGTGAATTTTCATTTTCATATTGCTGATATTATGCAGAATGGAAGCTGTCTGCAGTGTAATTAACTCATACGAAACACTACAAAAGTCAACCTCAATTGTAGAGCATTTATTGCTACCTGTTTGAACCGCTCAAGGACGCATCGCGTGGAAAGGATTCAGCGACAGCGAGGAATTTAATACAATTTCGCTTTTACTTACTTCATTCGCATTTATCGCCTATCTCTTGTCTAGCAGTATGTCGCAAACGACTGGAAAAAGCGCAAGTGGCACTCGTATATAACGAGATCAATATACATTTGCCTTCTGAATACTACACCCGTAATGGGACCAACCTAAGGCAGTTTAAAAAAATCGCAGGTGACACTCGTGTACAAGAAGAGTAAAAGAAAGATGTGCAAAATTACAGACCAGTGTCGTTGACATCGATTTTCTGCAGAATTCTAGAACGTATTCTGAATCTGATTATAATAAATTTCCTAGACACCGGAAAGGTTACGCCCATAAATCTAGCACGGTCTTAGAAAGATCGTGTGAAACGCAGCTTGCCCTTCTCGCACGTTATATACTGCGAACGACGGATGAAGGGTGTCAGGCAGATTGGACTTTCCTAGATTTGAGAAAAGCCTTTGCACGGTGCTCCACTGCACACTGCTAACCAGGGGCATCGTATGAGCATACGGAGTAGGTTCCCAGATATGTGAGTGGCTCAAAGACTACAACAGATACCAGTACGTTCTCGACGGCGTGCGTTGATCAGAGACAAGGGTATCGTCAGGATTGTCCCAGGAAGTGTAACAGACAGCTGTTATTCTCTATAGACATAAATGATGTGACAGGCAAAGTGAACAGCAATCTGCGGCTGTTGATGATGCTGTCGTGTACGGGAGAGTGTCGTCATTGAGTCACTGTAGGAGGATACAATTAACGCGAAGCGCGGACAACTGAGAAAGGTGCAGGAGTCAGTGAGGTACTGAGCCATGCCGACGCCGGTGCCTCAGTCAGCTGCGCTACGTTTGTCGGTTGAGGACCCAGGCCACGAACAGCCTGAGCCAGGTGGTCCCGCATATTGTCGATTCCGTTAAGCCCGGGAAGCCTGGTGGTCGGTGGAGTACAGCAAACTCATCCTGGTGCTTTTCACACCACGCACGTACACTGCAAGCTGTGTCACACATTCAGTTGTTCTGCTGGTAGATTCCGAGGGAAAACAAACTCCATGTAGGTGTGGCATTGGTTCCGACGGATATTTCTGCTCATCCACTGTGCCTTCCAGAACGACGAGATCACGACGGGAGTGTAACGATAACGTTTCTGAGACCATAACGATCCTTCCTCCAAACTTAACCCTGCCGTCGACTGTTGCAGGGTGTTCGCTTTCAGGTGAATCACGCCCTACACGCCAACGTCTAACTGTCACTTGAAAAGCCCTCTTGTCACCGTGCAGTGGACGCCCAGTCGTAGAACTGGCGTGGAAATTCCAGCCTTCGTCCCCGATAAACAGCAGTCAGCATAGGTGTGTGGACCAGGCGTCTGCTGTGATGACCCATACACAGCATTTTTCGCCGAGTGGTCTTTGAGGAGAAACTGTCGGTAGCCCCTCGGTTCACGTGCGTGGTCAGTTGCTCAACAGTTGCACGTTATGTACCTGCAGCCTTCTTTAACTCCTGTTATATGTGGCCCGTGGGGCACCACAACGGCCTCAACGTCGGTTCTGGACAGCGCCATGCACGGTGCGCTTTAAATATGGCAACACGCGAACATTTTACGAACTTTGCCGTTTCGAAAATGCATCCACCCGTGGCCCGAAAGGCAATCATCACGTGCTTTTGGATGCCACATAAGTGGTTTAGTTTCCGCATTACGCATACCCTACAGTGCTAGTGCTGCCACCCGCTGTCTGTGAGTGGTTATTGCACATTGACGTCGGACACAGGCGGTGATGATGATGATAATGTCACTGGTCCGTGTAGTTGGAAAAAGGAAAGGAAAAGAAAACAGAAAGGGGAAAGGATGCTAATTGGTACCAGGAGCACCGAAAATGTGTTAAGTACACGAATTGCCTGTGCATGAACCCCGAACGAAATAGGAGCAGCGGCAGTTTAGAAATTGTAAATGGTAGAATCACTGCTGAACAGTAAGTTTCTCGCCCAACCTGACGAAACAGATGTGGAGATTGAGAAACGAATGCATAACTGCTGGAAAAGAGTCTGCGGAGAGGAGACAGTACCTGTGAGTGTATGCTTTCCCGGCGTATACAGCTGGCGAAGAGTTCTCGGGCTTCCAGCCGGGTGGCGGTGTCTTCAAACAGCGACGTTTCGACGAGTGACATACTCATCATCTTCTGGCGAAGTGCCGAGACTTTGCGGATGCCGGTCCCTTTATACCTGCGGTATACCGCAGGTATAAAGGGACCGGCATCCGCAAAGTCTCGGCACTTCGCCAGAAGATGATGAGTATGTCACTCGTCGAAACGTCGCTGTTTGAAGACACCGCCACCCGGCTGGAAGCCCGAGAACTCTTCGCCAAGAGACAGTACCTGTTTTCCGAAGGTTTAAAGAGCAATTTCAAGATTTGCGAGATAAACGTTTAGATTACGTCGCAAGTATGACGAATTATGAGAAAGGCTGCACAGTGTAAAGGAAGCTACTGGGATGTGCCATAACCATGGCCCTAGTTCAGGGATTCAGCTGCGCGATGAGATTTTGAAGGTGACTTAAGTTTTTTTTGAAAATAGATAATAAATCTGTTCCCGACAAATGAATCCGGGTGATCAGTTACGAAGAAGGGGGGAAAATGTGTGAAAATAAATCTCGTCTTATGAGGGACATTTCAGAGTTGTTCGAAACAACTGAAGCAACTGTACACCATTGCACGTTGATATCTGAAGCACGGAAGACTAGCTTTTTTACCAGAGGAAAGTCCAAATAATTGTGAAATATTTTTTTCTGAACCGAGAAATGTCATAACTGGGTTGTCATTTAAAACTGCATTGCTACGCTTCGAAATGGCTGCAAATTAAGCTATGAAAACAGTGTTCTCCGAGCCATCTATTTCCAGTTGTAATTTTCATTTCAAGCAATGCCTCTGGAAGACATAGAAGAACTGGGATTAGTGGAGAAATACAGGGATGAAGAAGTAGTACGATTGTCTTGCCACATGTATGCTGTAAAGCACATCTTTCACCGGACTGCCTTGATGATGCATGGATGGTAACAGCGTATCAAAGGCCCAGTGGCGAAAAGATCATGAATTCGTAGACTATACAGTCAATCAATAGATGGAAAATCCTAGTACACCATCTGAAATGTAGAATTGGCGAAGACAGACAGTCGACCGAAATTATTTCGCAATAAATTCACTCTTAATTTGGCTTCAGTTGCGTTAGGTAATACCTCGATACCTAACACAACTGTATCAAAGTTATCTGCGTTCAGAGAATTTATTTCCAAGTGATTTCGGTCAGCTATCTACCGTCATCAATTCGATGCACAGGACCATGAATGCTGTCGAAGTTTGGCATAGCAAAGGTATCTGAACCTACAAATTCTGATCAATACGCTGAAGGAGAATGCAATAAAATCAATACCTGAAATTAAAAAAAAAATAATCCATTGGTCAGCCTCTTCAGTGAAAGAGGTAAAAGATACATATGTGTTGAAAAAGAGTTAAAAGATATTTTAAGAATACATAATGACTCGGTGGATTTAAGACGTTTAAAATTTACGACATTCCTACGAAAAGTTCGTAAAATAAGACAGGAAGTAATGTTGTAGAATGGAAAAGGTAAAAAAAATAATATTTTTTAAAACACGGCTATGCACTATGTGCATAGACAGTTTTAAGCCTAGATAAAATGTGGAGGGGAGTTCTTATTACAAAACGACAGGCAGAGCCTCCCCACTGTCGCGGCTTCCTTTGAAGGTCGGAGAACCCGCAGCTAAAATGTATGTGGTCAGAAAAACCGCGTTGACTCAAGGGTCGCAAAGTCCACGACCGCAGAACCCCATGACATCATCCTTCAAGAGGCGGCGAGGCATCTCGTACAGTAGTTATTTGGGAGTGAAGTTATTCCTCGCTCCTCATGAGACGTCATCAAACTGATCTTCCTGCTTCTGGAGTGTCTAAGCGACTATGAAGGAATCCCGAAACGTTACATCTTATTTTTATTCTGCTCTCCGTTCCACACCAAGGACCCACTTCTTTTCTGTGGTACTCGAACACTTGTACTTCTTCGATGTCATTTTCGCGACGGATTGATGTACTGTGCTTATGCTTTATTGAGAAAAAACGGGAATTTTTCGAAGTGTATAGCGGTGAAACGATTATCTTAATAAACGATAAAACAATTCCAGATATCGAGTATTACGTACCGGCTGACTCTTCATTACAAAATCTTTACGGGGCTGTCTGTTATGACAGTCGCTTCCGTTTATGGAATGTACCGAACAGAAGCGGTTTCTTCGATAAATAGAAGTTCTTACATGGGTCTTGACAACACGACCGAATTACAGAGGTTCAAATAATGAGACTCGACTGCGTGTAACTGCATAGGCAGATTTTCGGTCCCCGCAAATAATTGTAACGCAACTAAGGACATTATAGCGACACGAACGTCAGCCGGGTAAATATGTCGTACACCAAGTGGACATCCAGCAGACGCAGGTAAACACTTCCTGTTATACCATGCCACTGCTGCCTTGGTGTAAACACGGAGGACAGCAGGAAGTGCTCTACGACCACTAGCTGGACTCCAGAGCAGGAAACAGCCGGGGTCCTCGGTGGTCTAGTGGTAAGGGGTCTGGAACGTTCCAGCGCCTCGGCTGGGGCTATTCGCCCCAGCCGGGCCGGGGTTCTATCCCCGGCCGGCGCTGGAATTTTCAGATTTCCGAACACTAGCCTCCACCTCTGCCCTGGCATGTGGCGCATGCCGGGTACCCCAGTGGGGTCCGTGCTTCGGATCCCGCGTGGAGCTCACTCCCACACTACAAACTAAACCTGATTATGCTGTTGCAAACATTTTAAACTTTAATGCAACCACTTTCTTCACCAGGCTTCATCTACATATTTTTAAGGTACTTAATGTATGTCACTATCAACAGAAACTGCATGGTATCATTAATATTTCTAGGATTACAACTATGAAATAAAAACCTTGCAAAAAAAAAAAAAAAAATGTTTTCCTTCGTGTGCTGAATACTGCTGATGTAAATACCCAAACATCTGCCATTTTCTTGTATTTAACAGTCAATATTCGAAAAAAGAAGTTTATCGTACTGATTCATAATTTACATACTTTATTTCACACATTCTCAGTGCTGAAACAGCAGTAATTATTTCAAAGTCATAAGAAACCTCAAAATATTGTATCAATAGCAACAATGTGTTCTTTTTAGAATCATGATTGACTATATGAGAAATAAATTCCGTATAAGAATTCGTTTCGTAACAGTTGACAGTACCTTTTAAAAATACATTGTTTCCACAAATTGCATTTTCAAAAACGAACCCAGGCCTTCTTTTTTTCTCAAATTATTCTAGGGTCAAAATGAGATGTTTGATTTGACACAGGTCACTAATGAGATAAACTCTTTTTTTTTAATGAAAAACGATATTTCTCGTGGTTTTATGTGAGCTGAATGCTGAATCAAACAGATAACACTTAACATTAATAAGAGGAATTTCTTGGAGATTTTACTAACACGTCTACATATTTCATATAATATTTCGATTAATAGTTATATGAAAACCTCTCTGCATCTACTTTTTGTAAAAGTATCTTGTGGGTCATTAAAGGAATTATATTACTACCTCTACAGGTTAAGTCTAGTTGAATGAAAGAGATTGTAAAGGCCGTAGCCGAAGATGCAGAATGTTACCTTCTCTGCAAGGCGTTTGCCATCAGTAATGAGTGAAACTGTAAAGTAAGAAAAAGAGATGACAAATGTCTATTATTGCTATTCTTACTTACAGTTTCCCTTGCTGTTCAAAATTCTTTAACCCACAATACCTTGCGATTATTTTGGTACCATTTAATGTAACAGTAGCCCCGACACCTCACTGCGCAGAGGAAATTGAACCTACATTTCGTATTTTTGTTTATGAAAGAGAGACTGTCTGCCAGTATGGGTGTTTCTTTTGCTATTAAATTCCGAGCCTCATATCCATTTTAATGCTTAAAAGTCTGGACAAAACTTTTAGTAATATTAAATTACAAACAGGGAATGATGAATGTAACATGCTGCGTACATTAATGTCACTGGAGATGTAGTTTGCATTATATGTTACGAGAGCAGAATTATTTTGTAACGTATGAAATATACAAAATTACGGTAACAGACAAACCGAGCAATGATGCCATAGTCTGTTTTGTAATAATAGTGTAAAGGAAGGAATAAACAGCAACTAGACATTTAAGTCACTCAATTTTCGCGGCCATTTTGCGGTTCATCACTTCGCTGCTAGGTGTCGCTACTAGTCCCTCACACAGCCAGTTATCACTTCGCTGCTAGGTGTCGCTACTAGTCCCTCACACACTCAGTTGTCTATAGTGCAGGGCTTCGCTACCAGAAAGCTCTATCAGCACCAGCGAGGACTCACTCTGTCGGCGTTTGCTGCTTCATTCCTAAACATCTATGCTAGCTGACGTGACTGCTAAATCTTCAGACTAAACGAAAAAAATAACACCAATACCAAATAAGGCAAATAGTGATAAGTGCGAATACTACCGAACCAACACTTTCATACGTCCCAGCTGAAAATACTGATCCAAAATATTTACAGAGCAATGGAACACATTAGAGAAGACGAGCTAGAGGAAAATCAATTTCGAGAGAATACGCTAGCCGCTAGAGATCGGTTGAAGAAATTCAACTCATATTTATAACATCTTTAGACGTAGAAAATAACTTTTGACAGTTTTGACCAGAATATAAAGTTTGAATTTAAAATACAACCAGGGATAAAATACAGTGAGCGGCATGTTATCTAGAACCCGGCCAGAAATCAGACAGCAGTTGTAAGACTTAAAAGGAAGCTGGTAGTTGATAGTTGAGAAGTGTGTGTGTGTGTGTGTGTGTGTGTGTGTGTGTGTGAGAGAGAGAGAGAGAGAGAGAGAGAGAGAGAGAGAGAGAGTGTTCTAGCCAACCCTCCCATGTTATTCACTCTGCATACAGAATGTTTCACATGTCATGCTGCACACTTATCGCGTCTGTAGAGGAGACCTAGCTGATGAAGTTTTACATAGGAATCGATGTCTGGAAACAGAGTATATAAGTTACAGGCGATGGTGTCTGTAAAATATGTGTATACACGGCGATCCAATGAAGATGTTACCAATTTTCTATGATGATGGAGATGTATAAATGTATCAATTTAACCCATTGTTTCCTGACATAAGAAAAAATTTACTTTTTAACATTTTCTTTGCAGAATTTGTGCTATTGTGGCCTCAAATGACGGTAGGATTTTTTGTAAAATTTTATCTTATTTTTCACAACTTTTTTCTCTCCTGGTACTCAGAAGTACCGTCAGACTCCGTGGACAGAATCACAATATGTGCAGAAAAATGATCCAATTTTTATAACTAGTACTTTATTCCACATAAACATTAAATATTTTTACATTAGAAAATTAATTAACAGAAATATGATAAGATATTTCTGAATTTTTTTTAAATTTTGCATAAATTTATTCTAGAGCAACTTCACAATACATAGTAACTTAGCTATACATATCACATATTTCGTGTTAGTGATACCTCATGAAATTGTAGGAAACAGTTCTTTTTTTCATTGGAGCACAAATACACTTTACATGTACTACATTGTGAATGTGGTCTCGACTGAATTTTATTTTTCGCACACATTTCGCATCGTCCTCTTTTACAACTGAACACTGCAAAATGGTTTTCTCGGTTGCCAAGATGTACATTCTTCAGAACAGAAAAGTTATCCTTCCTTCTCTATGGGGGAGTTATTTCATCTTTACCAGAGTTTCTCTTTTTGAGATTTGGCACTTGCTGTTCATTCATTAGCCCTAGTGCCACAGAACTCCTGAATTCCAGCAGTGGCAGTGCCCCATGTAGATCACTGAAAATGACATAAGCATTGACAAAAGCAATTTCTATTGCTCCCCAGAAGAGACGGTGCCACCATTTCTTTGACCGCCTGTCAAGACCATAAGTTGAACGTAATCTGTCTGCATGATCCACACCACCCATGTGTTTATTGTAATCACATACAATAACTGGTCGTGGTATAGTCATACTAGTTCCATCTTGCTGTTTTCTTGTCACTACGCTCTGTTCAGTGCCATGGAGGTTTGACGCAAAATACACTACTTTATTTTCCCTCCATTGAAATACTGTTGGGTCTAAAGATGACTCTCTGTGATTTGATTCCCCACGGTTTAGACATTTATCTTTAGGTAAATTCCCTGGAAAACCTTTCCTGTTTGTTCTAATTGTTTCTGTGTCAGAAAAAGTGAACAGAACAACTTGTGAGGAGAAACGCATTGTTGCTACAATAAAGTGTTCGCACAACCTGACGGTACTAATAAGTCCGCCTTATATTTTCCACTTTATCTCATTCACTTGTAACGTAATGCTTCAAACTATTATAAAAAAAAACAAAGAAGGTAAGAACGTACAATGGAAAACTCAACGGAAGTTTCAATAAATTGCACACAAACTCAGGTAACACCATTGAAACAAGCACATACAATCTTCTGTTTTCACAGCAGCGCGCAAAACACAATTTCAAGCTCTGACCGCCAGAGAAGTCTATGTATTGCACAATAACATCTATGAAACAGTAGAGCAGAGTTACTGTTATGTACCGACGGGCTCTCAGATCACGAAACTGCACCACGAGAAAATAATGACAGTCAAAACTTACTGGTACTTTTAAGTACCGTCAGGCAACAAAGGGTTAAGGTTATGTCCCTATAACGGAAAATTAGAAGAGAAGACATTCCTGTTACATGACTGAAAGAAGAAGACAATATCCAGTACACATGGGCTGTAAAATGCATACCTTAAGAGCTGTAAGGACTTTTTGGTCTTCGGTAGCATAAAACATATTTCCACTATTGAACAAGTGCATCTAGCTCCTCAGGCATGCATTTTGCAGCCCATGGTGGTGGTGGTTGTTGGGATGTTTAAGGGGGACTAAACAGCGAAGGTCATCAGTCCCCCATTCCAAAAACAGGCGAGACAGAAATTCACGAAGCAGGTAAAACCCCAAGGGGAAGGAGACTCCCCCCAGGCCCTAAAAGAACACAAATGCGGCAACGAACACTACAGACACGAAGAGAACAGATGAACACCAGAAAGAAAGAAACAGAAGAAAAGAATATGGCCGGAGACTGGTTGACTGACCATGAGAACAAAAAAAGAGAAAGAGTCAACCATCCGACGACACACCAAAACCGCAACAAATATTGAGAGACGCGAGGACAAAAGACACGGAAAGGTGCAGGACCTCCCTAAATGGAACCATAAAAAGGACTACCACAGATAAAATTTAAAACGTCATCAGCCATGGAGGCATCGTCACATAAAATCAAAGGCAAAGTGCCCGGGAGATTAAAAGACTGCCGGAGGGTGCGCATTCGGGGACACCCCAACAAAATGTGGGCGACCGTCAGCCGGGACCCACACCGACACAGGGGGGGGGATCCTCCTGACGCAAAAGATGACCGTGCGACAGGTAGGTATGGCCAATGCGCAGCCGACACAGGATGACAGAGTCCCTGCGAGAAGGCCACAGGGAGGAGCGCCACACATCGGTCATCTCCTTGACAGCCCGCAATTTATTCGGGGATGTCATGCTACGCCACTCAGCAGTCCACATCCCAAGTACCTTACGGCGCAACACCAGCTGCTGATCGCGAGCTGTGTCGATCTCTAAAGCTGGGGCGTCGACCGCCCCTTTGGCCAGCCAGTCAACACGTTCGTTCCCCGGGATGCCAACGTGACCTGGCGTCCAAATAAAGACCACCGAACGACCAGAGCGGGTAATGGCGGAAACAGACTCCTGAATAGAGGACACCAGAGGAGAAGAGGTATAGCAGCGGTCGATGGCCTGGAGGCCGCTCAGGGAGTCACTGCAGATGACGTTGGACGTACCTGAGCAGGAACGCATATGCTCAAGAGCGCGCAATATGGCCACCAGCTCTGCAGTAAAAATACTGCAGCCAGCCGGCAAGGAGCGCTGTTCAACATGGGCAGCGTGAGCAAAAGCGTAGGCAGTGCGACCATCAACCAGGGAACCATCAGTGAAGACAGTCTCACAGCCCGAAAATGAGGCGAGGAGCGCAAGAAAACGGCGACGGAGGGCCACAGGCGGAACCGAGTCCTTGGGCCCCTGTGCCAAGTCCAGACGGACGGACGGCTGGGGCAAACACCAGGGAGGCGTAGGTGCACGGGCCCGGAAGGGAGGCAGAAGATGGAATGACCCCAGTTCCGACAGCAGGGACTGCACGCGGACAGCTATGGAACGCCCAGACCGAGGTCGCCATTCGGGCAGATGGAGGACCATGGCAGGGAAAAGCAGGCGACGCTTGGGATGGCCTGGCGAGCAATGCATGTGGACAGCATAGTCGGCGAGCAGTTGATGGCGGCGAATCCGCAGCGGGGGAACCCCGGCCTCCACCAGTAGACTATCCACGGGGCTCGTACGAAAAGCGCCAGTTGCAAGCCGAACCCCACAGTGGTGTATGGGGTCCAACAACTTCAACACTGAGGGTGATGCAGACCCATAGGCCAGGCTCCCATAATCAAGCCTGGACTGCACAAGGGCTCTGTATAATCGCAACAGCATGCAGTGATCCTCACCCCAAGATGTGTGGCTCAGGCAGCGGAGGGCGTTGAGGTGCCGCCAGCACTTTTGCTTCAGCTGAGTAATATGAGGAACCCATGTGAGCCGGGCATCAAAGACGAGTCCTAAGAAGCGGCAAGTGTCCACCACTTCAAGCAGGTGGCCGTCGAGGTAAAGTTCAGGATGAGGGTGGATCGTCCGACACCTGCAGAAGTGCATAACTCGAGTCTTGGCTGCAGAGAACTGAAAACCATGAGTCAGAGCCCATGATGCTGCCTTGCGAACGGCTACTTGCAGCCTGCGTTCGGCGACTCCCGCAGTCGTGGAGCCAAATGAGATGCAGAAGTCGTCGGCATACAAAGGAGACACCGACGACCCCACGGCTGCAGCCAGACCAGTAATGGCCACTAGGAGTAAGGAGACGCTCAACACCGAGCCCTGTGGGACCCCATTTTCCTGTATATAAGATGAACTAGAGGCGGCACCCACTTGCACCCGGAAAGAGCGGCGAAATAAAAAGGTTTGAAGAAAAGCCGGGAGCTGACCACCAAGACCCCACTCATGCAACGTAGCAAGGATGTGATGCCTCCATGTGGTGTCATACGCCTTCCACAGATCAAAAAAGACAGCAACGAGATGCTGACGTCGGGCAAAGGCCGTACGGATAGCAGATTCCAGCCGCACCAAATTGTCCGCTGCAGACAGACCCCGACGGAAGCCACCCTGGGATGGAGCGAGGAGACCGCGCGACTCAAGGACCCAACACAAACGCCGCCCCACCATACGTTCGAGCAATTTGCACAAAACGTTGGTGAGGGTAATGGGACGATAGCTGTCCACCGCCAGTGGGTCCGCACCGGGTTTCAAGATGGGGACAATAAAAACACTCTCGCCATTGCGACGGGAACACGCCCTCGCTCCAAATGCGGTTAAAGATGGTGAGGATGTGTGTCTGGCAGTCCGTGGAGAGATGCTTCAGCATCTGTGCGTGGATGCAGTCTGGTCCTGGCGCTGTATCAGGGCAATCGGTGAGGGCAGTGAGGAATTCCCTCTCGCTGAAAAGAGCATTGTATTTTTCAGAACGACGCGTGTGGAATGATAACGGCGTCTGCTCGGCTCGCTCCTTTAGAGAGCGAAAGGCGAGGGGATAAGTTGCAGTCGCAGAGCTCTTAGGAAAGTGCGCAGCAAGGTGTTCAGCAATGGCGACAGCGTCCGTGCAGACAGCGCCGTCCAAGGAGATCCCAGGGACACCCATAGGGGTCTGGTATCCGTAAATCCGCCGGATCCGGGATCACACGAGCGAGGGGGAGACACGGGAGCCCAAGGAGGAGACATACCTCTCCCAGCACTACTGCTTACGCCGTGCAATAAGACGACGGGCCAAGGCACGGAGCCTCTTAAAGGCGATGAGGGTCTCGAGAGACGGGTGCCGCCTATGACGCTGGAGAGCCCGCCGGCGGTCGCAAATAACCTCAGCAATCTCCGGCGACCACCAGGGTACAGCGTTCCTCCGAGGGAGTCCAGAAGAGCGGGGGATGGCAGCCTCGGCCGCTGAAATGATGGACGTGGTTAACACACGGACCACCTCGTCAATGTCACCCTGTGGGTTGCAGCGGAAGTAAAAGCCAGCCAGTCAGCCCTGTGGAGAGCCCAGTGGGGCAGGCGCCCAGAAGAATGAAGAATGACACTGAGGCAGTGACAAATAGATGGGAAAATGGTCACTACCACACAGGTCAGGATGCACTCTCCAGTGGAGGGATGGGACAAGTCCGGGGCTGCAAAGAGAGAGATCGATGGCCAAGAACGAGCCATGGGCCACACTGAAATGCGTGGGAGCACTGGAGTCTGTAAAATATGTGTGTACACGGAGATCCAATGAAGATGTTACCAATTTGAGGTTATGTCCCTATAACGGAAAATCAGAAGAGAAGACATTCCTGTTACATCTGACAGTATGTACCGGTAGTGTTGTAGCTAAGATGTAGGGCAGGAAACTTTCAGAAGTGGTAGTATGGACCGAAAGAAGTAGCTAAGATGTAGGGCAGGAAACTTTCAGAGGTGGTAGTATGGACCGAAAGAAGAAAACAATGTCCAGTACACATGAGCTGTAAAATGCATACCTTAAGAACTGTGAGGACTTGTTCGTCTTCGCTAGCATAAAACATATCTCCACTATTGAACAAGTGCTCATAGCTCCTCAGGTACGCATTTTGTGGCCCATGTTTACCGGACATGTTTTCTTACTTTGATCCATACTACCACCTTTGAAAGTTAGCAACAACAGTATCAGTACTTGTATTCCACCGTCAGAGGTAAGATAACGATTTTCCCTTTTAACTTTCGACTCATTCGTTTTCGGTACTGGGGCCCTTACCCCAAATTGATACATAATCACGGCATCACACTCTATTTACATACATTTGCCGGAGCTGGCGCCTGTATTTTGATGCTCCGTAGCCTCGTTAGATGACGTTTGCAGGCATGAGTTACTATGTAAAATTGCAAGCTCTAGAAATGTATAAAGAAAGCAACGGAAGAGAAATTCGGGAAATTAATGGAAGATAAGAATGAAGAAATAGAAGTTGTTTCCAAATCGAACTTTCATTTTGCTGCTGCTGATTTGAAATTTCGTGGCATTTATTCACTCTGAAGAGGATCGCTCAAACGATGGTCGAAATGTCGTTATTTCAGTTGTTTCACTGTTTTATAATGACATGGCCTAGTACTCAAAATGATTTTCTTCAAGTGTAGTAATTCTATCGCTTCTCCGATATTTTCAGTATGATATTAGTATTTTTTGCTACACCTAGCAACTTTAGTAGTGCTTGAAACGATGAAAATAGTACCTAATACTTTTTGATATGGAGACAGAAACGGTGCTTCGTTTTAATGATGACAATATATAGGAAAATTCAGCCATGTTTCTGCGAAGTTGCACAACGCCGAAATCCTGAAATACATCCGTATATTTCGAATGCAGTACAACAGCTGTAGGTAGGAGACGAGGTACTGGCAGAAGTAAAGCTGTGTGGAGGAGGCGTGAGTCGTGCTTGGGTAGCTCAGATGGGAGAGCATTCGCCCACGAAAGGCAAAGATCCTGAGTTCGAGTCTCGGTCGCGCACAAAGTTTTAATCTGCCAAGAAGTTTCATATCAGCGCACACTCAGCTGCAGAGTGAACTAATTCTGGAAACAGCTGTATAGTTACTGGAGAGATACAGGATATTCCAAAATTCCCGTAAAAAACTTCTAGGGAACTGAGTGACGATATTTTGAACTGGAACCAATGTATGGAAACGTATGTTCGTGCTACAGCCGTATAAATGCATCTTCGCTAATGTAGTATGCAACAGGGTAATCATCACTGGAGGGGGGCTACTTACGTCGGATCGTATGATGTCATTTGACGGCTGTCCTACCTCTCTGAACTGGTTCGAGTCTCGTTCATGTGTCTGTGAGTGATGGAGCAACATTGCTGAGTACACTTTTGCCGAATACACCGACATGAGTATTCTGTGTGACCAAGCTCACAGTACTGGAAGAGCTGCTCGTCGCCTTTATCAAGATAGTTGTCCTCAATGTCTGACTCCTCCCCACACGCTTTTCGTTACACTTGCGCAACGTCTTCGAGAAAGGGTGCCTTCGCCGTCAGTTGGTGCGTCTGTGGTGCCCCATGGAGACGCAGCGCACGCGAATTGGAAAATATACTTATATGGATATGGTATCTGTTCTTTCGGACATGTCCGAAAGGACACTACAAATGTAGTGTGTGGACATACAAGGTGAGAACGTGGCTCTCGCAGGAGGCCTGCGCGAGATAGTCCCTGCAGTCCCTGTGCCCTCGGTGGCTCAGATGAATAGAGCGACTGCCATGTGAGCAGGAGATCCCTGGTTCGAGTCCCGGTCGGGGCACACATTTTCACCTGTCTTCGTTGATATATATCAACGCCCGTTATCAGCTGAAGATATTAATTTCATTCTAATTTCGAACTGGAAAAGGCCCTCCTGTAAAATCAGTGTGTCTGAAACCGATTTTTTTTGTTTCTTTGGTTATTAACGAGTGGAACTGTAGAACAATAGATGTACTGGGTCACATCTACTCTGAATTGCCAAAGAAACTAGTATAATAATGCGTATTCAAACACAGAGATATGTAAACAGGCAAAATATGGTGCTGCCGCCGGCAACGCCTGTGTAAGACATGTGTCTGGCGTAGTTGTTAGATCGGTTACTGCTGCTACAATGGCAGGTTATCAAGATTTAAATGACTTTGAACGTGGTATTATACTCGGCGCAAGAGCGAAGGAACATAGCATCTCCGAGGTAGCGATGAAGTGGTGATTTTCCTGTACGACCATTTCACGTGGGTACCGTGAATATCAGCAGTCCAGTAAAACAACAAATCTCCGACATCGCTGCGGCCGGTAAAGATCCTGCAAGAATGGGGACTGAAGAGAATCGCTCAGCGTGACGAAAGTGCAACCATTCCGTAAATTACAGCAAATTTCAGTGGTCGTCAACAAGTGTCAACATGCGAACCATTCAACGAAACATCATTTACATGGGCTTTCAGAGCCGAAGGCCCACTCGTATACCCTTGCTGACTGCACAGCACAAAGCTTTACGCCTCATTTGGGCTCATCGGTACGAACATATTGCCTGGTTGGACGAGTCTCATTTCAAAATGTATATAGAGTGTGGACGTGTACGGGTATGAAGACAACATCATGACTCCATGGACCCTGCATGTCAGCTGCGGACTGTTGAAGCTGGTGGAGGCTCTGTGACGTTGTATGGCGTGTGCATTTGGAGTGATGTGGGACCCCTGATACGTCTAGATACAGCTCTGACTGGTGACACGTGCGTAAGCATCCTGTCTTATCACCTGCATCCATTCATGTCCATTGTGCATTCCGACGGATGTGGGTAATTCCAGCAGGACAAGGCGACATCCCAGACAACCACAATTGCTACAGAGTGGCTGCAGGAACACTCTTCCGAGGTTAAACACTTCCGCTGGCCACCAAACTCCCCAAACATTCTGTACGTTTTCAGTAAATTGTATAGCATTATCGAGCATATCTGGGATGCCTTGCAACGTGTTGATCAGAGGAGATCTCTAATCGCTCGTACTCTTACGGATTTATGGGCAGCTCTGCAGGATTCATGATGTCAGTTCCCTCCTGCGCGACTTCAGCCATTAGTCGATTCCATGCCACGGCGTATTGAGGCACTTCTGCGTGCTCTCGGGGGCCCTACACGGTATTTCTTTGGTTCTTCAGTGTAACAAACTACTTGTCAATGTGACAGCGTTACCAACATGTTTTCAAATGGTTGTAGCACACGGTACGTTGCCGGAGATGGGTTACAATTTAAAATACGAGTATTATGTACTCAGTCCCCTCTACAAGTTCTAGCAGTTAGTGATGGGAATTTCAGAACATCCTGTACGTTTCCAGTAAATTGTATAGCCGTTGTCGTACTACAGTTGGTGTCTGCGAATACATTTCATAATTCGTGACAGATCGTCAGGCGCGACTGCAGACGTCCGCAGCGTTTACCCAGGGCGCGTCTTGGCTACGGCAGCTCTGACGGCCACGAGAATAACCGGAGGCAGAGAGCGCAGCACGTCTAGTTTGAAGGACATTTTCAACTACTGTTGCCAGAGGTGTCTCTTTCTAGAGATACGACGACTCGCCGCAAGTAAGCTTTAAGCGGAAAGCCAAATGCTCCAACTTCTGGCCTCTGCTAACATTTCGAAATACACTGTCCTATCAGTAAGTGTACAGACACCTATTAGTGGACATTAATATGCAGTGTGTCCACCCTTTGTCTCTATGGCGGCTTGAACTCTGCTCGGGACACTAAGTGAGGTGCCTGCCATAATTTACGCACCACACACGGAGATAGTATCTACGTGTTTGTTTTTGAACATGCCAGACAATACAGTGCTCAGCAAGATTGCCATGTCTCTCACCAATTTTGAACGTTTGGAACACTATGGGGAGGTTCTTTAAACCAGGTCGCGATTTTGACGATGAAACGAACCAACTGAACTGAATTTGGTACGATATCCGTCAGGAGGTCATCCACTAACTTTATCAATGTCAAGCCGTATAACTGCCCGCGTAAAGGCCAGAGTTTGACCAACACGTTATCGACTTATCAATTTGTGAAGCTCTTTCTCTTGAATTAATCATCCAGTTTTTCTGCAACTGTAATCATTCACTTGTCCCTACACGTACATGACGTGTATCGATTTCCATCGCACTGGGGTAATTCCTCCGGGATACGTTTATTTTCCTTAGTGTGTAAATATATTTGGAGCGTGTCATTCAAAAACGTTTGAAACGAAATAGAGGGGAGCGGGTTGTTGTTAGGAGAACATAATGTATTAGACTCGCGGATCATGTGGTGTTATTGGCAGAGAGCGAAAGAAGTATGACTGAAATGTTAAAAGAATTAAACAAGAGACGTGAGTAAATTGGAATGAGAAATAATAAGAAAAAGCCAAAATGTCCGGTGGTAAGTGCAAGAAAAGTAAGAACAACTATAATGTTAGGCAGGAAGATACAGATCAATTTAGTGTTTTTAGATAACTGCGACGCGCTATTATGGACGACGTTAGAAGTAATAAGGAGGTGAAAACACGTATAGCAATTGCCAACGAGATGTTTCATAACAGGAGGCTTTTATATGAGTGTGTTGATAGGGGATAAAATAGGCAGGCACAGTGAGAAATGAGGTGGTGTTAAGTGGGAGAACAGAGAGAAATTTTAAAGGTAGCAGGATGAGGAAACACAATTGCCATGGACACTAAATGAGAAGAGATTGTTTATTGATGGTATGGAGGAAATAGTGAATGAAAGAAGAAGAAGAAGAAGAAGAAGAAGGAGAAGAAGAAGAAGACGACGCAGAACATACCAGGTGGTGGACAGCGTAAGGACAGAAAATAGTTGTGAGAAAACAATAGGGTAACAAATGATGGGACTGCATGGAGAGGTACATGTGAAGACCTGCCCTAGAGCATAACACTCATGATGGCGGTGGTGATGGTGGTGGTGGTGGTGGTGGTGGTGGTGGTGGTGGTGACGATGACGATGAAGAGGAGACTTATTTAGGACATTTTCCAATACGCCCATTTTCTTGTAATCGAAATTTAAACAAAAAAATAGGCAGCATATAATCTGTACTCTACAAACGACTGTGAACTGCATGTCAGATGGAACTTGCCATTATACCAGTTACTAGGACTTATTCCCACTCCACTGACGCATGGAGTGTGCGAATTGTGACTGCTTAAAACCCTCTGTGCGTGCTGTGCTTAGTCTAATCTGGTCTCCACGCTTCCTACAGTTACGATACGTAGGCGGTTTCAGTATATTCCTACATTCATCATGTAACGAAGGTTCTAGAAACTTTCTAAGTAGGCCTCCTCGCGATACTTTGCTCTTCCACGGGATAGTCTGTGTCTATCATCAACTGTCCGTTAGTTCAGTTCTTTGAACACCTTCGTGATATTCTCCTATGGGTCAAACAAACCTGTGAGCATTTTTTGCTGCCCTTCTCTGTATATGTTCAATATCCCTTGTTCGTCCTATCTGGTACTGATTGCAATTCCCCAGTATTGTACCAATGAACCGCACGCGCTTTACCTACAAATATGCTTATATGATCGTTCCATTTCATACCCCTACAAATTTATACACTCAAGTATTTACACGAGTTAACAAATTCCAGCTGTAGTCATCGGACTACGTAGTCTCATTTTGTGTAATGTTGATTTTGTTGATATCGTCCCTGTAGAATATTTGACTATGCTAACAGAGCCTCAACCTCACCTCTGCTTGCACGGCTTCGAACTATAAACGTCCTCGAATGTGTTCCGTAAGTTTTGGAGACAGACGAAAATGGGATGGGACCAAGTCGGGGCTGTGTGGAGGTCAATCGATGGCAGTGAACGAACGGCATCGGAGTGCTGCAGACGTCGCAGCGCTCGGCTGTAGTTCGGTGTTGTAATGCTGAAGAGGAGGGTGTTCCACGTGCGGACCAACTCTTCCAGTTCGTGCTTTCAGTTGTCTGAGCTGTTCCTCACGCACCGACACAGTTACATCACACACCGCTATGTTACACGGTACAAATCGGAACCCTGTAGCAGCAGAGGGCTGCAGATATGTAGAATAAAGATGTAGAATGTTACTAACGTTTTTTAACTGGAAAGCTTAAGAGTTTTCAAATAAAACATTTGGAGTAATTACTTATCAGCACGCCCTTGTGTTATATGCACAAAACCAAGAAACGGTTTCCGAGCAAAGTATGCTATCCATTTAATTGAACATCTTTATAACGTACATCAGTAGTAAACCTTATGGTGATGGTGAAATTTCGGATTTATATTTACATTGAAAAACGATTAATATCTGGCCAATACACAATTAAAATGGCAGTAGCCAGGTGGATATTAACTGCAATACCGCCCACATTGCCACGGTAAGTGGAAGAATTTGTTTTCCGACACATGTCGCCATGTAACTGTCGCTCATGGCGATACATTAAAGAGTTCTCTGTCTCCACGTCAGAGAGCCAGTACCCGGCATCACTCTAACGAAATAAAGACGCAATTTCTGTGTGCCGCATTTGAAGGTGAGTCTGTAAAGGCTACAAAACTAGTTAATGGAATTAAAAATATTTCAAAGAGTGAGTTGTTGCAGTTTTCCATTTTTATATTCAATAGACTAGTCACAGGCTCTAGATCCTCAGTGGATATGCTTAATCGGTTGTGATACTATTTGAATTGTTGAGCGCGTGATGTGTCCCTCCGAGATTAATTTTGCCTGGGCTTTAAGCGACTCACCGGTCAGCATTTACAGAGCTGCCAACTACATCTCGCATATTATTAGGCTCATTTTGAACCGCAGCTAAGGGAAGCGAACGCAGATCGAACGTGCATTCGCAATCATTCCCTCTATTGACTACCATTCGCCTATATTCAACATTTAAGGATTCCTCCGGAAATATTTCAAGTAAACTTTCTCTGGATATTTTACGTTTGTTTCCAAGCGCCTGCCAGTTCAATTTCATCAGAAACTCTGTGACACTCTCCAACGGGTCAAACAAACCTGTGACCATTCGTACAGCCCTTCTTTGTATACATTCAGTATCGCCTGGCAGTCGTATCTGATTATGATTCAAGAATCTCTAGCAATATTGGGGGATGGGTCACACGAGTGATTTCTAAGAAATTTCTTTTGTACACATATTGTGTTTTCCTAGAATTCCACCAACGAATGGCAGCCTGCCACCATCTTTCCCTAAGACTGCGTCTATGTGACGGTTCAATTTCAAATCTCTAGAAATTTTTACACCTAGGTATTCGTGTGAGTTGAGCGATTGAGAATTTTACTCGCTGACACTATACCCGTAGGATAAGGTTATTTCGTTTTGTGAACCGAACAATTTTACATTTCGGGAACATTTGAACCAAGTTGTCATGCTATGCACTACAGTGATATCTTATCAGAGCGTCTTTCAGATAGTACTTCATTACAGACAACTGCATAATTTGCGGAAAGTGTGAAGTTTCAAATAGACCGCGTAACAACCACCCCCTTCTCCCCTCCAAATTGCTATCTGAAGACTGGAAGTCCCATATGTAAACCACCTTCAGAAGTTCGTTTACTTTCCGTATCAGTTAATGTGTTAAATACTTCACCTGAAGAAGCATAGCCTTTTGCAGTTGAAGACGCTCTGTTTTAAGAGAAGCTAGTTTTTCGAAAACATCTGAATGTTTATGAGCTAGGTGTTGTACAATGCTATAATATTTCAGGTACATTCAGCGATATATGTGGATACTGTCAGACAAATGAGTAGTAAAGAAGTAATAAACTCAAAATTCATGCCTAATGCTGACGCCTTACTGCATGAACAGCTAAAATGTAGGAGTGATAAAAGTCTTTTTTCCATTCATCATTCTGTCAGGGATGTCAGCGGGAAAAAAAAGTTTCGGAAATTTTCGAAATTGTGTGAGGTTTGTTGGAAGTCGCCAAGTGCTGCCATTCAGAAATGCACGCTTAATATAATCTGGATAATTTTCGCGCCATGAAATTATGCTGTCATAGGCGTGTACGCAGTTTCTAACTTTTAACGCCCGACTTATTGCGTTAAACCTATGCCTTTAAATGAGGGACGGAAGGAGGATTGTATTTAATGTGCCATCGATGTTGAGGTCATCAGAGACGCAGCAGGAAATGGCACTGCGTCAAGGAAGGGTAAAAGAAGTCCGACGTGTCTTTTTAAAGGAATCATCCCGTCATTTACTTGGAGTGATTTAGGAAAATCACGGAAAACATAAATCAGGGTGGCCGGACGCGGATTTAAACCGTCGTCCTCCCCAATGGGAGTCTCGTAGCTAGCGTTTCTGCTCTGGAACATGGGATTCCGGGTTCGATTCCAGCCGGGTTGAGGACTTTCTTCGCCCGAGGACTAGGTGTGTGTGTTGTCCTTATCATTTCGTCATCATTCGTGAAGGTGACGAGATTGGACTGTGTAAAGATTAGGGCTTTGAACAGGCGCTGATAACCGCGCAGTTGAGCACCCAACAAACCAATCTTCATCATCATCATGATCATCATCATCGTACCATGTACTAACCACTGCGCCAGCCCGCTCGGTATACTTTTAAATGAGTAGATTATGTCAGCATTTTTACTATTTACATTGACTTCATTCTTCATAAATGAAAGCATGAACTACGAGAAGACAAAGGAATTGGGATAACGAATGAGAAATATCTGATTGTGCTTCTGTTTGTATATGACATGATTCAAGTGAATGAAATGACCTGCAAAGATCTGCATACTACCTGAACGAAATATGCAACGAATGCAACTTTAAAATTTCTAGATTAAAACTAGTTTTGGATAATTTTGCTTTAGAACAGGTCTCTTAATCTTTCATTTAGGATACGCTTTAAGATCTGATTTTTACTCTGATACTGAAAATAAATTTCACAAATTCTAAGCTGTCTGTGGCACCATTATCAGAACATTGGGCAATAAAGTACAAAAAGAGATTGTCCCGAAATTCTGTAAAGTGGTCGCGGTTCCTGTGTTACGCTATGAAAGCGAAAACATGGTTAAAACAAAAAAAATTCAGACGGCAGTGATGAGGTATCTAAGAAATTCGAAGGGCTGCAGAGCAAGAAATGATTAGGAATGAAGATACTAGAGAAAAATGAGAAAAATTAAGTATTTTCAACAGAAACTAAAAAATTCCAAAATATCGTGAAGACTGGTGAGAATGCTAAGTCCCAGACTTCCCCAAAATATTCTGAACTACAAGCGGAATGGGAGACGTGATATTGAAAGGCCTTGGACGTGGGAGCAATTTCGTTTGAGAGACTATCCCGCGTGGCGACTACTGAAGTACTTATACAATTCTTAAGTTATACACCAAAATAAGTAAGTTTTAATGTAATTTACGTTCATCGATGTAAAAAAAAAAAAAAAAAAAAAACATTTCTTGCTTTCTAAAGTGGGCTATGTTCTTTCTCAGGGTTCAAACTGTCTCCATGCCAAATTTGAACAATATCTGTTAAGCGCTTTAGTCTCGAAAACGAAACAGACCGTGTTACAAAGAAGAAAAACAACTGAGAGAAAGAAGCGGCGTCACTTTCTGCAGGACGCGCCCATCATTTTGCAGGACAATATTCGGCACGCTTGGTGCAAGTCGTGATGATTTGTTCGCTATGTGGGGCTGGAAAGAGCCGCACCACTCACCACACACTCCGGACTTATGCCCTCGCGATCTCAGCTTGATTCCTAACGTGAAGGACGAGCTCTGGGGTATTCGGTTCGGAGCTGTTATGGAGATTCGTCGGACAATAGACCGCTCCATTCGAACTACCTATACAACTGGCGTAGCTACAGGTATCTTGCTCTTTTGACATTACTGGCGACGGCCTATATACGAGAGCTGCTCAAAAAATATCCAATCTCTAGTAATTGTTGAAATCAACAATGGTATCAGGGCGTGCGTGCGCTCATGTTTTCAGGCATACATAGCACACATACCTGATTTTCTCCACTACTCCGGAACACTTGCAAGTGGTACACGTCGGATTTAGTAATGTCAGCAAAATGACGCCATTGCATGACATTTGGCTTCAAGCTCGGCGATTCTCAAGTTGAAACCATCATGTGATTGAGGACGAAGTAATGGGTAATACACGGCTAAAGGAGTGGTACAACCGTTTCGAAGGCGGCCACTAATCAATGAAGACAGAAGCCAGTTAATGTACGCCCTCAATATCCGCATATCAGGTCGTCACTGACCCCGAAAGAACCCTAATGAAGCAGAATAGACGAATCACAACCAGAGTAGTTGCAGTCTAATCTAAAAGCCGTAAATTCAACTAAATACATAGGTATTACAATCACGAACAAGTTAAACTGGAAGAAACACATCGAAAATGTTGTGGAGAAGGCTAACCAAAGACTGCGTTTTATTGGCAAGACACTTAGAAAACGTAACAGACCTACAAAGGAGCCTGCCTACACTACGCTTGTCCGTCCTCTTTTAGAATAGTGCTGGGAGATGTGGGATCCTTACCAGATAGGACTGACGGAGAACATCGAAAAAGTTCAAAGAAAGGCACCATGTTTTCTATTATCGCGAAATATGCGAGAGAGTGTCTCAGAAATGATACAGGATTTGGGCTGGACATAATTAAAAGAAAAGCGTTTTTCGTTGCGACGGAATCTTCTCACGAAATTCCAATCACCAACTTTTTCCTCCGAGTGCGAAAATATTTTGTTCACACCGATCTACGTATGGTGGAACGATCACCACGATAAAATAAGGGAAATCAGAGCTTACGGAAAGATACAGGTGCTCATTCTTTCCGGGTGCTATACGAGATTGGAATAAGAGAGACTTGTGAAGGTGGTTCGATGAACCATCTGCCAGGCACTTAAATGTGATTGGCAGAGTATCCATGTAGATGTAAGTATAGGTGTTCACATTATTTTTCCTATCCCCTGTATGTGCATATCGCTTCCCACGAACTTTGTTACCTCAATGTCGATATCTGCACCATTTTCGAAATATGTAAGCTTACTTATATTATCTGTAATGTTAACATACAACATGAAAGGTAAGGCTCCCAACACACTTCCTGTGGCACACGTGGCTACTTTTACACGTACAGATGAACCTCCATTCAAGATGAGATGCTGTGTCCTCCCTACAAAAATATTTTACTGGCTGTATACGATACAGGCAAACGCTCAACTACAATTGCTGTTAACTGTGCGGTAACTTGTAGCGTATCAGAAGCGGTTTAGGAAAATTGTTTCAAATGAGTATACGCACTCGTATTTCGGCAGGTGCACAGTTTTGCCTTTCAATTTTCGCACGTTTCCCAGATACTTTTTCGAAAATGTCGAGCAAAACAAATCGAAATGTTTATTACATCATGAAACAACGAAGAAGCAAATGCGGGTTTGTTCGCAAACCCGAAGCAACATCTGGTGCAAGAGTCATGGGTTTTAATAAAGTAGCTGTCGATAGTTTTTCTTTCCGTTGCTAACAAATGTAACTGGCAAACACATACTAATGACTTCTCAAATATCTAATTGTGATGGAATAGGCGTTTCGGTTAATCCTAAAAACCAATCGAAGATCGCAGCTTGCAAGGGGAAACGTCAAGTAGGATCGTTAACATCTGCAGAAAGGGGCGAAACAGTAACCAGCCTCATTATTACGTCAGCAAGCGGAGCTTACATGCCTCAAACTTATTTTTCCACGAAAGAAGAAGCAGAAAAAAATTTAGTTAGGACTGGCAGAAAGAGGTTGCGCTGAGGTCCACAGCACCGCATGGATGGCCACAAAATCATTCCTTGTATGGTTTCGAAAATTTGTGGAATTTTCAACGGCATAAAAGGACTTTCCAGGTCTCCTTATATTAGATGGCCACTCAGCACATACGACATACATTGACGTTATGAACTATGCGAGGGAGAGTTGCGTTTCGTTGCTATCTTTACCACCACATTGCTCTCACAGACTTCAGCCGCTTGATGTTTTTTTATGAAGCCTTTAAGCCTTCGTTACAGTGATGAGCTTCGAAAATGGCTACGAAGCCATGCAGGGAAAGTCGTAACTATCTTTCAAATTTCAACGCTTTTTGGTTCAGCTTTCGTCCAAAATGCTAAAATGCAACAATGAAAACAGCTATTAAATGTTTCGAAGCTAATGGAATACGGCCCACAGACCCATCCATATTCACCGATGCAGACTTCCTTCCGGCAGACACATTTGACATCAAACAAAATAGGTCGTCAGATAAAGAGGTTATCATATCTGAACAATTGGAATTGCCTCCACCTAGCACACCAGCTAAAAAAGACGACGCCAACGGGCTGGATAATCAAGCGGGCGAGGTTTCAGCGAATTGTAACAATGAACTGCCGCCTAAGAATGACAAAGTTATTGAGGCTAATTGTTCTAATCCTTGATGCTTTTGGATGACAACTGACAACACCTCATTTCATATTTCACTACAAATTCTGATGCCCTTGCAAAAGTTAACGAAAGCAAGAAAAGAGCGAAACTGAAGATGGGGAAGACTGTTGTTTTAACTGATTCGCCGTACAAAAAAAAGAGTTAGAAGCCATTATTAAGGAAAAATAGAAGAAGAACTTTGCCAAAGAAGAAAGTGCAAAGAAAAAATTATTTGCAAAAGAGAATAAAATTAAGAAAAAAAAAAGAAAGAAAGGGCCTGAAGATAAATGGAAAAAAGGACAGAATACAATACTAAGGAGAGTGATTATGAGAAAAGTTCCGACTGTGAATGTTTATATTGTCGTGGGTTTTATTCAAAATCAGTTGAAGGTTGGGTCGCTTGTTCCACGTGCAAAAAATGGACACACGATTCTCGTGCAGGAACAGATAGCGAAGATGATGAGTCTTTCCTCGTGTGTGAATTTTGTAAACAGCCTTAAGAAAAGGATACAATACATGAATGCTGTAGTTTGACATTAATATTCACTTTAAACTAAATAAATACCGACCAAGCCAATATTTTCTGCATTTCCGATAATTTTATACGGTTTTGTAATCACTTGTACTTACCACCCCATTCTGCCGCGTGCACAGGGCAGAATGGGGCAAATGAAATACATTTCTGTTTTTGAGTGAAAAATAATGTTGTTTTATTTTATGGCAATGTTCTTGTATTTTTGTGATTAATACATCATAAGGTGTTCATATAAAAATTGGTAACTCTCTTATTTATCACTTTTGTAATTTAATCAAAGTTTTCAATTTTGTACCCCATTCTACCCCAGGTTCCCGTATGTGTCGGATAAGAAAGATAAAAATACAATCGCTACTCATTTCTTTAACGACAATTTAAGCTGTGCTCTCGGGTTCCTCCCATCGTTCATCACGATATATTACGAAAAAAATCATAGTTAACGATCATTATAAATTGCTCTAGAAACGAAGGCAATCACAGTTAACATTTAATAAGGCGACTGGTATCCTTCGAAACGCTAACTAATGACCGTCATGCTAAACGTCATGGGTCAAAGTGGACGGGTGGAATCGCAATACGCCCTTTGCCCACGATCGCTACTTTCTGTCAAGTTGTGCCATTAATTTCTCTGCTCCCTAATCTGTTTTCGTATCTCCCAATCAGCTATTCGATATAAACATTTTTAGCATTCTTCTACACCACCACATTTCGAAAGTTTCTAGCCGTCTCCTGTTTGGAGAACTAGGCATATTAACTACTGATTCGCAATAAGAACTAGGCATATTAACTACTGATTCGCAATATATTTATTCCGAAGGGCAGAAGGTACCTCGAAAACAATGAAAATAATTTTTTTATTGGTGATTGTACCAGTTTGAGTTACACTTAGTGCGAATATAAAAGTATTTTAGTCCAAATCCTTATTTGAAGGTCCTAAATGTCGGTTTAAATGGCAGCTTGCTATGTAAGGCATGCCCACTTGTTTCTTTGTGACAGCTCTTCGTTGAGATGATAAGCCTAGGGACATTTTTTCCCGTTGCTTTGAGCTTTCACCTATTGAATACATTTTTTCTTGTCTCGTAGTCAGTTGTTTGCTACAGTAATAACGTATCATGGGTGTTTTTCGTTTCTGAACAAAACAAATGCCAAGATCTACCCACAAAGTTTTCGAGAGAAGTTCTAGAAGACTTGCAAGAAATAAAATAGTGAGTATCATGAAACAAATGTTTTGTTTTTGTACGGCATGCGTACTATTGCAAAGGAACGAAAAGCTTTACGAGAGATGTAAAAAATTTAAAAAAAACTTTACAGTGCGCTGCTTGCAATAAACAGGAGAGGAATATATGACACATGCAGTGAAAGAAACTATGAATTTAAATGAATGCATGTACGTCGCTAAGTGCAATACAACTTTAAATTTTCCGTAACTTTTCTAACTAAATGTACCTTTCCTCTCAAACCATTTATCCTAGAACCATGGAATTCTAACGGTCAGTTGTCTTACTGGAGGGCATGAAGAGTCGACGGGCATGAAAGGGAAGCAGTAGTGGGGAAGGGAGTGAGACAGGTTTGTAGTCTATCCCCGATGTTATTCAATCTGTTTATTGAGCAAGCAGTAAAGGAAACGAAAGAAAAATTCGGAGTAGGAATTAAAATCCATGGAGAAGCTTTATTATAAAGAACACTGTTGTCTTTTTATTTTTGAAATTTGCCCATAAAACTTGTCTTTCTGAATTTTTCCAAAAATTTCACTATTAATATATTATTCATGAAAAGTAGTCAGCTTGTTGGGAAATAGTGGAAATGCATGTAAGAAATGTTTCATGTTTTACCGTTAATATAACACAGCTTGAGATAAGGGACGTGGAAATAGATCAATTTAACATGGCGGAGATAGAAGATACCTTCTCCCCTTGAAATTTGTCTTTAAAAACAAATGAATATTTTCAAATCAACAGCTCATTTCAAGCAGTCATTACTAGAAACATGTATAATCTCAACAAAATTTTGGAAGCTAATTACTTTGGTGCAAGAAAGTCTCCATCATTCAGGAAAACGAATTTTCAATAACTTGGCAGCAGCCATAAAAAGCTTTACTACTGACAAATTTCAGTTTAAGAGGAGCCTAAAGGATTTATTAAACCATCTCCTCCGACACTATTAATGAATTGAATTTTTTTAGGAGAACTAGGGCGCGCGCGATTGTGAGTGAGAGAGAGAGAGAGAGAGAGAGAGAGAGAGAGAGGCGGGGGGGGGGGGGTGTCAAGTAATGCGAGTACAATCACAATTATGTCAAAATTTTCATTCCTCATTCCATGTCCATGATCAGTCTACTTGCGATCTGTGGAAGGTAAATTAGCATATTAGTTTCCCACTGAGTATCTCCTCATTATGGATCAATTGCAACGGAAAGTACATATAATCTAATCTGACCCACTTGTCTGTCCCAAATCTGTTGAAGGTTACACATGAGACAGGTGCCTTCATATTTTTGTTGTTGTAGTCTTCAGTCCAGAGACTGGTTTGATGCAGCTCTCCATGCTACTGTATCATGTGCAAGCTTCATCTCCCAATGCCCACTGCAACCTACATCCTTCTGAATCTGCTTAGTGTATTCATCTCCTTCCTCGATTTTTACCCTCCACGTTGCCCTCCAATATTAAATTGATGCCTCATAACGTGTCCTACCAACCGACCCCTTCTTCTAGTCAAGTTGTGCCACAAACTCCTCTTCTCCCCAATACTATTCAATACCTCGTCATTAGTTATGTGATCTATCTATCTGATCTTCAGCATTCTTCTGTAGCACCATATTTCTAAAGCCTCTATTCTCTTCTTTATCGTCCATGATTCACTTCCATACTTGGCTACAGTCCATACAAATACTCGGATAAAAGACTTCCTGATACCTAAAGCTATACTTGACGTTAACAAATTTTTCTTCTTCAGAAACACTTTCCTTGCCATTGCCAGCCTACAATTTATATCCTCTCTACTTCGACCATCATCAGTTATTTTGCTCCCCAAATAGCAAAACTCATTTACTACATCAAGTGTCTCATTTCCTAATCTAATACCCGCAGCACCACCTGACTTAATTCGACTACATTCCATTATCCTCGTTTTGCTTTTATTGATGCTCATATCATCCTTTCAGGACACTCCATTGCGTTCAGCTGCTCTTCCAGGTCCTTTGCTGTCTCTGACAGAATTATAATGTCATCGGCGAACCTCAAGGTTTTAATTTCTTCTTCATTGAATTAAATTCCTGATCCGAATTTTTCTTTTGTTTCCTTTACTGCTTGCTCAATAAACAGATTGAATAACATCGGGGATAGACTACAACCCTGTCTCACTCCCTTCCCAACCACTGCTTCCCTTTCGCGTCCCTCGACTCTTACAACTGCCATCTGGTTTCTGTACAAATTGTAAATAGCCTTTCGCTCCCTCTATTTTACCACCGCCACCTTCAGAATTTGAAAGAGTATTCCAGTCAACATTGTCAAAAGATTTCTCTAAGTCTACAAATGCTAGAAACGTAGGTGTGTGTTTCCTTAATCTAGCTTTTAAGAGAAGTCGTAGGGTCAGTATTGCCTCATGTGTTCCAGTATTTCTACGGTATCCAAACTGGTGTTCCCCAAGGTCGGCTTCTACCAGTTTCTCCATTCGTCTGTAAAGAATTGGCGTGAGTATTTTGCACCTGTGACTTACTAAACAAATAGTTCGGTAATTTTCACATCTGCCAACACCTGCTTTCTTTGAGATTGGAATTATTATATCCTTCTTGAAGTCTGACGGTATTTCGCCTGTCTCATACATCTTGCTCATCAGATGGTAGAGTTTTGTCAGGGCTGGCTCTCCCACGGGTGTCAGTAGTTATAATGGAATGTTGTCTACTCCCGGGGCCTTGTTTCGGCTTAAGTCTTTCAGTGCTCTGTCAAACTCTTCACGCAGTATATCATCTCTCATTTCATCTTCATCTACATCCTCTTCCATTTCCATTATACTGTCCTCAAGTACACTGCCCTTGTATAGATCCTCTATATACTCCTTCCACCTTTCTGCTTTACCTTCTTTGCTTATAGCAGGGTTTCCATCTGAGCTCTTGATATGCATACAAATGGATCTCTTTTCTCCAAAGGTTTTTTATTTACTTATTGTTCCGTGGGACCAAATTAAGGAGAAATCTTCATGGTCATGGAACGAGTCAATATATGAAATTATAACACGATAGTAGAAACAGATAAAATGAAATATAAAAACATAATCAGGCAACAAGCCGTAAGTATAAATAAAGAAAATCAACAATGTAACACTGGAATTAGCTTAATTTTTTAGCTCTTCCAGGAGCTCCTCGACAGAATAGAAGGAGTGAGCCATGAGGAAACTCTTCAGTTTAGACTTAAAAGATTTTGGGCTCCTGCTAAGATTTTTGAATTCTTGTGGTAGCTTATTGAAAACAGATGCAGCAGAATACTGCACTCCTTTCTGCACAAGAGTCAAGGAAGTGCATTCCACATACAGATTTGATTTCTGCCTAGTATTAACTGAGTGAAAGCTGCTAACTGTTGGGAATCGCCTAATATTGCTAACAACAAACGACATTAAACAAAATATATGCTGTGAGGGCAATGTCAGAAATCCCAGACTATTGAATAGGGGCCGACAAGAGGTTCTCGAACTACATATAGCTCGAACAGCCCGTTTTTGAGCCAAAAATACCTTTTGAATCAGAAGAATTACCCCAAAAAAATAATACCATACGACATACACGTATGAAAATATACAAAGTAGACTATTTTTCGTGTTGAACTGTCACTTATTTCAGATACTGTTCTAATGGTAAATAAAGCAGCATTTAGTTTCTGAACGAGATCCTGGACATCGGCTTTCCACAACAGATTACTATCTATCCGAACGCCTAGGAACTTGAACTGTTCCGTCTCGCTTATATTATGCCCATTCTGTCTGATCAAAATATCGGTCCTTGTTGAATTGTGAGTTAGAAACTGTAAAAACTGAGTCTTACTGTGATTTAGCATCAAATTGTTTTCCACAAGCCACGAACTTATTTCATGAACTACATTATTTGATACTGTTTCAATATTACACACAAGATCCTTCACTGCCAAACTGGTGTCATCAGCAAACATAAATATTCTTGAATCACCTGTAATACTAGAAGGCATATCATTTATATAAATAAGAAACAGCAGTGGCCCCAGCACCGACCCTTGGGGAATGCCCCACTTAACAGAGCCCCATTGCGACTGAACATCACTACCACTCTCAATATTGCGGAGAATTACCTTCTGCTTTCTGTTCTTAAAGTAAGAGGAAAACCAATTCTATGCTACTCCCCTTACTCCATAACGGTCCAACTTCTGCATAATATTTTGTGGTCAACACAGTCAAAACCTTTCGTTAAATCAAAGAAAACACCTAGCGTTCGCTACCTTTTATTTAATCCGTCCAAAACCTCACAGAGAAAAGAGAATATGGCATTTTCAGTTGTTAAATCATTTCTTAAACCAAACTGTACATTTGACAGCAAATTATGTGAATTTAAATGCTCCAGTAACCTTATATATACAACCTTCTCGATAACTTTATCAAACACCGATGGCATGGAAATAGCTCTAAAGTTGTCAACATTATCCCTGTCTCCCTTTTTATAAAGTGGCTTCAGTAGAGTGTACTTTAATCGGTCAGGAAACCGACCACTACTAAAGGAAAAGTTACAGATATGGCTAAGTACTGGGCTAACATACACAGAACAATACTTCAGTATTCTGCTAGATACCCCGCCATATCCATGAGAGTTCTTGGTCTTTAGTGATTTACTTATTAAGTCAATCTCCGTCGACCTGTCTCTGCAGACCAGCCACTTCCTTTACGACTGACCATATGGTTTTAATTTTATCCTGAGACTTAGCTATTTATCTGCATACCACTTACTTTTTGCCTTCCTAATAACATTTTTAAGCACCTTACATTACTGTTTGTAATGGGCTGCTGCATTTAGATTTTGACTGTTTCTAACGTTTTGATATAATTGCCACTTTGTTCTATAAGATATTCTTATCCCTATAGACAGCCACCCAGGCTGCCTGTTTGTGCTAGTACCCTGTTTTGAACGTTCTAACGGAAAGCAACTTTCAAAGTGAACGAGAAAAGTCTTGAGAAAAGCACTATATTTATCGTCTACTGTCTCAGCGCTATAAACATCTTGCCACTCTTGTTCCTTGATAAGGTTTACAAAGGTCTCTGCAGCAACTGGATCAGCTTTCCTACACAGTTGATAACTATATTTATCATGTGTTGCAGCACAAAAATCTTTTAGAGTTATAATTTGTGCATCATGATCTGAAAGGCCATTCACCTTTTTGCTAACAATGTCCTTCTAGTAATGAGGAATGAACAAAAATGTTGTCTATGGTTGTTCTACTGTTCCCTTGCACTCTCGTTGGAAAGAACAAGGATTGCATAAGATTATATGAATTAAGGAGGTCTACCGGCATCCGTTTCCTTGCAGAATAACTTACACAATTAATATTGAAGTCACCACATATAACTAACTTTTTGTATTTCCTATAAAGTGAACCTCCTCTAACTTTAGCAAAATGTTGTGAAATCGGCGTCTGGTGATCTATAAATAACAACAATTAGAAGTTTAGCTCCATTAAATTTAACCACACCTACACAACACTCAAACACCTTTTCAGTGAAGTACTTTGAAACATCAATTGACTCTAATGGGATGCCGTTTTCCACATACATGGCTACTCCCCCACACCGCAAACAGCTCCTAGAAAAGCTGCCAGCCAACCTGCATCCGGGTAAAGGAAGCCTCTGAATTACCTCCTTAATGAAGAAGTGTTCAGATATACCAATAATTTCTGAGTCAACATCTATAAGTGGTTCACTAACTTTATCTCTAATCCCTGTACATTTTGATGAAATATACTAATTCCCTCATTACTCGGATGCCTAAGCTTTGTCAAAAGTGGTTCTTTTGTTAGCGAGAATTCCCTTAAGCAGGAATACCTATCAGCTGACTTCAATCTAAAAAAGGTGCAGCTCTAACACCCACTATTGCAGGAATTTTCCCATGAGTTCTCCCACCACACCCACCTATGCTGTCACTTTAATTTTCCTGTAGGCAGTATCTATCTTACCCCTAGTGATATGCGCCTCTACTTCCTTACATTTGTCCTCTAGCCATCCATGCTTAGCCATTTGCACTTCCTGCCGATCTCATTTTTGAGACGTTTGTATTTCTTTTTGCCTGCTTCATTCACTGCATTTTTGTCATTTCTCCTTCATCAGTTAAATTCAATATATCTTCTGTTACCCAAGGATTTCTACTAGCGCTCGTCTTTTTACCTACTTGATCCTCTGCTGCCTTCACTATTTCATGCCTCAAAGCTACCCATTCTTCTTCTACTGTATTACTTTCCCCCATTCCTGTCAATCGTTCCCTAATGCTCTTCCTGAAACACTCTACAACTTCTGATTCTGTCAGTTCAACCAGGTCCCATCTCCTTAAATTCCCACCTTTTTCCAGTTTCTTCAGTTTTAATCTACAGTTCATAACCAATAGATTGTGGTCAGAGTCCACATTTTCCCCTGGAAATGTCTTACAATTTAGTACCTGGTTCCTAAATCTCTGTCTTACCATTATATAATCTATCTAAAATCTTGCAGTATCTCCAGGTCTCTTCCACGTTTACAACCTTCTTTCATGATTCTTGGACCAAGTGTTAGCTATGATTAAGTTATGCTCTGGACAAAAACCTACCAGGAGGCTTCCTCTAATTTCTTACCCCCATTCCATATTCACCTACTACGCTTCCTTTTCTTCCTTTTTCTACTATCGAATTCCAGTCACCCATTACTATTAAATTTTCATCTCCCTCCACTATGTGAATAATTTCTTTTATCTTATCACACATTTCATCAATTTCTTCGTCATCTGCGGACTACTTGTACTACTGTGGTGGGCTTGGGCTTCGTGTCTATCTTGGCCACAATAACGCGTTCACTATGCTGCTTGTAGTACCTAACCCGCAATCCTATTTTTCTTATTCATCATTAGACATACTCATGCGTTGGCTTCATATTAGACTTCCTAATACTTATATCTATATTCGATGCTAACAATGACGCCGGTGGATAGACTACCATGAAATAACTGACCGTCGAGAAAGTCACGAATATAACCGACAAGCTAATGGGCCCTTCGCAGGAAAAGGTTTTTCGCCGCAAAAAGCGGAAAACTGGAATCCAGCAAATGAGTAAAAAATATATATTCACTGACAGTAAATTAGTATACGTACACAACGTACACCACAGTAGACTGGGATTGCTCTATTACGTAATAGTTTTTGTCTTTGTATCTTGCAGCTTTAGTTATTTTTAATTAAAAGAGATTTTAGAAGGACCGAAAGAACATTTTGGACTACGCTACAGATCGTTTTGTTAGCACGGTCTTGACTTCGTAATCACTTTCTTTGACTTCGGCAACTCTCAACCAAAATCTCCAACCTAACCGAGACAATGCGCTACGATACAGCCGAGATCATGACAAGAGAATGGGCTACATTACACTTGAAGTAATTTTATATAGATACGGATCTCCATGACCTGTGTACGTCTAATATAAAAGATCTCCGAACCACTCTCCTCAAATAGATCGCAATCTTCACTTGACCTTTAACTGTTACTATTTCAGAATTAACAACCGAATTCAAAGAAAACTTGGCTACCAGTCACAAAACTAGAAAAATAAAAATAATAAAAGTGAGAACGTGACACAGGTTAGCAATAACCATAAACAGGAGATTCTACAGGAAATAAAAGTGAGAAAGGAAATTATTAATATTATCGACCGTTTAGGAACTGTAGGCTACGAAAGGGATGAAATCATTTATCGAATAATTGGTGGAAGAGTTAGTGTGTTTTAAGATTAAATCCAAACAAGAATTAGAGAAAAATATATCGAAGCTAGGCCGATATTACGAAAAATTGCTAAATCTCGAGACAAATTGTGTCCTGTATTAGATGAAGAGTTTGTGCCCATAGTACGGATAAAACAGTATCTGCAGCATCAACAGAAACTTCGGACATGTGTTTCATATTTCATCCAAGCCTGCAGGCTATAAATACTTAAACAAAATACCACTATAGGGAAATTACCTACGAAGAAGTTCTTGGTAAAGAAACACAGGACACAAATACGTGTGTAGGCTTAATATGCACTACAACTGTGTTTAAAAATCACTATACTAGCTTTGGACTAACGACGACCGAATATCAATATAACCTGTACGCTTTCCAAAGCTGTTATCCATGAAAAAGCTAGACGGCGTATCGTGAACAAAATACAATTGAACACCGAAACAATGAAATTAGCTGACAATGGGCACTGACTTTAGTCAATGGGCACTGTTGAAAATTTGTGCCAGACCAGGATTAGCACCCCAGTCCCCTGGTTACTAGGGAGAGGCAATGATCATTGTGTGCGAATTACGCAGTGGACAACCTAATTGCACCAACTGCCCGAGCATGCCGTTCATCAGATCCAAATCCTCAATTTCTCCATAGACTGCTAATGCAGTGCTCCTTGAACATTATCCTCCTCGCCTTAATTATACAGTATATGGCAAAAAAAAATAAAAAAACTGACACCGAATATATACAAACTTGGCCTTACGAACATTGCAGACACATGTCGCACTTCAAAGAATTGACCGTTGCATTGTTTACTATAGACCACGAATAAAGTAACGTAAAAAAAAGCTCTGCGTCTATTGAGATCATGATTCAGAATTAAAAAAACTCTAATAAGTCGCCTGCATATTACAGTTGATGCCGAAAGAGGAGAACCAAGCTATTTTCCCACAAACGGAAATATAGTTAAAATTACGCTTCTATTTCGGCTAGTTTCGGCGCTTACTAAAAATTGTACTGAAAGTTACATAGTGGACTCTCCCCTCACCCCACCAGAAACGTAGTTTTCGTGGCTGTTGTGCGACTTTTGTACACAGCTAGAGAAAATGTGTTAAATATGGCGCGGACGGAAACACTAGGCTACGCTACAGGGCAATCTGCTCGCACAACGTTTACTCGGCATTCATAATCGTTGGCATAAACAACTCTCAATCAAATTACCTCCCTACAACCTAACTTATATCTCGGGCTACACTACCCATCGGCCTGTCATCACAACCAAAATTTCATCAGGAGCGGGGATTTCCTGTATCTCTCTCTAGGCAAATATGTCAGTTATTGTAGATTGATTGTCAGTCTCAACTACAAGATTTACTAATGATAAACACTTTCGAGACGGCTCATAATTTTAGAATAGTTCTCTTCGTCTTACTTGGCATAAATTGTTCGCTGGCATCCCTACAGCTAGCTCCCTCAGTGTCTGCTTCTGCCATCGCACCACGCCAGTCTGTTGCTTTCTTAGCAGACCGAACGCACCGCACATCCGACACCTTCGGAATCACTCAATGGCCAGTTAGCAACTGAGCCGAGCACTGTTCACATTGTGAAAGGAAAACTATGCAAAGATGTACACTCAAATGGCACGACTGAGTAGCACACACACACAGTAATATCTGTGGAATGTCCATCGACGCGCGTGGAACGAAATTCTTCTCGCGAACGTACAACGTCTCCGAAAAAAATCTCGTGACTATATTCCGCCATTACGGCCAGGTTCTCATTCAAATGAGCAAAAAATGGTACATTTGGAAATTTTTTTGAGACAATGAAAATACATTCGAAGGATCTGTTTGGAAATTACGAGTGATCATACTATGAGCTTTATTTTAGATTTTCAGTAAAAAAAAAATGGCGCCCGTAATTATGATTTGATCAAGGGCCTGCGAGTTGAAGTACGCAGAGTGCGTGCAGTGTGGCCCCTCAGATGTTACCTGAAATCAAAAATGGATAACATCAGTTGATACTACATTATTTCTCTGAAATTAAAAATGGATAACATCAGTCGATATTACATAAAATTTGTGGGAACGCATACCGAACCGCAATGAAACAACCTTAAATTTAACGATACAGTGCTAATTCGAACTTTGAGTTCGATTTTTGGGGGTTTGTTTCACTCCTTATGCCCACACAAAAATTAGTTAATATTAACAAATGTCGTATTATAGCTATAAGCTCCTAAGAAAAATGTTTACTTTTCGGGGTCCGTGGTAGAAGTTAAGAGGTTGAATCACTTTTAGTTTATGCTGCATGCCGTTCTGAGAAATAAACGTTTCTCAAAAAAAAAAGTGTTCGAAGTTTAGAGAAAACTTTAAGTTATATTATTACTTCGATTTGCATGAACTGAGTGTTACATATATATTTTTAATGTTGCTGAACAGGAAGCTGAAGTCAGATTTTCAATATTCAAAGCGGCTAATCCAATACGGAGGGCACAGGATTATGTTTTGACCAATTTTTACCAAAAATGCATTTTCGTTATTTACGTTTAGTCTGCAATTCAAGGAGTGCTTATGAGCCCTACCTCTAGCTCGAATTGTTCCTACATAGCAATTCCCTGTTCTTCTTGGCAGGAAAGGCCGATCTGTGTAACTTGGATATGCAGCAATCGTTATTCGTCAGTATTTTCGGCGAGTCTGTTTGCATGCATTCTGTAGTATGAATCGTTTTGAGCACGTGCGACACGGGACGAGTTTTCATCTACATCTACATGGATACTCTGCAAATCACATTTAAGTGCCTGGCAGAAGGTTCATCGAATTACCTTCAGAATTGATAATTAATTGGAACCCTCAGATGCCGATAGGTGTTGTTGATACAACCTCGATGGGGACAGCCGAAAATGTGTTCCCCAACCGGGACTCGAACCCCGGATCTCCTGCTTACATGGCAGACGCTCTATCCATCTGAGCCACCGAGGACACAGATGAATAGCACGACTGCAGGGACTTACCCCTTGCACGCTTCCCGTGAGACCCACATTCCCAACTGTCCACAATCAACATACGTAATGTACGTAATAGGTATTTGCCCATCCACTCATTACTCGGGCACACTAAGGTGACGATTCCCGTAAGAGTTCGGGCAATCTTTGCGCATTCGCACAGACGAAGGTTAATGGCTGGGTAGCCTTTAACTACATATATGAAGATAGTAACTGTTCTCGAAGGAACAGATACCACTGATTACCGTGCAGCTTTTCTAGAATAAATTATAATTAATTGAAACCCTCAGCTGCAGACAGGTGTTGATATACCTCGATGGGGACAGCTGAAAATGTGTACCCCGAGGTACATCAACACCTGTCGGCAGCTGAGCGTTTCAATTAATTATCATTTATTCTAGAGAAGCTGTACGGTCATCAGTGGTACCTGTTCTTTCGAGGCAGTTACTATCTTCATATACCTTCACAATTCTCTATTATTCCAATCTCGCATAGCGCGCGGAAAGAACGAACACCTATATCTTTCCGTACGAGCTCTGATTTCCATTATTTTATCGAGGTGATCGTTTCTTCCTATGTAGGTCGGTGTCAACAAAATATTTTCGCATTCGGAGGAGAAAGTTGGTGACTGGAATTTCGTCGCAACGAAAAACGCCTTTGTTTTAATCATACCCATCCCAAATCCTCTATCATTTCAGGGACACTCTCTCCCATATTTCGCGATATAACGTGCTGCCCTTCTTTGAACTCCGACAGTCCTATCTGGTAAGGATCCCACACCGCGCAACAATATTCTAAAAGCGGATGGACAAGCGTAGTGTAGGCCTTCTTCCTGAGCAAGCGTTTCCGACTCAAGAGTGTCCCATGGCAACTGTCCGTCTGTGGTAAGCTCCTGTGGGACCTAACTGCTGAGGTCGTCAGTTCCTAACCGGCCGGTGTGACCGTGCGGTTCTAGGCGCTTCAGTCTGCATCCGTGTGACCGCTACGGTCGCAGGTTCGAATGCTGCCTCAGGTATGGATGTGTGTGGTGTCCTTAGGTTAGTTAGGTTTAAGTAGTTCTAAGTTCTAGGGGACTGATGACCTCAGAAGTTGAGTCCCATAGTGCTCAGAGCCATTTGAACCATCAGTCTCTAAACATTCTGCGTGGTGTCTGCTTGTTCTATATCGTGTCTCCCTACCACTTTCGCGCAACGACGCTCTGAGCGTGTTTTTTAGGGTATTGACTAGTTTGAACCTGGGACCTGTTGCTGGTAAGGAGACGCCAGACCACACATGACATGTAGAATTCAGAAGAGTTCAGTGAGACTAGCGATAATATAACCAAATACTTAATGATTTCAGCGTCAGCTCCACTGCACTCCCTGTAAAAGAATCTTAATACTAACTAAATTTAGTGGAAGGGGATCAAGGCTTTCCTATTTTTAATTAGCTGGTAAAATAACGTCGAAAAAGCAGTTAAGTTTACCACTGGAAATTTTATTCTAATCACAAAACATTGTTTATAAATTGCACTATTGATAAAAGGAGATGTTTTAATACAGGATGGTAAAAACCAACAAAAATGTGAACGAATATTCCCTGAATGGGTTTCCAAGTTCTACAAAGTATCGAAGTATGACCTATGCCATATCACATCTATAATGTAGGTTTAAATTAAGTTTCACAAGAGAGAAAACTATCAAAATGGTCTACAGTGACCCTCAATTATCTTTAATTACTTATCTAACTTGTCGTAAATTACAGTGGCTGATGTGGCTTCTCAATAACTATAAAACAGAAAAATCATCGCGTTTCAGATTTTTACTTCAAGTGGCAAATGTGAACACCATGAGCTTTAATTGACGATCGACACTACTATTACGCAAAAAAGGGATGTAACAGATGAGACTTCTGCAGTTCTGAGAGAAGCTTTATGCGCTGTTATGTGGCATCGCGTGCGTTCATTACCTTGTCGGTGTTCGTCAGGGGGCGACGGGCAGCACAGCTCCGCTCACCTCGCCGTCTCGGAAGTAACTCTCCCTAACTTCTCCTTACTACAATTTACCGAAGTTGGTTTAAAAAAAAACTATCTGGCTGTGTTTTCATCTTACCAATCAGGGTCTCAATGTTAACCTTAAGCTCTGCCTACAAAAATTCTGTCTATCCAATGAGAAACATTATACTTTTCGTGGTGGGGCAATGTTTTTAAAGTTTGCAACGTAGCAGACGCGAAAAAGTCTCACGCTAAAACTTGCAGCTGGTGTGGTCCTTTTAGCGTTATCGTAAGATCTGTACTGTCCTTCTGGAGGGCTCTATCTTTTAACATGGGCTGGGGGATGGTCCTAACGTAACAGAGACGCGAAAAAGTCTCACGCTAAAACTTGCGGGTGGTGTGGTCCTAGCAGTTAGTTGGCGACGTGGGTGTCCGTCCGTCCCTTATCGTAGGGCCTTCCAGCTTAACACGGTTCTGCTCTCGGCTTCTGTTCTCGTTTCTCCCCTCGGAATTGCGTCTGTCTCATGGTGGGAAGGTATGACAAGCATTTAGGCATTCTTGTGTTAGTCTGTGATATTGCATTTCCTCACTCGTTACTCGTATTACTTTCGTTAATTTAATGTCACGATTTATTCGGAGCTATGTGACATACTACTGGATTTGCTTATCATGTCAGGGTTTTCATGGAAGGTGTTGGATTTGCCTGACACTTCACAAGTCCCTATGCTTACACACTACTTACAGTAACGTATGCTAAGGACAACACACACACACACACACACACACACACACACACACACACACACACACACACACACATAACCATGCCCGAAGGAGGACTCGAACCTCCAACGAGGGGAGCTGCGTGAACCGTGACAAGGCGTTTGAGACAGCGCGGCTACGCTGGGCGGCTCATGGCAGCCGTGACACTGCTTCAAACAATGGGCTGTAGAAACTTTTGTAACGCGAGGATTAAAAAAAACCTTTCCGTTCCAAGAGTCTAGACAAGTACACCCTTAAAAAATGCAATTACAAAGAAATTGAATTTTCGAACGTTTTCAATCACAACCTGTCCTTAAGGAACACCGTTGATCAAATTTCACACGGATTATGTACTCAGGTTTCACATGTGGGTTAACAGTTTCTAATCAACATACAGAAAGAGCAGGGCTTAAAACTTTGAAGCGTTAAATTTCAAGGGCCGTTCTCTTGTTTGCAAATTGTTTCACAGCGGAAATTTCTCTTGTTTTTTTTTGCCATAGGAAAAGGAAGATAGCAATGGGAGGAGGGGGGGGAGGCGAGAGGGGGGGGGGGGAGGAATTTTGCGTCTCCCACCTTGGAATCCTCAATACATAATTTTTATTCATTACGAGATTCTCAGCCACTTGTAGAAGTGATTTCCCTTGATTCTGCAAAACTTTCCCTTTAGCCAATCGTAGCAACTATTGGATTTGGTTCCTGCTACATGACATGTCACGGAACTTAAAATGACCAACTCATTTGCATAAAGAGCTAGCTTATCATCCGCTTCTTTACTTGCGAAGACCGTATGGTCCGCAAAGAATTTTTTTTCTTTAATTTTTTTTATGTCTTTTGTAAATTGCAACACTTTCTTAACTTTTCAACGCCATTGAAGCATGGTCTTTTACTGAATGTTCTTATGACCAAAAAGCAATGCCGATAGCTGAAGTCCAAGGTTTTTGTTAATCAAGCCGTTTGTAGTCTTGTGGTGATATCTCCGTAGAATCTTTCATTCCCTAACGCATATTTCTTTATATCTAATTAAGAAGTGAAATACCGGTTTTCATAGATGCAGACTTAAAATATTTTAATATAATGCCGTAAATATTTCATTAAAATTTTTCATCCCCTTAGGATTGAAGTTCCAAAACCAGTGCAACATTGAAAAATTCTAACAGAGGAGCCAAATACGAATTCTGAGATATATTTAGTAATGCTTTCACAATGAAACATTTTCAGAAACATCTCACACCTTTTAGGGGTTGAATTTTCAAAAACAATTAAACATGTATTCTTCTATTTACAACTGAGGAGCCCAATTCAAATCTTCGTCGATTTAGTTCTAAAAATGCTTTCATAGTGAAATATTTCATAAAACTTTTCGTCCCCTATTTCACGCTATTGGTGAGTTAAATTTCCAAAAACAACGAAACACTTTTTTTTACATCCAACCGAGAATTCAAATCCAATTTTCATAGATGCAGCTTTAAAAATGCTCTAGTAGTTCTTTAATAATGATTTATTTTCAAAAAACCTTCAGTAATTATTTTATTCCCCTAATGGAAGAATTTCGGAAAATGCTTAAAACCTGTTTTTTTTTGTTTCTGACAAAGAAACCAAATGCCATTTTTCGTAGTTTTGTAGTTCTAGCTTCAATAGGGACATATTTTAAAAAACCCATTCAACCCATATTTCACCCCCTTAGGAGCGGAATTTCGAACACTCTCTTCTTAAATGATGCTTACATCGTAAGATTTACACCTTCATCAAATTTCAAGTTCGTATACTTTGCAGGTTGGGCTGGAAGGCGATGAGTCATTGAATATGTGTGCCCTTATTGCACCTCATGGGAGGTTGTAGTTCCAAAAACAGTGAAACATGTATTTTTCAATAACACAATTTTCATAGATTTAGCTTTAAAAATTCTTTCACACTGAATTATTTTCATAAAACATTTCATCCTATATTCCACCCCTTTTATGGGTTGAATGTATCAAAAACAGAGAGACTTTTATTTTACTTCAACTGAGAAGCCAAATTCAGGTTTCAATATATTTAGCTTTAAAAATGCATTCATAATTAAATATTTCATGAAACATTTCATCCTCTATGAAATGAGTTATGGTAGTGACACACCAAAATCACAATAGTAATCTGTTGTAGTTGCTACATATTTTATTACAATCGAAAGCATTATAAAATCACAATCACAATAATACAGGAGACTGCCTTATAAGGCCAGATCAGTTGGAAAAATAATAAATAAATTTCTTTACATGGAACAAGACCCGTAAAACTTGAAATTTGGATATGACTAGGCAAATATACTTATTTAGCTTTACGTAAATAGTACAAATGTCCATAGAATTCCCAGCAGAACTGTCATTGCTTCCAATCAGCTGAGAAACAGATTAAGCGTAAGAACACAGATTTTTTAATGTTTGGCTAGCCAACATTCCTAAACAAAACTATATACAAATGACTAAAACAATTAAGGAGGTGCTTTAATTTTGACCAAACCGATCTTCAAACTTGCTTACTCAGTTGATTAATCAACAATATTCTTAGAATGATTACAACTAGAACATGATCATATGACAATACCCCTAAAATGAGGTTGCTTCAAAATTTCGTGTGAATTGGCGATAGACATGAGCAGACAAAGGATTCAGATCAATACGAGAGATCCACGAGATAGGAAATGACATAGAAATATACTCAACTTTGAAATGCAACTGAATTTCGGATGCTATAATCCTCCACCAGAAAGATGGATCACGCAAAAGTGACAACATAACCCAAGATGTAAAGGAGAGGACATGGCCTTAAATATCTCTCTGCCCTCGTGGTGCTCTGCTCCCAGTATGCATGCGTCGACTGCTGCCAATTATCTCTAACACAACAGACATCAACGGCAGACAATATTCTGAGATATAAACTACACAACTTTATCTGGAGAACAGGTGAGCAATACAACTGAACTGAAACAAATGAGCCTCCGCGAGTTATTTGGCCAGTGCCAGAACTTGATCTTTGATTAATAAGTTCGCTAAAAATCATGCCGAAGTTAAGATGACTTTATCTCCTGGTTCGACATATTAGGGGCAGTGACAATGAAGTGGCCAACGCTCTCAGCCGTATGTTCGCGGGAGAGTCTGGGGAAGGCAAGGGCCACGTGGAGACAGATCTTGGGGTGAATTTCCTTCTCTCCGAGACACACGGTTTCTTCTGCGACTTAGCTGACAAACAGGATGAGGACCCTAGATGGGGACCGATTCGGCAGCAGTTGGCGGATGGCGATGTCGTTACTGGCTATTGCCTTCGTGGGAGCCTCTTGTGTAAAGGGGGAGACAGCCATGGTGAAGTCAAAGTCTGTATTCCACAGGAACTAGTTAGCATGGTACTCATGATTCGGCGGTCGGGGGTCATTTGGGGTTCTACAAGACCTACACCCGGAAGAGGAAGTCGTCCTACCCCAGTGGAAGTTAGTGACGAGGTCGCCGTTGCTCCACTGACTACGCAGCATTTGCCGTGGGTAGAGCTCGTGCAGTGAGACGATAATCATCCATCCCATGGTCAACACCACAGATATTCTGCGATTTACTTTACTCTGATACCCGTACAACATCCAGACAGTGCAGCAACTGAAACCTCACTATGCGCAGCAACATTATGAATTCGCTCTTCGGTTTCTGGTGCGGATCGAAGTTGGTGACTTATAGCTGGGTAATATTCTGTACAGTGAAGAGGCTGATTTTACACTACAGGGTGCAGTGAATAGACAGACCTGCCGAATTTGGGGTACTGTTAAATCGCGTGTTGTGCATGAAGAGCCGTTGCACTGACCCTATGTGATAGTGTGAGGTGGATTCACAAGCATCTTTATTCTCCACCCGTTCTTCTTTGAAGACAATTCACCATAAATACCTGTCAGGTGTACCGTGACGTCTGCACGTTATCGGGACCTCTCTGTACAGCATGTGAGTCCGCTTTGTACACGACCAGTAACGCTCTTGTCCTTGTGCCTCCTTTGCACTTAGATTTCTGAAGATGGAAGTAACTCCAAAACGCTTCATGCATACTTTGCATTTGATCTGGTGACCTCGCTGTTTGGTCCTCTCTTCCCAAATCAACCAATCATACTTTGCAACAACCAATAAAGTCATTCTTCACCTGCTGTGTGGGATTTTATGCTATCTGATCAGCAGACCTAAGCATATTAATAGAACTAGTATCGCGTGTGGTCAAAATTCGACCAATTGCGTCAATGAATCTCATATGCGATGGATAATGTCATGTATCTTATAGTGAAATTTTAGCCGCAGAACAGATCCCTGGCAAATGCTGCGTTGTAGCTACGTGTGTCTATGAAACAGTTCTTTAATTTCTCTTTAATTATTCAAGCATTTAAAGGGAGTCTTTGATACACTACGTTGACAAATTAATTTTACCATTATGAAAACACAATGTGAATGCCATTGTATCATATAAGGTCATCTCAGACGCGAAATGATTTGCATTACAATATCTGCGTTGTAAATTCATCAAAGCGCAATTACAGTTCTCAAAATTATTTGTAATTATGTTCCATGCACATTTAATTGTATCTTTTAGAACGACAATAGAATTATCGTTACTGACATCTGACAAAAATTGTGTGTCTCTAGCTCTTCGTCTTTCAGCCCGACCCGTTAATGTTCTTTTTCGAGGCATAGCCTGAAACAAGTACAGTTTCGTTACAATACAGGACGTCGTAGCTACTCAAAATGCAGATACTGAAAATTAGGAACACCCTACATTTGGTGGTGACGGCGGAAAATGAACACAGAGTTAGTTCCGTTTTCTCTTTGACCAAAGTAAGTGAAAAAACGACGTTAATAAAGAACGTTTGCTGTCCCCGACGACTTCGTTACTACGTTTCGTTTTCCACTGTTGACAACTTCAACGACATAGCAGCTTCGGTCCTGGAAGTTGGTAGCAGTGTCAGAGACAAAGGAAAAGTTTTCACATGTGTGTGCTTCTATTTACCTATCCTAATGGTTATGGACACACATGATGGTTTCCTTTTGTTCACATCTACGGCGAAGTTCCTTACCCGTTATGCAAGTCTGATTTGTCATATTGTATAATTAATTTTAAGAATCAGTATTTCAGTTTTCAATAAACAGATGCGTTATCATTATGAATGTTCACATTGCTATTACTTTCGCGACGCAAAAACTGTGTCTGCCTAGCTCTGCGTCTTTCACTCTGACCCGTTAGCATTCTCCTTCTAGGCATACACTAAAACAAATATGGTTTCCGCATACTAAGGGAAATCTGAAGTCTTACATATTCAAAGTGAAGAAATTACAAATCCGGAACTTACTTCAAAGTTTCTGATAATGGCAGCAAACGATCACGTAATTACTTTTACACAAAACTAAGCGAAATAACGACGCCAATATACAATGCTATTTACAGACATCATCATTGACTTAGCAGTTGCCGCATTTTACATGCCAGATATGCATGTTGTACTGCAAATCCATGTAAGCACGAAAGCCCCTAAAATACGATCTCACGAAATGTTGTCACTTTCATTTGTCAGTTCTACTGTAGCACTTGATCTGTGCGCTAGGCAGAGGTTGGCAGCTCTACAGTTTTCAATTTTCAGGCATTGGAGATTTTAATGCGTGATAGAGAATGAAAGATTAGTGTTACGAATGTGAAAGCTTCTATTTCCTTTTACGACTCTTAATGGCTAAATACAGATATTATTTGTTCTTAGCGCACATCTATGGCAAAGTATCTTTCGAATCACATAAGGATCATTGTCCTCGTTGTACGATTAATATACAAAATCTGTACTTCAATTTTCTTGTTCGCGTATTAAAATTATGACTTGACTTTTGTTACATCTTTGTTACTGACCATTCACCCTCGAAAACACTGAACATAGCTTACAGCGGGCTGGAACGTGGATGGTCAACTCTTGTCCCTATTGTCGCATCTGCAAGCTACCAGATCATCTTCCACGGATTAATGTGGAGATTACAAAGTCGCACTCGAAACGTAATCTGCATCCAGCTATATTTTTAACGCTTAAGGGCCGTTTACCCGAGCTAAAAGTCAGGCGATATTTGTATCTAATCCCTGAAGGAACATGACGTTTCTTGTTTATTAATAGATTTATAATCTGAGACGTAATCAACTGCAAGCAAGCCCCACTGACTGACGCAAATGCTCCTTTCCAGACAAGATACAAAGATTAAATCTGTAAGTTTTAGTTTTGTTTGCCGATATGAAACTTACTGACTGACGTAATTCAACATTTTAGTAGAAAACAGCCGTCTGAAAGAAAGAATTCTGTGGGAGATGAAAACAAAAAGAGAAACACATTAAGGCGCATTGAAACGAAAGCGAGACAGTTGGGAAAAAGTAAGGAAATTATTATTATTATTATTTCAAAAATAATCACCATAATTGTTATTACGTTTATACAAGTATGCGACAAGACGGTAATGCCTTCATGGAAAAAATGTTTGCGGTGCCTACAGGACCATTACGATACTCAAGCGTGCGCCTCCTCGTCCGAAACAAATTTACGGCAACGAATGTCTTTGCGCTCTAAAAATATGGACGTCGGACGTGGGAGATTGCGACCGTATGCAGGATCTGTAAGCGCTCTTCCCAGCGAAACTTCTGCAGCATAGTACTGTAAGTAGGCTATTTATGTTTTCTTATTGGCAACGCCACGTAGCGCTCTGTATGAAAATCACTGGCTGTGCTGTGTGCAGTCTGTGGCTAGTTTGCATTGTTGTCTGCCATTGTAGTGTTGGGCAGCTGGATGTTAACAGCGCGTAGCGTGGCGCAGTTGGAGGTGAGCCGCCAGCAGTGGTGGATGTGGGCAGAGAAATAGCGGAGTTTTGAAATCTGTAAGACTGGATGTCATGAACTGCTATATATATTATGAGTATTAAGGTAAATACATTGTTTGTTCTCTATTAAAATCTTTCATTTGCTAACTATGCCTATCAGTAGTTAGTGCCTTCCGTAGTTTGAATCTTTTATTTAGCTGGCAGTAGTGGCGCTCGCTGTATTGCAGTAGTTCGAGTAACGAAGATTTTTGTGAGGTAAGTGATTTGTGAAACGTATAGGTTAATGTTAGTCAGGGCCATTCTTTTGTACGGATTTTTGAAAGTCAGACTGCGTTGCGCTAAAAAAAAATATTGTGTGTCAGTTTAAGGACAGTCATGTATAATGTTTCTAAGGGGACGTTTCATATGGCGCGCCTGCCAGGATACCTCACTGGAATCTTCTGATTTTTTTTTTTTTTTTGTAGTTTGTGTAATTAGTGTAGCTATTGTTTATTGCTAGCGCGTAATTGTAGAGAAAATCTCCTTTGTAGTTGCAGTCTTTCATTGTTGCAGTCTTTCATTGTTGTTGTGGCATGCATGTAGATTTGCACCAAATATTTCGCAGCTGCGCTTGCAATTAACTAGATATTATTTTCAGTGCTATGTTAATGGGTTTTCTTATTTTGCTCTTCAAATTGTGCTTTTCTGTGTTGTCGTGTGAAATATTGTGACAATAATGGCGTGTGAAAAACGTAATACTAGGCTCCAAAGTAAACTGAGAAATGACAGTGAAGACGAAAGCAGTGTGTTAGCACCACCGTGTAATGAATTAACTTATGTTCAAACTAGTGATTTGGTAATTGTGCATAAGGAAATGGAGCGGGCGGCAAATAATGGCATAGACAGTGAAACAATTAGTGAACAGGGAAGCATTATCGATCGATCGGTCGGCAATAGCTCGCCTCAGGAATCCGAAATGACAGGACACAATCTCCGAAATACTGTAGATTCAGGTTTTGGGTCCTCACCGTTTTCTCAAATAAGTCAAGACACTTTTTCTGCTTGTCAAAATGTGAATGTTGCCGGTGCAAATTCACTGCCGAAAAGCACTGAGGAACATGTTTCAGATACCAGTGCATTGTCATTACAATTAATACAACAAATGGGACAAACACAGCAAAAGCTTCAAAAGTGAGACACAATGGAACAAATTCTTCAAAAGTTAGACACAATGGAACAACACCAGAGACAAACACAGCAACAGTTAGACACAATGGAACAAAATCTTCCGAAGTTAGACACCACACTTGAACAAACACGTGAATATTTAACTACTGAGTTACATAACATTGAATCGAAATGTCAAAAAGTCTGTGATGACGTAAAATCACAAATTTGTGAGCATTTCCAACCTATTTTTTCGCGGCATGAAAATGCATTACAGAATCACGAAGCAGCCATAAAAGAACTGCAAACTATTGTTCATGAAAATCAAGACAACTTGCAAGCTAAAATTGACTCAGTTGCATCTACCGATTCGGTTACGCAACTTGCAAAAACTCAGGAAAACTTAAAGGACACAGTAGATACGATTTCAACACAAATGGACACTCTGAAACTTGGTTCAGAAAAACACACAGAAGAAATAATTTCACTACCGGATAAAGTAGCCGACAGTGACAGTGAAGGAGAATTTTACCATGCCTTCCTCTCAGCATATTGGTCTCAAGCCACACAAGACCGAGTAAAACATAGCATCATGATGATGAAACACTTTGAACAATCTGAATTTTCCAGTCTTGTCAAATATTTTGAAGACATGTTGCATAAGAATCAATATCTTTCAAACCCATACAGCCCTTCAGAACTCATCTGCATTTGCTTAATGAAATTGCCTGAACATTTAAGAAATATTATTTTGGCAGGACGTTGCAAAGACGACATTGAAGCTTTTCAGTGACTCTTACAAGAATTAGAAATTGACACAGACAGTCGCGGGATGCGAAAACAGGAAAACAATCACTACAGGTCACATCCGTCACAATTCCGTGACGACAGAAACAATAACTGGACACGACAAGTCTATTCTTACAACACACATCGTGACCAAAACAGACACCACCCATATGACAACCACTGGCAGAGTAATAATAGTTACAGAGAAAGATAGCATTTCCGTAGTAATGAATATGACAGAGATTACCATCCAACAGACAATATGGGAACAAAAACAATTATTATCAAGGGAGACAGAACAACTTCAGACGCAACAGTTCCACGCACAGTTACGATTCCGGGCGAAATTCTCCACCACATGACCGACAAACAAGAAACTATGTAAACTACCGACAAAACGACAGACCTGAATTCAATCAGAACTGGCGGGATTCAAACAGAGCAGGGCACTCTCGACAAGGTGAATTTGTAGAAGTTAGGTCTTCTAATCCCAATAACGACGCACGCCAACAAAGAGACAGACAATGACTTGCACCGCAGGCAGACACGTGCGCCGGCTGGCTCAGGGAAAAATTACATAGACGCTAACCTTGAGAAAAATTTTAGCATTTTTTACCGATGTACCATATACCACATGATAATTCCACTGAAGCTGAAACTCTGCATACTAGGAAGAGTAAAGGTTTACACCACATTTCACATGTAAAACCGTTTATTGAAAAATAATCTGCTTTTTAACTTTGTCTTTGCCATAAAACTTTTCACTTCACATTTCTAGTATGCATTGTCAGACTTAGAAACTGTTACCATGCAACAATGTTTGAAATTAAATATCCAATCAAGAACCAAGAGAACTTATTTAAACAAATTACGAATGCATTGTTATAGTGAACAGACGTCACAGTGTTGTTGTGTGTGTACATTGTTGCTTGTTAGTTGCACGATTATGTAATGACTATAATGCTTAGATACTTGTACTGGTACTGCTAATAAGATTTTAATGCTATATTTTGGTTTTAAAGTACTTTCTGTGAGATACCTGATGAGACAGTGGATAGTTTATGTGACAGCCACACGATTTTATCATGACGCTACTATTGAGTGACAATTTACAATGATGCTTTTGCAGTGTTTCTGTTTTATACCTGCACAGTTTTTCTGTATTATTCTGGAAAGTAAAACATGTTTTAGTAGTAACTTTTGTGGTATAACTACAATGAGACTGCCTTTTCCGTAGCACAACAATACGTTACAGCACAGTACTTTCTTCATCACGGCAATAAGCGTAATAATTAAGATATCTATATGCTAAGCATTTCACTTTTGTTTATCATTAAGTAAGTACATTGGCTTCTGCAGAACTTAGCTTTCGTAGGACAATAACTACAACACATCCACAGTTACAACAAGAGCACAGTTTAGCGCTGCAGGACATGTATCTGAGTGATTAAAAATAAATGTTTTAAGTACAAAATTAAAGATATTTGAAGTACAATGATACAAAGGTTTTCCGTGATACATTTCATTCCATTGCTGTAATCTGTGACACCTGAGGGTATTATTCATTAATCCTCAGGGGGGTACACGCTTACTTTGTGTACCATGTGTTTGGCAAGCACAAGGAGCCCTAGCTAATATGGAATTTGCTTATACAACTTTACACATCTGTACCATGTTTCTCTAACACACAAATTACACAGCTATCTGATCATTTAACTGAGAGATAAACATTTTTTGTACTACATCAGTGACACATGTTTACGCAATTACACAGTTGGATAACTTCACACTTATGAAATTGTATTTTGTCTGTACTTTGTGAACTGTTCATATTTTTTCGGAACCATTGTGATACTATGAGAGCTTTGAATGATGTATTTGGTAAGGGAGCATGATTTTAAAGTACGTTTGAGGTAGATGGCACTATTGAAATAAGCGGAGAATTTTTTTTTAGGTTTTGACATTATTGCAGAAAGCTACGACGTTTTTGAGATTTGACTGAGGTGTTTACGATGACGATGTGTATTATGCTGTTGAGGTATGTTTATGATCAATAAGATGATGCTACCTTAAATGAGGAATTTGATTATGCTACGTATTTATTTTGATGAAATATTGAAGAAGTGTCAACGAATACATATATGAATAATGAGTAGTGGTTAGGGACTCTGATTTGTGGAAAAGGATGTTGGAAACCAAGAATCGTATTTTTAAGAGTTATGAAATGTGTGTAAATGCGCGAATTTATCACAGTGCCGACGAAAACTTTTTGAACACTGTTATATTCATAGGATTTTGTTTCTACACATTTGCAACGCAAATTCTCGACCTGTGAAATTTTTTATATGAGACTGTCACTGTAATGCAAACTGGTGTCGTAAATATTTCAGTAAGAAAGTTAAGTGACCACCTTCACGTAATGAGTCGTGGGCACCCAACTGTGCGACAGTCGCCTGGAAAAAACCAATTAGTGTTTGCCTTTCAGAGGCACAGGTGGAGAAAAAAAGAGGCCGTTATCCTCGCTACTGACATTTCTTTGTAGAAAGCATCGCAAATACGACATGCTCATTACTTGGAAACATGATTACTCGTACTTTGTGCTACTTACTGAAATGCTTATGAACTGATGTGAAATATTCGTACGTCTGCACACCTGATTATGACAAGTGTCTTTCTATGAGAATTGAGAGAATTTCTACTGACTTATGAAATGCCACATAGCTGTTGATTGATGTTTTTATGCTTTGGTTTGCGTATTTGCTATTTCATTTGGTATCTGTTTTCCAGCTGTGTTGCAGCATTGGTTTTATAAAATAAACTTACATGCATTTGCTAACGTGAACACTTTCTGTCAACAGATCTATTAAATAATTATTTTATGATCCACATTCGAGAAAGGAGCACTTGGAAAGGAAAGAACAATAAGAAGGGATTAATAACAGTAACTGCATACATAATTTTCTTCAACTACTTGGTAATTTGTTTGTTAGATTAACTTGTTGTGGTGAACCACTCCAATTACATAGACATTAATATGTGAATAGACATTTCCCTTATCTGCATTGTTGTCTTTAGTGTAATATTTTTCTGCTTGAGTTTAGTCATGTTTAGGTATAAGTTATTGCATTTGCTGCTGCTGCTTGCCAGGCATAGTGCTACTAAAATTGACTTTGTATTACTCTGTTAAGCCAGTTTTTCTAATGATTTATTTTATTGTTTGCTGCACATTGCCTTATATTAGTTGTAATATTGCAATTGCTCTGCTAATTTAGACTTAATGCTGCTAGCTTTGCCAATTTGCATTTTTTTTATCATTGCTGTTTGTGTTAATTGTTTTGTGCTGCTGCATTGCCTTGTCCCTTAGTTTAGCATCTCAGCTCAGTAGATTTAAGTTAGCTTAAGTTGTGATGAATTGAAAGAAATGCATTGAGAAGATATAAGAAAATGGTTTGGCCAAAAAAGTATTTTGAAAGAGGATATGAACAAAAAAAGTAAGTTTTAGGGACAACAGGTTTAGATAGGATTTTCTTCGAAATAAATGATGAGGTAAGATAATGGAAAATAAATAATGAGGTAAGGAATGTGTGAACATATAAATACAGAAAGCATGCTTGAATAGAAATTTTTTGGTGGAAACACATGTTGAAATAAGAGGAAAGATATACGGAATGAAGTTTTGGGGTGGGCTGCAGTACCAAATGTTAACTGAAAACAAACCCTGTCCTTTTCTCCTGTGTTATTCTGCTATGTGTTTAAATCGGTACCTCGAAAGAAATCGGTTCCTCAAAATAAATCGGTACCTTTAAATAAATCGTTATCTCGAAATAAATCGATGTCTCGAAATAATTCCTGCATCGAAATATGCCGACATCTCGACATAAATGGACATCTCGAAATATACGGGTATCTCAAAGTGTATAGATATCTCGAAATATACCAATATCTGGAATTTTGTCGAAATCTCGGAGTATGGATATGTCGAAATAAATCAATGTCTCGAAATAAATCGACATCCCGAAGTATGCCAACATCCCGAAGTATGCCGACGTCAAGTAATATGTCGACGTCTCGAAACAAACCGACATCTCGAAAAGAATCGGTATCTCGAAAAGAATCGGTATCTCGAAAAGAATCGGTATCTCGAAAAGAATCGGTATCTCGAAAAGAATCGGTACCTCGAAAAGAATCGGTATCTCGAAATAAATAGATATCTCGAAATAAATAGATACACCGAAATAAATCGATATCTCGAAATAAATCGATATCTCGAAATAAATAGATATCGCGAAATAAATCGATATCTCGAAATAAATCGATATCTCGAAATACATCGGTATCTCGAAATACATCGACGTCTCGAAATATATCGATGTCTCGAAATATATCGATGTCTCGAAATATATCGATACATCGAAATATATCGATACCTCGAAATATATCGATACCTCGAAATATATCGATACCTCGAAATGTATCGATCTCTCGAAATGTATCGACATATCGAAATGTATCGACATCTCGAAATGTATCGACATATCGAAATGTATCGACATCTCGAAATATATCGATATCTCGAAATATACCGATATCTCGAAATATACCGATATCTCGAAATAAATCGATATATCGAAATAAATCGATATCTCGAAATACTTCGATATCTCGAAATATGTCGATGTCTCGTAATAAATCGATATCTCGAAGTAAATCGACATCTCGAAATAAATCGACATCTCGAAATAAATCGACGTCCCGATATAAATCGACGTCTCGAAATAAATCGATATGTCGAAATAAATCGATATCTCGACATAAATCGATATCACGAAATAAATCGGTATCTAGAAATATATCGACATCTCGAAATATATCGATATCTCGATATAAATCGGTATCTCGAAATAAATCGATATATCGAAATAAATCGACATCTCGAAATATATCGATATCTCGAAATATATCGATATCTCGAAATATGTCGATACCTCGAAATATATCGTTACCTCGAAGTATATCGATACCTCGAAATATGTCGATACCTCGAAACATATCGATACCACGAAATATATCGATACCTCGAAATATATCGATACCTCGAAATATATCGCCATCTCGAAATATGTCGACACCTCCAAATATATCGATACCTCGAAATATATCGATACCTCGAAGTGTATCGATACCTCGAAATATATCGATACCTCGAAATATATCGATATCTCGAAATATATCGATATATCGAAATAAATCGAGGTCTCGGAATATATCGATGTCTCGAAATATATCGATATCTGGAAACATATCGATATCTCGAAATAAATCGATATCTCGAAATAAATCGATATCTCGAAATAAATCGATATCTCGAAACAAATCGATATCTCGAAATAAATCGATATCCCGAAATACATCGGTATCTCGAAATACATCGAAGTCTCGACATACATCGAAGTTCCGACATACATCGATGTCTCGACATACATCGATGTCTCGAAATATATCGATGTCGCGAAATATATCGATGTCTCGAGATATATCGATGTCTCGAGATATATCGATATCTCGAGATATATCGATGTCTCCAGATATACCGAAATCTCGAGATATATCGACATCTCGAGATGTATCGACATCTTGAGATATACCGACATCTCGAAATATATCGACACCTCGAAATATATCGACACCTCGAAATATATCGATATCTCGAAGTATATCGATATCTCGAAATGTATCGATATCACGAAATGTATCGATACCTCGAAATATGTCGATACTTCGAAATATATCGGTATCGGGAAACATATCGATATCTCGAAATGTATCGATATCTCGAAATGTATCGACATCTCGAAATGTATCGACATCTCGAAATGTATCGACATCTCGAAATGTATCGACATCTCGAAATGTATCGACATCTCGAAATGTATCGACGTCTCGAAATGTATCGACATCTCGAAATGTATCGACATCTCGACATAGATCGATATCTCGAGATAAATCGATATCTCGAAATAAATCGATATCTCGAAATATATCGATATCTCGAAATAAATCGATATCTCGAAATAAATCGATATCTAGAAAGATGTCGATATCTCGAAATATGTCGATATCTCGAAATGTATCGATACCTCGAAATACATCGATACCTCGAAATACATCGGTACCTCGAAATATGTCGATACCTCGAGATATATCGATACCTCGAAACATATCGATACCTCGAAATATATGGATATCTCGAAATATATCGATACCCCGAAATATATCGATACGTCGAAATATATCGATACCTCGAAATATATCGATACCTCGAAATATATCACCTCGAAATGTATAGATACCTCGAAATATGTCGATACCTCGAAGTGTATCGATACCTCGAAATATATCGATATCTCGAAATATTTCGATATCTCGAAATATATCGATATCTCGAAATATATCGATATCTCGAAATAAATCGATGTCTCGGAATATATCGATATCTCGAAATATATCGATATCTCGACATTAAAAATTTTTTTTTGTATTTCGAACTATACCGATACTTCGGGAAAAACGCCGACTTCGGGAAAAACGCCGACTTCGGGAAAAACGCCGACTTCGGGAAAAACGCCGACTTCGGGAAAAACGCCGACTTCGGGGAAAACGCCGACTTCGGGGAAAACGCCGACTTCGGGAAAAACGCCGACTTCGGGAAAAACGCCGACTTCGGGAAAAACGCCGACTTCGGGAAAAACGCCGACTTCGGGTATTTGCTGACATGCATTACTTTTCTGAATGTATATTATGTGCAAAGTCTGCCACCAATTGAACAGGAATTCTATTACTGTGAAATGTTAACACAACATCAGTTTGTAGTTATTGCCCAGTACAATTAATTTAACACAGACACTATTCATAATCACCATCAGTTTCTCAAATTGCAACCAAAGTTTTGGTATTTATCTTTACACAAAAAATGGTCCTGACGGAAAACTCTCATTCTTTGGAAAGTTTATAATGAGATGTGCTAAATATTACAGGTAATCTATTTACAATAATCTACAAGTACTGCACAATGAGAAGAGACTGTCAACCTCAGCACTTAGAAGTAGTGCACAGCCAGGACGACAGAGGTTGCATTGCTGTTTCTAACCTCTGGTGCTTGAGATGCAGAATCCAGGATTGCCTCGAATGAGAATGGCTGGAATGAATATCCCGCACCAGCATAGAACTTACTCTGGAACTCCACCCTGTACAGAAAATCACAAGGCACAGTTATTTCACATCATTCTCAGCAAACTACAGAATCCTCTAAGGGACGTAACGACGTCACCTTCAACTGTGAAATTTCTTAGCAGCTATTGACTAGAGCTTGGTCTTTTCCATTCAGAGTTTGTTTAGAATGGGTATCACGGGAAGCAGATCCACTGGGCATTTAGAGCAACCTGCTTTAAACAACGGCAGGCCGCGGTGGTCTAGCGGTTCTAGGCGCTCAGTCCGGAACCGCGGGACTGCTACGGTCACAGGTTCAAATCCTGCCTCGGGCATGGATGTGTGTGATGTCCTTAGGCTAGTTAGGTTTAAGTAGTTCTAAGTTCTAGGGGACTGATGACCACAGATGTTAAGTCCCATAGTGCTCAGAACCATTTAAACAACGTGAGCAGGCAGTAGACACAGAATTTGACTGACTGTTCTCCTCCTTATGTTGGCAGTATGTTAAGCTTGTGTGTTTCTCACAAAAGAAATCTGGCGAAAATGCTTGAATGGGGGAATGAAACCAAGACAACCAGTGCAAGCCTCAGACTGTATAGCACGATATCTGTGCTTCATTTCTCTGGAAGGTGGCTGGACGTCAAGTTTCCCTGCAATGACTTCACAGCACCCCTTATACTGGCACCTTACTAGCATATAAATAGGCTTGTTGGAAATCCTCTGCACCCTTGCACCTGAAGGTGACTAGCATGCTGCCTCATTGCCAACACCGTTTGATGTAACACACATCGGTTCTCCAATCTTCTAATGTCACAGCAACAAAAGCATCAGGTTTTTTAAAATGTTTTATGACAGTTGCATGTCATGCACGCCACCCCACCCTCCCCTACACACACACACACAAAATTGCATATCTTGTGATAAACACATTTTTTGACATTGCTGCACAGTCAATATAAATAGATTTTGCCTTTTTTTTCACCCTATAGATCGGCGGTGTCAAATATTTAAATATTGTGATTTATAAATATGATAAAATTCACATACACAGAAAATCTGAGTGGAAAAAGAATGATACAAAGGGAAAAAAAGAGTACAAATGAAATTATTTACACAGTGATTCAAGTGATGTGATAAAGGAAAAAAAATTAGATTTAAAACCATTAATGGAATAAAAGTAATGATGAAAGTCATTTCGATAAAAATTTAAAGTCGTTATGAGTTTCAAACCTACAACTTTACCCTATTCGTTACGCCATGTAACCAGCCAATATTATACTATTATATTTAAATTCTATTGAGTGTCACATAAAATTCTGGTTTCTTTTTCCATTGATTACTCTCAGACTAGGTCCCACCAAGGTGAATGACTGCAAGTGCAATACCTGGTATCATAACCTACATCATCGTACAGATGGTTTCACAAACAGTCAGTCTCACCACTGAGGATCTCTCCTTGTAAGTGCTCATCTGCCGCTGAATGCCCCTGTTACGCAGTGATGGGACACCTTTACTCTTTCTGCTGTTCCCTGTACATTTCAACTAATTTAATAATGGGCAGTTGTTTAAAAAATTCAATACTCATGCTGACACTTTACAACTGCTTATGACCAATTTACACTTGTGCTGTATAGCCATGGTTACTAACTGAACGTAACTGCATTACTTGCACTCTACTGACAGGGCACTCATCAGTGATGCCGCAATGTGTGAAGGAATGCAGATAGTCCCTCCATAAGCACCAAGATGCCCACGGTAAGCACTGCCCAGAAGGCAAATACCAGCCATAGGGCAAAACCTCCAGTCCAGCCCTCCACTACCAGTCCATTCTTCATCACCATACTCCAAAGCACCTCAGACACCTCTGGAAAACCATTTCAACACATGGAGTAAGCAATCTATTGGACATAAAATACCTGAAGACAAAGGGCAAGAGCTTACTGGGAACAATGCACAGAATCTCTATAACAAATAAAAAAAGGTACAATGAACTGTTTATACTTTTCATCCCATGTTGTACAGATTTTATGAAATTATTAAATATGATAGATAATACTCAACAAAGCACAACACTTCCAATTACAATTATGCCTAAGTTTTCATACTACAGTTTTTGCTCTCACAGTACAGTACTATCATTTGTGGTTCAGTAAGCATGTGTCTTATGTGATTTATATGGGGTGACTTTGGCCACTGTATCAAAATTACCTAAAATATAAAAAACTGTCAGAAATTAATATTTAATTCTTAACTGTGAAAACACCTAACTGCAGAAAGCTGAGCTCTCAGTAGTTCAAAATGACATCTTCCATTCTTGACACACATATCACAGTACTGTATTAGACAATATTCCGACAGGACAGAACTCCTAGTTCAAAATCACGTAACTGCATTACTTGCACAAGTTTCTTGACAGTGTGTAACTGCTGCATCAGTACATTCCACAATGTGTTATTCAAAGCTGATGGGTTCTTATTAATAAATCTGTTCCCTAGCAATCTGACACCTTCTCCTCAAATGCTGCTGTGCAAGTAATTCTTTGCTGAGAACCTGAGCTGTATCGGTGGCGTTATTTATCAGCACTATTACTTAATTTTCATGTCACTCTATGAAAGAAATGAAAGAAAATTCTGGGAGATGAGTAACACTGCAAGATGACCTAATAACAATGCTATAGCTTATACAATCATGATCGTCCTGGCTGGAACACCTCTAATGTTATCATGACAGGTATCAAATGGATGTTTTCCTCTTGCCTCTGCCCTTTCCCTGACCTGCTAACTGCATCCATTTTTCACGTCATCCAGCAATCCAGATTGTCATTGTTCTCCCCCTCCCTTTCTTACTGTATTTCTTTTCATGGCTTTATTGCAGATAATTTTTCTACAATATATACATTCTATCCGAGATATTTTCCTTATTCATATCATTCCATACCTTTTCTTTCCTCTTCTATTCCTTGAAGCACTTCTTCCTTCATCATTGTCACTCCATTTCACTTTATGTATTTTTTCCACCACCATATTTCAAAACCACCACAGGATTATTCCTCTTTCTTTCTTTCTGACTGTACGCAATTCATTGCTTTATAATACTGCACTCCCGACATGAACTTCTGAAAATTTACGTGTAAGGCTGTGAGAGCTGGCATGAGTCATGCTCGGATAGCTCAATAACATAAAGGACTTGCTCACAACAAGCAAAGTTCCGTGGTTTTAATCAGTCAGGTTGTTCCAACAATATCCTTGTCTACCACCTCTCATATGTTTCCTCACTGACAATTTTCTGTGCTTGTTCTTGCTTTTTATACAGCCCCTTTATCGCTCTTTTGTCCTTCCAGTCTGCAACTACATCCTCCAAGGTGTTCAAGGGAATACGTTAGTCAACCAAATCAAACACCTTTCCTCAATAAATAAAACACTAAAATTTAGCATTCAGGTAACTGATTTTTCAGATAACTCATCATTTACAGTAACATACTGTACTATGGGCTATAACACATATTGCAAACCTACTCATACAGCCTGATATTTATGTAACTTCTAGAATCATCATATGATCACCATACCTTTAACAAGTGAAAAAGGCCACATCAGCTCCAATGAAAGACAATTTTTGAAACACAATGGATATTCCGTGAAGGATTAATGTGGTAAACCACAATACCTGGCAAATTGAGACCTTCAAAGAAGAAATTCCAGTCACAGCATTTCTAATGTATATCCCCAGGGTGACGGACGGAATCGGCCACATTCTTTGAAAGCACAGCATCGAGATAGTGTAGATACTCACCGACATAAAATTAGTGAGTGCTTCAGATCAACCAAAGACAAATGGCACCCCACTCATTGCATCAGCAGATTACACTTGCTGTATACACTGAGACGACAGAAGTCACGGGGCAATGATGTGCACATACACAGACGGCAGCAGTAACATATACAGGAGGTGCAAAAGGCCAGTGCATTGGTGGGGCCATCACTTTTACTCGGGTGATTCTTGTTAAAAACATGTCAATGTGATTACAGCTGCATGACAGGAATTAAACTCTGAACATGGGGCTGTAGTTGGAGCTAGACACATTTCTGCCAACAGAGGCACAGGACCCTAAAATGAAGTATTTCATTTTTATTTCATATTTGATATTTGATTTATTAAAATAATGCTTCAATATTTGCCAATTAACATTTCCATTAAATTTGAAATTAAATTGAAAGTAACGGTACTGACCAAATTCCACAATCTGTATTAAATACTTTAACAAAATTAGATACCTGGTTTGATTTAAATTTGTTAAAATTAAACATGAAAAAGAATGAGTTAATGGAGTTTAAATCAAAACAAGCAAATTTATATTATATCTAGGACAGTCACAGAAACCAGGATTTGCAAGAAGCTATGTGAAATTTCTAGGAATGCAATAAGATAAAAATCTATAATGGTCATCACATACACAGTATCTTCCAAATAAATTAAATAGCCTAGCATTTGCAATGAAGATATTGTAAAATGATACCAGTATAGGCCCAAGAAAAGTAGTATATCACAGCTACTTTGGATTGGTAGTAAGGTATGGAATTTTATTTTGTGTTAACTCAAACAATGTGTGTCTAATACTAAAACTTCAGAAAACCATCATTACAAATACGAACAATGTAGGGCGAAGAAAATCATGCCAACCACTCCTAACAATTCTTAGCGTATTAAGTGTTCCTTCACTGTACATATGAGCTGATTATCTTTGTACACAGTACCCCTGATTAATTTGTAGCAAATCATTTTCAACATGATTGCAACACCAGAAATCAAAATTATTTTGTACCCAACGATCATTTAAAACTCTGTGCTCAAACTGCATGAAAATTTATAACAAAGTTAAAGGATGCAAATTGCTCAGCATAAATTTAAAACACTGAAAAACCTTATATGAGAAACTAGTGCAAAATGTGGCTGTTCAGTAGAAGAATTCATAAATGACAATCTAAAAATTTGATAAGTAATTAGGACTTCATAATTTTTCTTCAAAAGTAACAAACTTTTAAAAATTAATTGCTTAATTAATTATTCAGTACCATATATGACTGATATTACAAGGAAAAGTATAAACCAGTTTTTGTGTTTTCACAAATCTCCTGTACATTAAGTCAATAGCTTGAAACTGTAGGTTAAGAGACAATAAACTTCTATTCTATAATAAATATGGAATTTTTAGAAAGTAAGGAAAAATTGTTTCCCATCCAGTGAGTCTGTGCTTAGCTTGGTAGCTTTGTGGAAAAGCTCAACATGTAGAACTCCAAAACACACAACTCTGAAGTGATGTATTGTTCTGCTTAAGGAATTTACATCCCAACACTGACTTTCAGTCCCCTTGTAAGTTACAAAAATGCCAAGTTAATGATATCATCTGGTGAAATAAGCAAGGTGCTCCCTCACCAATATGCACTGCACTGGGGAAGGCATTATGCATCTCATCTCATAGGTGACAATGTGAAGTGAAGGACCTCTCATTAGATTAAGTGCCACCAAAGTTTATTACGTTCAGTGGCACCTCTATGAAATATAATTTCTCCTACTCTATATTTAAAATATATTGCCATAGTGAAATAAATTATTTGAAAAACAAGTAAAAGATAGCCACTTATACTTACGGACGTGCGCCAGTGACAGTGCCCAAAGTCACAGATAAGAGGCAGTGTGAGAGACAGAGCCTAACACGTACTCTATTGTGTGGATCCCCTGATGGATGAAGATTTCTCCAGGGTTGTGGTCTTCACTGCTCTGTGGCGCGGGAGCCCCATCTGCACTGTCCTTGTGTGCTGTCCCTGACATCGATCCCACCTCCGCATCAATGCCGTTCTCTGCAGGTACGAGATGGCTTGAAAGGTGGGAGAGGTCAGAAGATTGTCTGTTAAATGAAAGAGCAAACTGACTCAACACTATCATCTCCTGCGAGATATTTACCCTCAAATGTGTCAAATGCCTCAAAACATTGCAGGGGGTACAGATTAATACTTACCGTTTGGTGGGCTTTGCAGTGCCTCATTATCAAAACAATGGGTTTTGCAAGAAGCATCCAAGCAACACACAGTAGAGCAAGAACAACAAAGAACCTCTGCAAGCCTTTCTGCAATACAGAAGAAAGAAAAAATTGCATATACTAAAAGTAACGGAAAAATGCAAAACTGGTGAAATTAAGTTCCAGGGCTTGTTTGGAAACACAGATTAATTCTATTTGAGGTAAGACTGAAGATAATGTAGAGTGAAACCAAACAAATTCAATGAAACTTTTTTCCACTCTTGCTCACCTGTCCACTATACATGAACTCATCACAACCTTTGGGAGGAACACTACCTTTGAACAATACCATATTGATGAAAGTGATTAACATTGATGGAGCACACGCAGGGCCTGCTGTGAAACCTGAAAAAGGAAAGGTTGTGTTTAGTTATCTATCAAATCACAAGCTATAAATTTATTCTAATACTCCAAAAGTGAAAACCAAGACGACTTTAACAAAACCTCCACTGTAATCACAAATGCTGTCTATTATAGTAGAATTTCAAAATGTCCAAAATTTAATTATCACTTACCAAATGTCAGTCCCTAATTCACCCATTTGACAAACATCAAGATACAGTTATAGAGGAAAAAGAAGATCATAAGTTATCTGTGGGCCGAACTCACATACGATGTTAATGGAATTTTTGAAATACCTGGAGAACAGAAATGGAGCCATGTAAATAAATTTGCCTTATCATCACCTGTTTAATAAACATGGAGTCTGTTATAACCTTTAATCACTAATAAAGTGCGTGGATATACAAAAGTAGAAACACTAGCGGGTTACATGTTACTAACTCCGTATCTGTCATTCGACTGCCCTGCCGTGACATGCGGCCGGCGCCGTTCATAACCAGGTGGCGCTCCCGCGCTCGGCCGAGCTGCGGAGCGCCTCTATCGCCGTGTTCGCGTACTAACGTAGCGGCACTTTCGAATGTCGTGGCACTGTCACAACACTTTTCCCCCCTTGAAAAAAAAAAAAACTCTCACTTCCGTGGAGACACGGACAATGCGGAGACATCCATGGCCTCTTGGGAGGTCCCGAGAAGATCCCGCGGAGAAACACGAGAGTATGGTCGAAAATGTCCAGGACGGAAGCTTGCGCGTGGAACGTGCCTCCTGGACGAGATGATGGGTGAAAACTCCGGAGCAGCATCCATAGGTGTCGTGGACCTGGGGGTGTGCTCCAGCGAGATGGGTCCCGGAGAAGGCGGCGTCGCGACTGGGGCCGGTTCCGGCGTACTCGGAAGCGGTAGCGACGGCGGCGGCAGCAACAACACGCCCGGAAGATCGGCAGCAGCGACAGGACTGGCTTCTCGGGCTGGTGGAGACGAAAGAAGGGGCGGTGGTACCGGCGTGGCCACCACTCGTGGGCGCATCTGGTCGTAATGGCGAACAACCATGCCGTCGTCCGTACGTATTTCACAAAGCCGGCGGCCGCGAAGAGCCTGGACCACCCCTGGAATCCATTTAGGGCGAGATCCATACCCCCGTGCCCACACGTCGGCGCCCACCGGGTATTTTCCCGCACTAGGGGACACAGTACAAGGCCTGACAGGGTGAAGCAGATGCAATAGGGTGCGCGGTTGGCGGCCATGCAAGAGTTCCGCAGGGCTGCGATCACCCAGAGGCGTGAAGCGATAAGAACTCAGAAATTGCAACAGAGCGTCATCTGTGGAAAAATCACTAAGGAATTTTTTCATTTGGCTTTTGAAAGTGCGGACAAGGCGCTCGACCTCCCCATTCGATTGCGGATGGAAGGGCGGTGCTGTAACATGATGAATCCCTTGTCCAGTACAAAAATCACGGAAGGCCTGCGAAGAGAACTGAGGGCCATTGTCCGTGACAATCGTGGAAGGAAGACCTTCTAGCGCAAAGATTTTTGACAAAGCCAGCGTCGTCGCCGCAGTGGTGGGCGACGGACATCGAACAACAAACGGAAACTTCGAGAAGGCGTCAATCAACAGTAGCCAGTAAGTGTCGAGGAAGGGGCCGGCAAAGTCAGCGTGCACCCGTTCCCACGGCTGCGCCGGATCAGGCCACGGAGAGGGCAGAGTACGAGGCGCAGCCAGTTGTTGAACACACTGATCACACGCAGCGACCATGTGGGCGATGTCCGAATCAATACCGGGCCAATAAACGTGCCTGCGGGCCAGGGACTTAGTCCGAGAAATCCCCCAATGGTCCTCATGCAATAGTTTGAGAACATCTTTGCGAAGAGAGGCGGGCACCACAACCCGTGGAGATGCGCCATCCGTGGCCAGAAGAACAATACCCTCACGAACAGACAGACGAAGGCGCAAGGCATGGTAGTTGCGAAGGGGATCCGACGCCCGGCCCTTGGTCCTGTCCGGCCAACACCGCTGAACAAAACCGATCACCTGACGCAGGACCGGGTCCCGCGCAGTAGCCGACGCGACCTGCGAACCTGTAAGTGGGAAACCCTCGACCGCACGACGTTCTTCCTCATCAATGTGGAAACAGAGGGGTTCATCTCGATCGAAAACCGGGTCGGGGCCCATCGGCAAACGCGACAACGCGTCAGCGTTGGCGTGCTGGGCCGTGGGACGATAGTGAATCTCATAGTGAAAACGAGACAAGTATAAGGCCCAACGTTGCAAGCGGTGAGCTGCCTTATCCGGAAGCGACGCCGAGGGGCTGAACAGAGACACCAGCGGCTTGTGGTCGGTGATGAGGTGAAACTTAGAACCATACAAAAAACGCTGAACTTTTTCAGAGCATAAATGATAGCGAGCGCCTCCTTTTCTATTTGAGAATAACGCCGTTGGGCATCGTTGAGGGTCTTGGAAGCGTAGGCGATGGGTCGTTCCGACCCATCCTCATACCGATGGGCGAGAACAGCCCCTAGGCCATACTGTGACGCGTCAGTCGCCAGAACCAAGTGCTGACCCGGACGGAATGTGGCAAGACAAGGCGCCGACTGCAAATGAGCCTTCAGGCGGACAAAAGCCTGCTCACACTCGGCGGACCAACAGAAAGGAACGTTTTTGCGTAACAGCTGATGCAGAGGATGAGCCACCGCCGCCGCGGAGGGAATGAATTTGTGATAATAAGCAACCTTGCCTAGAAACGCCTGAAGTTCTTTGACCGTAGACGGCCGGGGTAGAGCGGTAATGGCCGCAACGTGCTGTCGTAGAGGACGTATACCCTCACGGGACAAGTGGAAACCAAGATACACAATGGAGGGTTGGAAGAACTGAGACTTGTCCAGATTGCACTTCAACCCTGCTGAATGCAGAACCCGAAACAGTGAACGCAAATTGCGAAGGTGCTCCTCAGTGAAGGCCCCCGTGACAACAATGTCATCCAGGTAGTTGATGCAGCCGGGAACGGAAGCCGTGAGCTGTTCCAAAAACCGCTGAAAAATGGCCGGCGCGCTAGCGACGCCAAATGGTAACCGCTGGTACTGATACAACCCACAAGGAGTGTTGATGACGAGAAATTCCTTGGAAGATGCATCCAACGGCAACTGATGGTGCGCCTCCGATAAGTCAAGTTTGGAAAAGAACTGGCCCCCAGCGAGCTTGGTAAATAACTCCTCAGGACGGGGAAGAGGATAAGTGTCAATGAGGCTTTGAGCGCTGACAGTGGCTTTAAAATCACCACACAATCGCAGACTCCCGTTAGGTTTAGAAACCACCACGATGGGCGATGCCCACTCGCTGGAGGTAACAGGAAGGAGAATCCCCGAAGCTGTTAACCTGTCTATCTCAGCTTTGACAGGCGCACGCAACGACATCGGAATAGGGCGTGCCCGGAAAAACTTAGGGCGAGTCGTAGGTTTAAGAGTAATGTGGGCTTCAAAATTCTTGGCCCAACCCAGACCAGCAGAGAACACGGACGAGAATTCAGAACACAAGCCATCCAGCTGTTGATACGGAATGTCCTGAGATATGAGGTGCACATCATCATCAATGGAAAACCCGAACAACTGGAAAGCATCATACCCGAACAGGTTTTCAGTGCCCGAATGATCCACCACATAAAACGTGAGGGGCCTAACAACAGACTTGTAGGCAGTGGAAGCATCAAACTGGCCAACGATAGGAATTTTCTGCTTATTATAAGTTCGTAGATTTCGCGTAACTGGTGACAAGGAAGGGGAGCCTAACTCCAAATACGTGCGAGAATTAATGAGAGTTACTGCAGAGCCAGTGTCCACTTGCATGCGAATGTCTTTATCCAGAACACGAACAGTAACAAACAACTTATTCGTTTGAGAAAGCACACAGTTAACTGCCATGTCCGATGCCTCGTCCTCGTCGACAGGAACTTTAGGGGACTGACACACAGAAGCAATGTGGCCTTTTTTCCTACATGAATTACACGTGGCCCAACGTTTTGGACACGCGGCTCTGTCATGCTGTACGAAACAGCGTGGACAAGAAGGAAGAGCGGAACGAACCTGCTTCTGTGGTTGCTGTTTTCGCTGCGAGCGTGGCGGCCCAACGCGACGTTGTTGACGCGAGTGCACCGCCGCCACATCGTCGTTTCCCTGCGAAACAGGCACATTGTCTGCGTCGAAAGTGGTTTGTACAGCGCCTACATCACACCACGCGTCGATTTGCGCACCAGCAGCGTGAGACACTTCAAACGATTGAGCGATGCTGAGAACTTCCGACAACGACGGGTTTGGCAATTGTAAGGCACGTTGCCGAACTTCTTTATCAGGAGCAAGCCGTAAAATAGCGTCCCTAACCATTGAATCAGCGTAAGACTCATGATGAGTGTCCGTGACAAACTGACATTTCCGACTCAGACCGTGTAGTTCGGCCGCCCAAGCCCGGTAAGATTGATGGGGCTGTTTACGACACCGGTAGAACGCCACGCGGGCGGCAACGACATGGGTGTTTTTTCGGTAATAGTTAGACAATAAGTCACACATTTCTTGGAAGGACAGAGAGGCAGGTTCCCGCAGAGGGGCTAACTGAGATAGCAGCTGATAGATCCGTGGGGAAATCCTAGATAGAAATAACGACTTACACATAGGAGCGTCGATAACGCCGAAAGCCAAGAAGTGTTGCCGCAAACGCTTCTCATAATCCTCCCAGTCTTCAGCGGCCTCGTCATAAGGAGGGAACGGAGGCGGAGACGAGGAAGACAGACGATGAGTAAGCGACGTCGACAACGCCTGAATAGCAGCCGTCAGCTGTGTTTGTTGTTCAATAAGCGCTTGCATAAGCTGTTCCATGTCGGCCCCGACACGAACACACAAGTCCACAACGCAGGAAAAAAATTTCCGACCTCGTCGCCAAAAAGTGTTATAACCTTTAATCACTAATAAAGTGCGTGGATATACAAAAGTAGAAACACTAGCGGGTTACATGTTACTAACTCCGTATCTGTCATTCGACTAGCCCTGCCGTGACATGCGGCCGGCGCCGTTCATAACCAGGTGGCGCTCCCGCGCTCGGCCGAGCTGCGGAGCGCCTCTATCGCCGTGTTCGCGTACTAACGTAGCGGCACTTTCGAATGTCGTGGCACTGACACGACAGAGTCAAAACTCTATTGTAAAACAAATATGAGAGTGATATGTGAATTACTCAAATGGACGCTGATGAAAACTAACATCAAAATTAACACATGTACACTATGTACCAAAAGGAAAATTCAATTCAGAAATCATCACCAAAACATAGCTTCAGCTGGCAAAATACAAAGTACTGCTGATGGATAAACTTAAAACAATATAAAACTATTACAAGCGCGGGGAACATATGAATTCCTTCATTAGATATGGAAGTGGCATTAGTTTGGGAAGGCTGGAAAGGAGTGGCAGCATGCTCAGACCCACCTATTGTAAGCGTGATAGGAGGCAGAGATGAAAGATGTTGGAGAAAGTAGGAAGTCAAAGGTAGGCACTACAGCAGCATCATATTGAAGGGAAAGTGTGACAATCCAACACTACTACTACCTCTGCTCACTCTTTTACCTGCTTTCTCGCTAACCTTTGTTTCATCTTTTTCTCAACAGCTAGGTCGTTCACAACCTGGCCTCAGACACTGCCCTCACTTCAACTTTGTCCACCCTATCTAACTGCCCTCCTAAAGAAAGAATACAGAAGTTCTGGAAGTGTGTGATATCTTCTTCTTCTTCTTCTTCTTCTTCTTCTTCTTCTTCTTCAAGTGCTTCTATCAGTGATACTCAGAATTTCACCATCAGGATGTAAGTGCAAGGGTGGATCAAATATATATCGGAATATTTGTTTTGTGTGCCTTTTTGTAAACGAAGAGTGGTGCGATCTCTCCTCGTTGTTGCTTTGGTTTCCAATGGCTGTTCTCCACAGCTAGATTGACTGAAGAAACAGTAACGTCAGAGCGAAAGGTAGGGACCTCTGTTGCACAACACATTATAATAAAGTTTGTCACAATAAAGGTTGTAAAACTGTTCAAATTTTTGGAAAAACTTGCAGCACATTTCAGAGACAACACCCCGAGAAAGAGTCAAGAATATGCATGGCACAAACATTTGTATCAGGACAAGAAGCAATTGAGAAGGCAGCTCACCAACTTCGCACAAGGACTAGCATGACATAACATCCACACTGTTTGCCAGCTTACTGAAGACAACCACTGAATAACAGTTGCTCAAATTGCTACTGGACCAAACAAAACATCATGACAATGCTTGACCGAACACAGCTGCCCAAACTCAACAAAAAAATCAGAAACTGTTGTGGACCACAGTAGAACATGCTCTCTACAGTCTGGACTTAACGCCCCACATGTTTCATTTGTTTGGACCACTAAAAAAAGCAGTCTGCACACATTTGACAATAATGGTGCTGTCAAAGCTTTCATGGACAACTGGCTGCTGCCACAGCCACATTATTTTACAGAAACAGATCAAGACACTGTCTAACCACAGGGAAAAATGTGTTTCCAAGTCAGTTGACCTCACAGAAAAGTAATTTTGTGTGTATGAATTTTTCTAAAGCTTAAATAAACTTAAGAAAATTCTGGTTTATATTTAATTAACTCTCTTACTGAGCATCCTGTCACATATATATTTTCTATGACATATGGAACTGAAGAAATTAGTAAGAGAATTCTAGTGAACTACAAATATATACAAGCTGTAAAATATGATTGGATAACATGAAATGTATCAATTTTGATGCATCAAGAAAACCTACACATCACAGCTTCATTCTCTTAATCCTGCTATGAGCAAGTTAACAGTTACTTCCATGATACCAATCGCAACTTGCGAAGATCACTTGTTTCTACGAACAACTAAGAATGAACAGAGATATGGAAAGGAGAGAGGTTAGGGTTCAGCAACCCATACACAATGAGATCTACAGTCTGGGCAAAATAAATCTGGCACAGAAAATAATCATAGTAAGACTGATGTGGGATTACAGTTTTTATGCACTACAGTACCTGTTTGGTACCATTTTGCCACTAAGTTTTGCATTGTACACTTTGCTGGAGATTTTACCAAAATACTTCCAGACAATCACTCCTGCACATGTTATCCATGAACTTTTTTGTTTGTTTGTGTGTGTTGTACTCATCTAGTCAGTAAACACATGAGCTCGTCTTACTCACTCAAACATAATGACACACGCAAGTACTCAACACAGCATGAGGGAGAGACACTTGCAGACATGTACTCACAATCGATTGGTGCAGCAAAATCACGGTTTCCAGCTTTTTTATGATGAGCAGCCCCCTGTTTATTAACAACAGTCAGTTCCGTGTCAAGTCTTACAAATATTTGCTGTTGCCTTGAAGAAATCATCAATGCATACCTACAGCAAGACAGCCAAATGAGACCTGAAACTCCATCCGTTTCCTTAAGGGGTACAAGGCAATTTTTAAAAAATCTCATTTGAAGACTAGATGCTTTCCAAGCATTCTTAAATACGAGACATTTATGTTTTATTCACAAATTTGTTGGCAGCTACGTGCACAGCGTAAGCAGACTATAATCATGATGATTTTTTGAATCTCACTACAAGTATAACATTCATTCTTACTTTTCTGAATTTCTCATTAATTAACTAAGAGAAATGATAGTTACCAAATAATAAGGACTCAAATTTGTTAATAAAAATTTATCTATTTATTTTTAATTACTATCTGCATGAAAATCCAAGTACTCACAAATTAAATTTTGTTACACAAATGTGAAACATCAGTTGGAAAAAACAAAACGTTATTTGAATCTAGAGGTTTATTTATTTACTCAAGCCAGAAGCCATACAAAATTCTACCATATTATGTGATACCACTAAAACCACAATTTACATGGTTTACATAATCAGCTACATGATCTTGGCCCACAACTGGGCCACAGCAACTGCACTGCCTTCAGTCTTCATCAGCTACCCATCACTACACGACTGCACAACTCAGGGCAGCATAAGCAGTGGCACAGGTGATCCATTCTTTATTGTCCACATTTTACAGAGCCATTCCACTGGAAAATTTCCATTTGGCAAGATTGTCCCTGGATTTACAAACACCCGATCGTAGCTTCTTTAGTCATCTTGGCTGACCAATCTAAAGTACTTCCAGATGGTAGAAACACAGGAAGTTTACCCACCTTTGAAGGGTGTCACATCTACCTGCCCACAGTTGTTCTCTGCCAGAGCATAGAGACATATATATAGTGTGGACATTTAAGTAAAGAAACTATTTCTGGAGTTCACCCTGTATCTTGGTGGTTTATGGCCATGGAGTATGTAATTTTTTTATCAATTAACAAAAAGTATTTTGCATGTGTCATTTTCACACTAACACTAATTAAATATAAAAAGTTTGCCATTAGGTGGCGACAATGGTAAGTAGCGGACGAAAGAAACAGATTGCAGACGACAGGCAGTTAGCTTGGACCTCAGTCAACAAAGCCTCATTCAAACATTAGTCGATTTTTGTCTGCATCGTAAAGTTGTTCTTGATTGAAGATGTCAGTTTATGAGCCTAATTCTCGTCATTTGCAGGTGGTGTTACGATTGTGCTTCAATATGAAGGAAACACAAGCTGAGCCTCATCGAATGCTCTCAAGTACATATGGTAAGGACGCTATTAGTGAAAGAACGTGTCCTGAGTGCTTTCAACACCTCAAGAACGGTGATTTTATCGTCGTAGGTCGGCATAGGGGTGGGAGAGAGAATGTTTTCGAAGATGCAGAATTGGAGACATTGCTGAGTGAAGACTAGCGTCAAACTCAAGAAGAATTGGCACGATTAGTGGGGTTGGGGGGGGGGGTGGGGGGTGACACAGAAAGCCATTTCAAAACATCTCAATGCTATGGGCATCATTCAGAAAGAAGGAACTTGGGTCCTGCGTGAGCTGAAACCAAGAGACGTTGAACGGCATTTGTGTGTTTGTGAGCAATCGCTTCAGAGACAAAAACGGAAGGGATTTCTGCATCGCATTGTGACCGGGTACAAAAAATGGGTTCATTACGATAACCCTAAATGCAAAAAATCATGGGAATATCCCGGCTTCCATGTAGATGGCCAAACCGAATATTCGCAACTCCAAAATCACACTCTGCTTTTGTTGGGACCAGCTCAGCGTTGTGTAGTATGAGGTGTTAAAACCAAGTGAAACCATAACAGGTGCTCGTTATCGAATGCAATTAATGTGTCTGAGCAGAGCATTAAAAGACAAACTGCCGCAATACATGGAGAGGGACGATGAAGTGATTTTGCAGCACGACAACACTTCACCCCTCGTTTCAAAGGAGGTAAAAAACTTGGAAATGTTAAAATGGGAAGTCCTACCCACTCGCCGTATTCTCCAGACATTCCTCCCTCTGACTATCACCTGTTAGGTCATGTGTAACCAATTTATTTCATTAAAGCATCAAATATTGGGGGAAAAAAGGCAGAAGCAAAGTTTTACACCTCGTATGATTCAATATTTGTTAATTTCCATTTCCTGTTTTGAATAAATATATTTAAAAAACAGGATGCCGAGATCTGAACCAATCTTTCAATGATTTTGCACCTAAATTATACTTGCTTTATACTTGTTAGTGCCCAGAAATCATCTAACTTTAATAGGACATTTAAATTTTTTTATATGTCTTATTGCTTTACGAATCTCCTGTCCTGGCACTGACCTTCAAATCTTACAAGTCTGCCAAAAATTTAAGATGACCAGTCCTTAACATCCCATTGTAAAGACATCTTCAAATTTGAAGCTTCTATTCTGAAGCTTCTATTTTGAAGAAAATCTCTGCACTCTCCTTGCTCTTTTGCAAGCACTGCACGCTGAGTACAGGACCCTCTTCCATAACTATCATTGTCGATCTACAACTAGCAACAATACAGTCTGCAAATGACAAATTACATTGACCTAAGCAATTTTGTGAAAGGGCAGATTATTAGGGTCCAGCGACTCTGATTGAGCACCTCTGAAATGGTGAAGCTGGGTAGCCATTAGTGTTGTGTGAGCATTTATGGAAAGTGGTTGACGGACAGTGAAAGAACAATTAGACAACATGGTGTTGGATGTCCCTGCTGCATCACAGAATGTGTAGGTCAGAGGCTTGCCCAATCTGTAAATCAGGGTAGGTGCAATCTGTGGCAGAACTGATGACAGTAGAAGACTGGTGCAAGCTGAAGTGTTTCGGAGCACACCATTTAGTGGGGGGACATTCACATGGACTTACAGGGCAACTATGGTAGTAATCAAAGGCACCCTAACAGCTGAGAACATTATTGTGCACCTCCAGAATGTCTTCGCACTTCGTGGCCTCATCTAGCAGAATAACTGACGGTGTCACAAAACGAGAACAGAACTACATTCGTTTTAGGAGCACAATAGTGAATTTACATTCATGTCTCGGCACCAAATTTGCCTGATGTGAACCCATAGGAACACGTGGGGGCACTTTTTGTCACCTTTCTTGGCTTATCTTGGGTCATACAAAGTCTAAATTATGAAGAAGAGAGTAGACGTCGTACACCTTGCAATGCTTTAGTCTCTCCCACTGAAAATAGGTATTTTAGTCACACTAGCAACAAGTAAACAACATACATTTCTGCTCTGAATTTTACTACTGTCTGATCCATTAGCTACACTTACTGATACTCTAAAGATAATGTTTGTGTTCTTTAAACAAACTTTCTTGTGGTTCTGACATGTCAGTTCCTTCTGACAAACTGATGAGCCCTTCATATTACCATACTACTGAAAATAATTCCAGATCATCTCCTGTATATTTTCAAGTTACCAGACTTCAGCGATTACTTAACAAGTCTTCAGGTCACATTATCAGATCTCTTTTGCCTAATTACATACATTACATTAAACTGGATATGTTGTTACCTACTAGTTACCCTATCAAGCATTTACAGGGTGGCTTCCTACATTCATAAAGAAAAGTCTTTTCTGAACACGACTGTGTCATTTCAGATAAAACTCTCAACTTTTAATAGTGTCTCTACCACTTGTCTTCAGGGATAAAATGAGTGCCCAACACACACACACACACACACACACACACACACACACACACACACTAATGACAAACTGCAAGAAGGTACCTGATGAGTAAAAGCTATAGAAAGAACACTGTCATGTTATCTTTCTGCTCTAAAAGCAGAAACACTCTTCAAAAATACTTCCCAATATCTACTGCTCCCAATCTTTTCAATTTTATTTTATTTTTAGGTCAATTTGACCTAATACTGAGCCGCTATTTAAATATTTCTTGTGAATGTTTCAAAAAAATTAATCCATTTATTGAAGTGCATCAATGTATCATCTGACCACATTCTGTATATCTTGTGTGATGTCAACTATTTTTGCTTTTCCCCCACAAGCAAACCAATTTGTTCTGTAAAGCTGTCTTACTGGTGCCATTTTTATACATTCTACTTTTTTATCCGATAGCTGAAATAACTGAGTATGGATAACCTCAAAAGTTTATTCCTTAACGAAACAATTAATTGGCATTTTTGTTTCATTTACGATGCACCACACAGCATTCAGTGCCATAAATATGAGGAGAATTCAATATGTAGTGCAACAAACATTTCTTTCTCCACAAATTTTGGTCGAGATGTGCGCAATTTGTTGTGGGAAATTGTGGAATATTACCACTTCTGCCACCATAGCTCATCAAGTTTGATAGATGGAAGTACTGTGTGTAGTCTTCAAAATGGTGTCTGTAACAGAGGAGTATTCCGAGCAGGGAGCTGTCACTGCGTTGCTTGTGGCAGGATGTCTACAGAGACCTGTTAGTGAACAAAAGCACGGTGAGTCATTGGGCAGGCATTCGTCACCATCGCAACAAGGTTAAGCAAACCTATCTAATCTCCCACGTGCCAGCAGCTGCACACAGCTAGGACTCCTACAATCTAGGAACTTGCACTCTCAGTCGAGTTGGGTGACTGTTCACAATCAAAACATTTCACTGTTCAACTGGACATCTGTTGATAGTGATGTCACAGTCATCCACTAGATGGGTTACTCAAAGATGTGTGCCCACTGGATTCCACACCACCTAACAGAAGACCATAAAGAGCAAGGAAGGACCATCTGTGGAGAACTGCTTGCGTGTTACGAGGCTGATGACAATTTTTTGTCAAACATCATCACAGGCGATGAAACATGGGTTCGTCACTCTAAACCGGAAACAAAACTGCATTCCACAGAGTCGTCCCATGCCACTTCTCCGAGGAAAAAGATCAAAGCCGTACACCCGACCATTAAAGTCACGGCGACAATGTTCTGGAATTCTGAAGGGATTATTCTGTTTCATGTCCTCCCTTGCGGTGCAACAATTAACTGACATTTATTGCGCTACACTCAGGAAATTGAAGAAACGGCTTTAGGGTGTTCGTCGCCACAAAAATGCAAACAAAATTCTCCTTCTCCATGACAATCCAAGACCTAAAACAAGCCTATATCCAAGAGGAGCTGCTCACGAAACTGCATTGGACTATTGTTCCTTATACAGCCTACTGACAATCTCACACATTCCGACTTCCATCTGTTTGGCTCAATGCAGCTTGCACTCCGCAGGAAGTATGTGGAAGATGGTGCAGTTATTGGTGCAACAGGATATTCACTCCGATGTCAACCAGCAGAGTGGTACACGCAGGCATACAGGCGCTCCCAGTAAACTGGCATAAGCCCATCGCATTGCCCATAGATTATTTTGAGAAACATGGTTTTACGGAGAAACATGTTTTTACAACCAAGAGAATGGGAAACAATATCGTTACTGGCATCTTAAATAAGAAAGTTGCTTCCAGAAAAAATTTTGTTGCTTTACTTATTGAATGCCCCTCATATTTCCAGTACAGTAACACTTTTTGTTAAGTAAATAAAAACTTTTCTTTAACTATTGTACATAGCACAATCATTAAATCTTAGCATGAAATACACTGGCTGTGCAAGTAAGTTTTAATTGTGTGATAAAAATTGAACAGCTGTTCTTTAAACATTTTTGTTGTTTAAATGTTCAGTGTATTTTTCTTCTTATTTTCTTGCATGTACGAGTACGTGTTAGCAGTGCGTGAGGAAGCGCAATGGAAAACAACATTGTAAAACTTTATACATACTTTTGAAGACTTTCACAAGGGCTGGATTGGGTTGGAAGGGGGCAAGTGAAGACTGGGTTAGTCGAACACTTTTTTATTCAGAACACACATTTGAAGAAAAGAAATGTGAGTAGGGATCTTGGCTAGAATCAGACAGCCACTGCTCTGAAATTGCAGTAATATTTGACTAATGGTGTATGGAGCATTTGTTTAAGTGCATCTAAGGAAAATATTTAGCCAACATAGTCTGTACACTGAAACCTTAGCAGGGTTTTTCCTTTAATGTAGTAAAGTTGTGTCACAATCATGGCTGAATAGGAAATACAGATAAGTGCTGATCATTAGAATGTACCACTCGCTCTCTTTAAATGTGTTTCTGTACTGTGTTACAATCAACATTGTGTTCTGAACTTATTTTGTGTGTAAGTGTCGTTAATATGAAACCACAGGTCGTTAAACCGGCCCCAACAATTATGATCTGTTAACTGAATGCATCATGTGCCGATGTACAACATTCAATGCTCATACAACAGCCATGTGCAATTACTAATCTGATGTGGCACTAAAATCATCATTGCACTGCCATGGTATAGTATTAATAAAGGCTGCTTGAAATGGGTAAGGTTTTATTGTACATGGGAGTGGCAACTCATTAAATAGTGAAGGTGCAAATGCGCAATGTGGATATGCAGATTGCCTTAACTGAAAGTGTCTAAATTATGGTTTGAGGTTTTTTTTCCAAGTTACATCAGAAATATCTCTTCAGTGTTGACCAACCCTAGAATCACAGTGCCATTCTATAGCATCACATCTCCAGTTTATTAGTACACGTTGTAACTGCATCTTTTATACGTGTTTGAACAAACAATAAGCTAATAAGTATCACAATAAATTCTGCATCAGTAAGCAGTATGTGCATTATTATTGAAACAGCTATGAGCCCTAATGCAAATGTTTTGTGCATTATATACTCATTGTTATGGGTGTAGTCGAATTATGTCGAGTGATGCTGAGGGAATTAGATTAGGAAATGAGACACTTAAAGTAGTAAAGGAGTTTTGCTATTTGAGGAGCAAAATAACTGATGATGGTCGAAGTAGAGAGGATATAAAATGGAGACTGGCAATGGCAAGGAACGTTTCTGAAGAAGAGAAATTTGATAACATCGACTATAGATTCAAGTGTCAGAAAAACAATTCTGAAAGTATTTGTATGGAGTGTAGCCATGTATGGAAGTGAAACATGGACGATAAATAGTTTGGACAAGAAGAGAATAGAAGCTTTCGAAAAGTGGTGCTACAAAAGAATGCTGAAGATTAGATGGGTAGATCACATAACTAATGAGGAAGTATTGAATAGGATTGGGGAGAAGAGACGATCGTGGCACAAAGTGACCAGAAGAAGGGATCGGTTGGTAGGACATGTTCTGAGGCATCAAGGGATCACCAATTTAGTATTGGAGGGCAGCGTGGAGGGTAAAAATCGTATTGGGAGACCAAGAGATGATTCCACTTAGCAGATTCAGAAGGATGTAGGTTGCACAGGATATAGTAGCATGGAGAACTGCATCAAACCAGTCTCAGGACTGAAGACCACAACAACAGTTATGGGTACTTATTAACAGTGTTACTAGGCACATATCATCCTTGTATTTGACTTCACAACAGTGCATGCTGATAGCCAACATACAAATCTTGCTTTTTTGATTAATTTTCATGGTACATAATGTTTTCATCTGTTTAGGGTTGTATGTATTTTATGTACACGAAAATGCGTGTGTATTATGGAGCTACTGAGTGCACTTAGGCTCCCATACTGTGTAACACACTATTAACAAGTTGTCAGCTTTTTTCATGTTCCATGTTACCTCATTAATTATTTACAGTGCAGGCATATACTAACTGCTCAACAATTATTCAAGATTGTCATGTTTTGTATTCTACATGCCAAATTCTCACAGATCCAATAAATGTGTGTTCTGTTCGAGCTAATGATGGTGGCGGCTGAGTATGCATAAAGTGTGCTTGCTTGTGTCAATGTGTGCATTTTCTTTGATGAAAAAGGCTTTCGCCAACAGCTGCATGTGTAACAGTCTCTTCATTGATCTTTATGTTGTGCCTGACCGCAACTCAATGGATGATCTTTACATGTCCTGTAAACAATTCTTTTACGTTTTGTAATAAATGTGCAGAGTCGTTTACGTTAATTCCACAATGCTTAAAACTTGTGGCAAGAATTGAACATTATTTTATCCAGATTTAAGCTGTGTGTGTGTGTGTGTGAAAAAAAGGCACGAAAACATTACGTTGTAATTCTCACTATTGTGAACTATGTTGTGCACAATGAAGACGCACATAATTCAGTGCTTGTAATAATCTATGGGCACAATTATCTCGTAACTATTACTATCAATATTTTTCAAATCACACACTAAGAAAAGTTCATGACGAAAACATTATCTGACACTTAAAGTAAATCACATAATCAGGACCTCACAAGTGATTCCAAAGACTCAGAAGAACTCCAAACAGCATATGCAGTACAACAAGAATGATTGCAATTTTCATCTTTGAAAAATTCATGAAGATGATTTTATTTTCAGCCACCTGAAATGGAAGGAATGTATGTATGTATATTTAGATTTACTTCATACACAGAACAATGATTTTTCCTCTTACTGTTAATAGAATGTAATCTAGCTGTCCATACAGCAGATTCATTCTGCAATCAGCTTCAAACGCTGGTTCTCGAAATTATCTCAATAGTGTTCTTCAGAAACAATGTCATCTTTCCTTCAGCGATTCCCATTTGAATTCCAAAAGCGCATCTATAATCGACGTAATGCTTTTCTCTCTGAAACGGTTACATTATCGTCTGCAAGCCCTTGTCGCGTGCTGCAATATGCGGAGACACTTCAAGCAGCACAGTAGAACACAGTAGAAGCATCTAGGTTGATGCAATCGGCCAGTAAGAAGAGCTACATATCAAACTTTCGTTATCGATTACTGAATTATTTGCCAGTTTGGTGCCTTGGACATGACCAAGGACCTTAAGATTTTGCATGAACCGAGGACTGGCAGCCACGTAACACGAGAATATGTGAAAAGTGTTAATATGTAGCAAAAACCTAAGAAAATACTCCCGTATCCGGCATTTACTATCGAATCGACGTAATGCCATTTCGTCACATTGGTCGCTTTTCTCTCTGAAACGGTTACATTTATCGTCTGCAAGCCTCTGTGGCGTGCTGCGGTATGCGGAGACACTTCAAGCAGCACAGTAGAACACAGTACAAGCATCTAAGTTGATGCAATCGGCCAGTAGGAAGAGCTATATTTCTAGTTTTAGTTATCGATTATTGATTTATTGGACGGTTTGGTGCCTTGGACATTACCGAGGAACTTAAGATTTTGCATGAACCGAGGACTGCCAGTCCTCGGTTCACGCAAAATCTTAAGGTCCTCGGTCATGTCCAAGGCACCAAACCGTCCAATAATTCAATAATCGATGACTAAAACTTGAAATGTAACTCTTCTTACTGGCCGATTGCATCAACTTAGATGCTTGTACTGTGTTCTACTGTGCTGCATGAAGTGTCTCCGCATACCGCAGCACGGGACAGGGGCTTGCAAACGATAAATGTAGCCACTGAAGCGAGAAAAACGACCAATGTGACGAACAGGCATTACGTCGATTCGATAGTAAATGACGGAAACGGGAGATTTTCTTAGGTTTTTACTACATATTAACACTTTTCACATTTTCTCGTGTTCCGTGGCTGCCAGTCCTCGGTTCATGCAAAATCTTAAGGTCCTCGGTCATGTCCAAGGCACCAAACCGGCCAATAATTCAATAATCGATAACTAAAACTAGAAATGTAGCACTTCTTACTGGCCGATTGCATCAACTTAGATGCTTCTACTGTGTTCTACTGTGCTGCTTGAAGTGCCTCCGCATATTGCAGCACGCGACAAGGGCTTGCAGACGATAAATGTAACCGTTTCAGAGAGAAAAGCACTACGTCGATTACAGATGCGCTTTTGGAATTCAATTGGGAATCGCTGAAGGGAAGATGACGTTGTTTCTGGAGAACACTATTGAGACAATTTCGAGAACCAGCGTTTGAAGCTGATTGCAGGATGATTCTGCTGCATGGATAGCTAGATTACATTCTATTAATAGTAAGAGGAAAAATCATTGTTCTGTGTATGAAGTAAATTTAAATATACATACATACATTCCTTCCATTTCAGGTGGCTGAAAATAAAATCATCTTCATGAACTTTTCAAAGATGAAAATTGCAATCATTCTTGTTGTACTGCATATGCTGTTCGGAGTTCTTCTGAGTCTTTGGAATCACTTGTGAGGTCCTGATTATGTGATTTACTTTAAGTGTCAGATAATGTTTTCGTCATGAACTTTTCTTAGTGTGTGATTTGAAAAATATTGATA